>NC_142623.1:22628358-22945245 GCF_059453375.1 Lepisosteus platostomus | reverse complement strand
TCAGCAGAAATAAACATTTTTCTGCAAGTTTGGTCAACCCCATGTAAGTTATGGGACAGTAACAGAACACTTTTCAAAACGTGTTTTTCAGCCCGAAATAAACGCGTTTTTTCAGACAACTGAATCCCCATGTAACAGAAAGGCTCAGAGGAGCCCACACACTCAGCTCTTAACCCCAGTGTGCAGAAAGGGTCAAAACGTGTTTTTCAGCAGAAATAAACATGTTTCTGCAAGTTTGGTCAACCCCATGTAAGTTATGGGACAGTAACAGAACACTTTTCAAAACGTGTTTTTCAGCCCGAAATAAACGCGTTTTTTCAGACAACTGAATCCCCATGCAGCAGCAAGGCTCAGAGGAGCCCACACACTCAGCTCTTAACCCCAGTGTGCAGAAAGAGTCAAAACGTGTTTTTCAGCAGAAATAAACATGTTTCTGCAAGTTTGGTCAACCCCATGTAAGTTATGGGGCAGTAACAGCACACTTTTCAAAACGTGTTTTTCAGCCCGAAATAAACGCGTTTTTTCAGACATCTGAATCCCCATGTAACAGCAAGGCTCAAAGGAGCCCACACACTCAGCTCTTAACCCCAGTGTGCAGAAAGGGTCAAAACGTGTTTTTCAGCAGAAATAAACATGTTTCTGCAAGTTTGGTCAACCCCATGTAAGTTATGGGACAGTAACAGAACACTTTTCAAAACGTGTTTTTCAGCCCGAAATAAACGCGTTTTTTCAGACAACTGAATCCCCATGCAACAGCAAGGCTCAGAAGAGCCCACACAGCTCTTAACCCCAGTGTGCAGAGAGAGTCAAAACGTGTTTTTCAGCAGAAATAAACATGTTTCTGCAAGTTTGGTCAACCCCATGTAAGTTATGGGACAGTAACAGAACACTTTTCAAAACGTGTTTTTCAGCCCGAAATAAACGCGTTTTTTCAGACAACTGAATCCCCATGTAACAGAAAGGCTCAGAGGAGCCCACACACTCAGCTCTTAACCCCAGTGTGCAGAAAGGTTCAAAACGTGTTTTTCAGCAGAAATAAACATGTTTCTGCAAGTTTGGTCAACCCCATGTAAGTTATGGGGCAGTAACAGAACACTTTTCAAAACGTGTTTTTCAGCACGAAATAAACGCGTTTTTTCAGACAACTGAATCCCCATGCAGCAGCAAGGCTCAGAGGAGCCCACACACTCAGCTCTTAACCCCAGTGTGCAGAAAGAGTCAAAACGTGTTTTTCAGCAGAAATAAACATGTTTCTGCAAGTTTGGTCAACCCCATGTAAGTTATGGGGCAGTAACAGCACACTTTTCAAAACGTGTTTTTCAGCCCGAAATAAACGCGTTTTTTCAGACATCTGAATCCCCATGTAACAGCAAGGCTCAGAGGAGCCCACACACTCAGCTCTTAACCCCAGTGTGCAGAAAGGGTCAAAACGTGTTTTTCAGCAGAAATAAACATTTTTCTGCAAGTTTGGTCAACCCCATGTAAGTTATGGGGCAGTAACAGAACACTTTTCAAAACGTGTTTTTCAGCCCGAAATAAACGCGTTTTTTCAGACAACTGAATCCCCATGTAACAGCAAGGCTCAGAGGAGCCCACACACTCAGCTCTTAACCCCAGTGTGCAGAAAGGGTCAAAACGTGTTTTTCAGCAGAAATAAACATGTTTCTGCAAGTTTGGTCAACCCCATGTAAGTTATGGGGCAGTAACAGAACACTTTTCAAAACGTGTTTTTCAGCCCGAAATAAACGCGTTTTTTCAGACAACTGAATCCCCATGTAACAGCAAGGCTCAGAGGAGCCCACACACTCAGATCTTAACCCCAGTGTGCAGAAAGGGTCAAAACGTGTTTTTCAGCAGAAATAAACATGTTTCTGCAAGTTTGGTCAACCCCATGTAAGTTATGGGGCAGTAACAGAACACTTTTCAAAACGTGTTTTTCAGCCCGAAATAAACGCGTTTTTTCAGACAACTGAATCCCCATGTAACAGAAAGGCTCAGAGGAGCCCACACACTCAGCTCTTAACCCCAGTGTGCAGAAAGGGTCAAAACGTGTTTTTCAGCAGAAATAAACATGTTTCTGCAAGTTTGGTCAACCCCATGTAAGTTATGGGGCAGTAACAGAACACTTTTCAAAACGTGTTTTTCAGCCCGAAATAAACGCGTTTTTTCAGACAACTGAATCCCCATGCAGCAGCAAGGCTCAGAGGAGCCCACACACTCAGCTCTTAACCCCAGTGTGCAGAAAGAGTCAAAACGTGTTTTTCAGCAGAAATAAACATGTTTCTGCAAGTTTGGTCAACCCCATGTAAGTTATGGGGCAGTAACAGCACACTTTTCAAAACGTGTTTTTCAGCCCGAAATAAACGCGTTTTTTCAGACATCTGAATCCCCATGTAACAGCAAGGCTCAAAGGAGCCCACACACTCAGCTCTTAACCCCAGTGTGCAGAAAGGGTCAAAACGTGTTTTTCAGCAGAAATAAACATGTTTCTGCAAGTTTGGTCAACCCCATGTAAGTTATGGGACAGTAACAGAACACTTTTCAAAACGTGTTTTTCAGCCCGAAATAAACGCGTTTTTTCAGACAACTGAATCCCCATGCAACAGCAAGGCTCAGAGGAGCCCACACACTCAGCTCTTAACCCCAGTGTGCAGAAAGAGTCAAAACGTGTTTTTCAGCAGAAATAAACATGTTTCTGCAAGTTTGGTCAACCCCATGTAAGTTATGGGGCAGTAACAGCACACTTTTCAAAACGTGTTTTTCAGCCCGAAATAAACGCGTTTTTTCAGACATCTGAATCCCCATGTAACAGCAAGGCTCAGAGGAGCCCACACACTCAGCTCTTAACCCCAGTGTGCAGAAAGGGTCAAAACATGTTTTTCAGCAGAAATAAACATTTTTCTGCAAGTTTGGTCAACCCCATGTAAGTTATGGGGCAGTAACAGAACACTTTTCAAAACGTGTTTTTCAGCCCGAAATAAACGCGTTTTTTCAGACAACTGAATCCCCATGTAACAGCAAGGCTCAGAGGAGCCCACACACTCAGCTCTTAACCCCAGTGTGCAGAAAGGGTCAAAACGTGTTTTTCAGCAGAAATAAACATGTTTCTGCAAGTTTGGTCAACCCCATGTAAGTTATGGGGCAGTAACAGAACACTTTTCAAAACGTGTTTTTCAGCCCGAAATAAACGCGTTTTTTCAGACAACTGAATCCCCATGTAACAGCAAGGCTCAGAGGAGCCCACACACTCAGCTCTTAACCCCAGTGTGCAGAAAGGGTCAAAACGTGTTTTTCAGCAGAAATAAACATGTTTCTGCAAGTTTGGTCAACCCCATGTAAGTTATGGGGCAGTAACAGAACACTTTTCAAAACGTGTTTTTCAGCCCGAAATAAACGCGTTTTTTCAGACAACTGAATCCCCATGTAACAGCAAGGCTCAGAGGAGCCCACACACTCAGATCTTAACCCCAGTGTGCAGAAAGGGTCAAAACGTGTTTTTCAGCAGAAATAAACATGTTTCTGCAAGTTTGGTCAACCCCATGTAAGTTATGGGGCAGTAACAGAACACTTTTCAAAACGTGTTTTTCAGCCCGAAATAAACGCGTTTTTTCAGACAACTGAATCCCCATGTAACAGCAAGGCTCAGAGGAGCCCACACACTCAGCTCTTAACCCCAGTGTGCAGAAAGGGTCAAAACGTGTTTTTCAGCAGAAATAAACATGTTTCTGCAAGTTTGGTCAACCCCATGTAAGTTATGGGGCAGTAACAGAACACTTTTCAAAACGTGTTTTTCAGCCCGAAATAAACGCGTTTTTTCAGACAACTGAATCCCCATGCAGCAGCAAGGCTCAGAGGAGCCCACACACTCAGCTCTTAACCCCAGTGTGCAGAAAGAGTCAAAACGTGTTTTTCAGCAGAAATAAACATGTTTCTGCAAGTTTGGTCAACCCCATGTAAGTTATGGGGCAGTAACAGCACACTTTTCAAAACGTGTTTTTCAGCCCGAAATAAACGCGTTTTTTCAGACATCTGAATCCCCATGTAACAGCAAGGCTCAGAGGAGCCCACACACTCAGCTCTTAACCCCAGTGTGCAGAAAGGGTCAAAACGTGTTTTTCAGCAGAAATAAACATTTTTCTGCAAGTTTGGTCAACCCCATGTAAGTTATGGGGCAGTAACAGAACACTTTTCAAAACGTGTTTTTCAGCCCGAAATAAACGCGTTTTTTCAGACAACTGAATCCCCATGTAACAGAAAGGCTCAGAGGAGCCCACACACTCAGCTCTTAACCCCAGTGTGCAGAAAGGGTCAAAACGTGTTTTTCAGCAGAAATAAACATGTTTCTGCAAGTTTGGTCAACCCCATGTAAGTTATGGGACAGTAACAGAACACTTTTCAAAACGTGTTTTTCAGCCCGAAATAAACGCGTTTTTTCAGACAACTGAATCCCCATGTAACAGCAAGGCTCAGAGGAGCCCACACACTCAGCTCTTAACCCCAGTGTGCAGAAAGGGTCAAAACGTGTTTTTCAGCAGAAATAAACATGTTTCTGCAAGTTTGGTCAACCCCATGTAAGTTATGGGGCAGTAACAGAACACTTTTCAAAACGTGTTTTTCAGCCCGAAATAAACGCGTTTTTTCAGACAACTGAATCCCCATGTAACAGCAAGGCTCAGAGGAGCCCACACACTCAGCTCTTAACCCCAGTGTGCAGAAAGGGTCAAAACGTGTTTTTCAGCAGAAATAAACATGTTTCTGCAAGTTTGGTCAACCCCATGTAAGTTATGGGGCAGTAACAGAACACTTTTCAAAACGTGTTTTTCAGCCCGAAATAAACGCGTTTTTTCAGACAACTGAATCCCCATGTAACAGCAAGGCTCAGAGGAGCCCACACACTCAGCTCTTAACCCCAGTGTGCAGAAAGGGTCACAACGTGTTTTTCAGCAGAAATAAACATGTTTCTGCAAGTTTGGTCAACCCCATGTAAGTTATGGGGCAGTAACAGAACACTTTTCAAAACGTGTTTTTCAGCCCGAAATAAACGCGTTTTTTCAGACAACTGAATCCCCATGTAACAGCAAGGCTCAGAGGAGCCCACACACTCAGATCTTAACCCCAGTGTGCAGAAAGGGTCAAAACGTGTTTTTCAGCAGAAATAAACATGTTTCTGCAAGTTTGGTCAACCCCATGTAAGTTATGGGACAGTAACAGAACACTTTTCAAAACGTGTTTTTCAGCCCGAAATAAACGCGTTTTTTCAGACAACTGAATCCCCATGCAACAGCAAGGCTCAGAGGAGCCCACACACTCAGCTCTTAACCCCAGTGTGCAGAGAGAGTCAAAACGTGTTTTTCAGCAGAAATAAACATGTTTCTGCAAGTTTGGTCAACCCCATGTAAGTTATGGGACAGTAACAGAACACTTTTCAAAACGTGTTTTTCAGCCCGAAATAAACGCGTTTTTTCAGACAACTGAATCCCCATGCAACAGCAAGGCTCAGAAGAGCCCACACACTCAGCTCTTAACCCCAGTGTGCAGAAAGAGTCAAAACGTGTTTTTCAGCAGAAATAAACATGTTTCTGCAAGTTTGGTCAACCCCATGTAAGTTATGGTGCAGTAACAGAACACTTTTCAAAACGTGTTTTTCAGCAGAAATAAACATGTTTCTGCAAGTTTGGTCAACCCCATGTAAGTTATGGGGCAGTAACAGAACACTTTTCAAAACGTGTTTTTCAGCCCGAAATAAACGCGTTTTTTCAGACAACTGAATCCCCATGTAACAGCAAGGCTCAGAGGAGCCCACACACTCAGATCTTAACCCCAGTGTGCAGAAAGGGTCAAAACGTGTTTTTCAGCAGAAATAAACATGTTTCTGCAAGTTTGGTCAACCCCATGTAAGTTATGGGGCAGTAACAGAACACTTTTCAAAACGTGTTTTTCAGCCCGAAATAAACGCGTTTTTTCAGACAACTGAATCCCCATGTAACAGAAAGGCTCAGAGGAGCCCACACACTCAGCTCTTAACCCCAGTGTGCAGAAAGGGTCAAAACGTGTTTTTCAGCAGAAATAAACATGTTTCTGCAAGTTTGGTCAACCCCATGTAAGTTATGGGGCAGTAACAGAACACTTTTCAAAACGTGTTTTTCAGCCCGAAATAAACGCGTTTTTTCAGACAACTGAATCCCCATGTAACAGCAAGGCTCAGAGGAGCCCACACACTCAGCTCTTAACCCCAGTGTGCAGAAAGGGTCAAAACGTGTTTTTCAGCAGAAATAAACATGTTTCTGCAAGTTTGGTCAACCCCATGTAAGTTATGGGGCAGTAACAGAACACTTTTCAAAACGTGTTTTTCAGCCCGAAATAAACGCGTTTTTTCAGACAACTGAATCCCCATGTAACAGCAAGGCTCAGAGGAGCCCACACACTCAGATCTTAACCCCAGTGTGCAGAAAGGGTCAAAACGTGTTTTTTCAGCAGAAATAAACATGTTTCTGCAAGTTTGGTCAACCCCATGTAAGTTATGGGGCAGTAACAGAACACTTTTCAAAACGTGTTTTTCAGCCCGAAATAAACGCGTTTTTTCAGACAACTGAATCCCCATGTAACAGAAAGGCTCAGAGGAGCCCACACACTCAGCTCTTAACCCCAGTGTGCAGAAAGGGTCAAAACGTGTTTTTCAGCAGAAATAAACATGTTTCTGCAAGTTTGGTCAACCCCATGTAAGTTATGGGGCAGTAACAGAACACTTTTCAAAACGTGTTTTTCAGCCCGAAATAAACGCGTTTTTTCAGACAACTGAATCCCCATGCAGCAGCAAGGCTCAGAGGAGCCCACACACTCAGCTCTTAACCCCAGTGTGCAGAAAGAGTCAAAACGTGTTTTTCAGCAGAAATAAACATGTTTCTGCAAGTTTGGTCAACCCCATGTAAGTTATGGGGCAGTAACAGCACACTTTTCAAAACGTGTTTTTCAGCCCGAAATAAACGCGTTTTTTCAGACATCTGAATCCCCATGTAACAGCAAGGCTCAAAGGAGCCCACACACTCAGCTCTTAACCCCAGTGTGCAGAAAGGGTCAAAACGTGTTTTTCAGCAGAAATAAACATGTTTCTGCAAGTTTGGTCAACCCCATGTAAGTTATGGGACAGTAACAGAACACTTTTCAAAACGTGTTTTTCAGCCCGAAATAAACGCGTTTTTTCAGACAACTGAATCCCCATGCAACAGCAAGGCTCAGAGGAGCCCACACACTCAGCTCTTAACCCCAGTGTGCAGAAAGAGTCAAAACGTGTTTTTCAGCAGAAATAAACATGTTTCTGCAAGTTTGGTCAACCCCATGTAAGTTATGGGGCAGTAACAGCACACTTTTCAAAACGTGTTTTTCAGCCCGAAATAAACGCGTTTTTTCAGACATCTGAATCCCCATGTAACAGCAAGGCTCAGAGGAGCCCACACACTCAGCTCTTAACCCCAGTGTGCAGAAAGGGTCAAAACATGTTTTTCAGCAGAAATAAACATTTTTCTGCAAGTTTGGTCAACCCCATGTAAGTTATGGGGCAGTAACAGAACACTTTTCAAAACGTGTTTTTCAGCCCGAAATAAACGCGTTTTTTCAGACAACTGAATCCCCATGTAACAGCAAGGCTCAGAGGAGCCCACACACTCAGCTCTTAACCCCAGTGTGCAGAAAGGGTCAAAACGTGTTTTTCAGCAGAAATAAACATGTTTCTGCAAGTTTGGTCAACCCCATGTAAGTTATGGGGCAGTAACAGAACACTTTTCAAAACGTGTTTTTCAGCCCGAAATAAACGCGTTTTTTCAGACAACTGAATCCCCATGTAACAGCAAGGCTCAGAGGAGCCCACACACTCAGCTCTTAACCCCAGTGTGCAGAAAGGGTCAAAACGTGTTTTTCAGCAGAAATAAACATGTTTCTGCAAGTTTGGTCAACCCCATGTAAGTTATGGGGCAGTAACAGAACACTTTTCAAAACGTGTTTTTCAGCCCGAAATAAACGCGTTTTTTCAGACAACTGAATCCCCATGTAACAGCAAGGCTCAGAGGAGCCCACACACTCAGATCTTAACCCCAGTGTGCAGAAAGGGTCAAAACGTGTTTTTCAGCAGAAATAAACATGTTTCTGCAAGTTTGGTCAACCCCATGTAAGTTATGGGGCAGTAACAGAACACTTTTCAAAACGTGTTTTTCAGCCCGAAATAAACGCGTTTTTTCAGACAACTGAATCCCCATGTAACAGCAAGGCTCAGAGGAGCCCACACACTCAGCTCTTAACCCCAGTGTGCAGAAAGGGTCAAAACGTGTTTTTCAGCAGAAATAAACATGTTTCTGCAAGTTTGGTCAACCCCATGTAAGTTATGGGGCAGTAACAGAACACTTTTCAAAACGTGTTTTTCAGCCCGAAATAAACGCGTTTTTTCAGACAACTGAATCCCCATGCAGCAGCAAGGCTCAGAGGAGCCCACACACTCAGCTCTTAACCCCAGTGTGCAGAAAGAGTCAAAACGTGTTTTTCAGCAGAAATAAACATGTTTCTGCAAGTTTGGTCAACCCCATGTAAGTTATGGGGCAGTAACAGCACACTTTTCAAAACGTGTTTTTCAGCCCGAAATAAACGCGTTTTTTCAGACATCTGAATCCCCATGTAACAGCAAGGCTCAGAGGAGCCCACACACTCAGCTCTTAACCCCAGTGTGCAGAAAGGGTCAAAACGTGTTTTTCAGCAGAAATAAACATTTTTCTGCAAGTTTGGTCAACCCCATGTAAGTTATGGGGCAGTAACAGAACACTTTTCAAAACGTGTTTTTCAGCCCGAAATAAACGCGTTTTTTCAGACAACTGAATCCCCATGTAACAGAATGGCTCAGAGGAGCCCACACACTCAGCTCTTAACCCCAGTGTGCAGAAAGGGTCAAAACGTGTTTTTCAGCAGAAATAAACATGTTTCTGCAAGTTTGGTCAACCCCATGTAAGTTATGGGACAGTAACAGAACACTTTTCAAAACGTGTTTTTCAGCCCGAAATAAACGCGTTTTTTCAGACAACTGAATCCCCATGTAACAGCAAGGCTCAGAGGAGCCCACACACTCAGCTCTTAACCCCAGTGTGCAGAAAGGGTCAAAACGTGTTTTTCAGCAGAAATAAACATGTTTCTGCAAGTTTGGTCAACCCCATGTAAGTTATGGGGCAGTAACAGAACACTTTTCAAAACGTGTTTTTCAGCCCGAAATAAACGCGTTTTTTCAGACAACTGAATCCCCATGTAACAGCAAGGCTCAGAGGAGCCCACACACTCAGCTCTTAACCCCAGTGTGCAGAAAGGGTCAAAACGTGTTTTTCAGCAGAAATAAACATGTTTCTGCAAGTTTGGTCAACCCCATGTAAGTTATGGGGCAGTAACAGAACACTTTTCAAAACGTGTTTTTCAGCCCGAAATAAACGCGTTTTTTCAGACAACTGAATCCCCATGTAACAGCAAGGCTCAGAGGAGCCCACACACTCAGCTCTTAACCCCAGTGTGCAGAAAGGGTCACAACGTGTTTTTCAGCAGAAATAAACATGTTTCTGCAAGTTTGGTCAACCCCATGTAAGTTATGGGGCAGTAACAGAACACTTTTCAAAACGTGTTTTTCAGCCCGAAATAAACGCGTTTTTTCAGACAACTGAATCCCCATGTAACAGCAAGGCTCAGAGGAGCCCACACACTCAGATCTTAACCCCAGTGTGCAGAAAGGGTCAAAACGTGTTTTTCAGCAGAAATAAACATGTTTCTGCAAGTTTGGTCAACCCCATGTAAGTTATGGGACAGTAACAGAACACTTTTCAAAACGTGTTTTTCAGCCCGAAATAAACGCGTTTTTTCAGACAACTGAATCCCCATGCAACAGCAAGGCTCAGAGGAGCCCACACACTCAGCTCTTAACCCCAGTGTGCAGAGAGAGTCAAAACGTGTTTTTCAGCAGAAATAAACATGTTTCTGCAAGTTTGGTCAACCCCATGTAAGTTATGGGACAGTAACAGAACACTTTTCAAAACGTGTTTTTCAGCCCGAAATAAACGCGTTTTTTCAGACAACTGAATCCCCATGCAACAGCAAGGCTCAGAAGAGCCCACACACTCAGCTCTTAACCCCAGTGTGCAGAAAGAGTCAAAACGTGTTTTTCAGCAGAAATAAACATGTTTCTGCAAGTTTGGTCAACCCCATGTAAGTTATGGTGCAGTAACAGAACACTTTTCAAAACGTGTTTTTCAGCCCGAAATAAACGCGTTTTTTCAGACAACTGAATCCCCATGCAACAGCAAGGCTCAGAAGAGCCCCCACACTCAGCTCTTAACCCCAGTGTGCAGAAAGAGTCAAAACGTGTTTTTCAGCAGAAATAGACATGTTTCTGCAAGTTTGGTCAACCCCATGTAAGTTATGGGGCAGTAACAGCACACTTTTCAAAACGTGTTTTTCAGCCCGAAATAAACGCGTTTTTTCAGACAACTGAATCCCCATGTAACAGCAAGGCTCAGAAGAGCCCACACACTCAGCTCTTAACCCCAGTGTGCAGAAAGGGTAAGAACGTGTTTTTCAGCAGAAATAAACATGTTTCTGCAAGTTTGGTCAACCCCATGTAAGTTATGGGGCAGTAACAGAACACTTTTCAAAACGTGTTTTTCAGCCCGAAATAAACGCGTTTTTTCAGACAACTGAATCCCCATGTAACAGCAAGGCTCAGAGGAGCCCACACACTCAGCTCTTAACCCCAGTGTGCAGAAAGGGTCAAAACGTGTTTTTCAGCAGAAATAAACATGTTTCTGCAAGTTTGGTCAACCCCATGTAAGTTATGGGGCAGTAACAGAACACTTTTCAAAACGTGTTTTTCAGCCCGAAATAAACGCGTTTTTTCAGACAACTGAATCCCCATGTAACAGCAAGGCTCAGAGGAGCCCACACACTCAGATCTTAACCCCAGTGTGCAGAAAGGGTCAAAACGTGTTTTTCAGCAGAAATAAACATGTTTCTGCAAGTTTGGTCAACCCCATGTAAGTTATGGGACAGTAACAGAACACTTTTCAAAACGTGTTTTTCAGCCCGAAATAAACGCGTTTTTTCAGACAACTGAATCCCCATGCAACAGCAAGGCTCAGAAGAGCCCACACACTCAGCTCTTAACCCCAGTGTGCAGAGAGAGTCAAAACGTGTTTTTCAGCAGAAATAAACATGTTTCTGCAAGTTTGGTCAACCCCATGTAAGTTATGGGACAGTAACAGAACACTTTTCAAAACGTGTTTTTCAGCCCGAAATAAACGCGTTTTTTCAGACAACTGAATCCCCATGCAACAGCAAGGCTCAGAAGAGCCCACACACTCAGCTCTTAACCCCAGTGTGCAGAAAGAGTCAAAACGTGTTTTTCAGCAGAAATAAACATGTTTCTGCAAGTTTGGTCAACCCCATGTAAGTTATGGGGCAGTAACAGAACACTTTTCAAAACGTGTTTTTCAGCCCGAAATAAACGCGTTTTTTCAGACAACTGAATCCCCATGCAACAGCAAGGCTCAGAAGAGCCCCCACACTCAGCTCTTAACCCCAGTGTGCAGAAAGAGTCAAAACGTGTTTTTCAGCAGAAATAGACATGTTTCTGCAAGTTTGGTCAACCCCATGTAAGTTATGGGGCAGTAACAGCACACTTTTCAAAACGTGTTTTTCAGCCCGAAATAAACGCGTTTTTTCAGACAACTGAATCCCCATGTAACAGCAAGGCTCAGAAGAGCCCACACACTCAGCTCTTAACCCCAGTGTGCAGAAAGGGTAAAAACGTGTTTTTCAGCAGAAATAAACATGTTTCTGCAAGTTTGGTCAACCCCATGTAAGTTATGGGGCAGTAACAGAACACTTTTCAAAACGTGTTTTTCAGCCCGAAATAAACGCGTTTTTTCAGACAACTGAATCCCCATGTAACAGCAAGGCTCAGAGGAGCCCACACACTCAGCTCTTAACCCCAGTGTGCAGAAAGGGTCAAAACGTGTTTTTCAGCAGAAATAAACATGTTTCTGCAAGTTTGGTCAACCCCATGTAAGTTATGGGGCAGTAACAGAACACTTTTCAAAACGTGTTTTTCAGCCCGAAACAAATGCGTTTTTTCAGACAACTGATTCCCCATGCAGCAGCAAGGCTCAGAGGAGCCCACACACTCAGCTCTTAACCCCAGTGTGCAGAAAGAGTCAAAACGTGTTTTTCAGCAGAAATAAACATGTTTCTGCAAGTTTGGTCAACCCCATGTAAGTTATGGGGCAGTAACAGCACACTTTTCAAAACGTGTTTTTCAGCCCGAAATAAACGCGTTTTTTCAGACATCTGAATCCCCATGTAACAGCAAGGCTCAGAGGAGCCCACACACTCAGCTCTTAACCCCAGTGTGCAGAAAGGGTCAAAACGTGTTTTTCAGCAGAAATAAACATTTTTCTGCAAGTTTGGTCAACCCCATGTAAGTTATGGGACAGTAACAGAACACTTTTCAAAACGTGTTTTTCAGCCCGAAATAAACGCGTTTTTTCAGACAACTGAATCCCCATGTAACAGAAAGGCTCAGAGGAGCCCACACACTCAGCTCTTAACCCCAGTGTGCAGAAAGGGTCAAAACGTGTTTTTCAGCAGAAATAAACATGTTTCTGCAAGTTTGGTCAACCCCATGTAAGTTATGGGGCAGTAACAGAACACTTTTCAAAACGTGTTTTTCAGCCCGAAATAAACGCGTTTTTTCAGACAACTGAATCCCCATGTAACAGCAAGGCTCAGAGGAGCCCACACACTCAGCTCTTAACCCCAGTGTGCAGAAAGGGTCAAAACGTGTTTTTCAGCAGAAATAAACATGTTTCTGCAAGTTTGGTCAACCCCATGTAAGTTATGGGGCAGTAACAGAACACTTTTCAAAACGTGTTTTTCAGCCCGAAATAAACGCGTTTTTTCAGACAACTGAATCCCCATGTAACAGCAAGGCTCAGAGGAGCCCACACACTCAGATCTTAACCCCAGTGTGCAGAAAGGGTCAAAACGTGTTTTTTCAGCAGAAATAAACATGTTTCTGCAAGTTTGGTCAACCCCATGTAAGTTATGGGGCAGTAACAGAACACTTTTCAAAACGTGTTTTTCAGCCCGAAATAAACGCGTTTTTTCAGACAACTGAATCCCCATGTAACAGAAAGGCTCAGAGGAGCCCACACACTCAGCTCTTAACCCCAGTGTGCAGAAAGGGTCAAAACGTGTTTTTCAGCAGAAATAAACATGTTTCTGCAAGTTTGGTCAACCCCATGTAAGTTATGGGGCAGTAACAGAACACTTTTCAAAACGTGTTTTTCAGCCCGAAATAAACGCGTTTTTTCAGACAACTGAATCCCCATGCAGCAGCAAGGCTCAGAGGAGCCCACACACTCAGCTCTTAACCCCAGTGTGCAGAAAGAGTCAAAACGTGTTTTTCAGCAGAAATAAACATGTTTCTGCAAGTTTGGTCAACCCCATGTAAGTTATGGGGCAGTAACAGCACACTTTTCAAAACGTGTTTTTCAGCCCGAAATAAACGCGTTTTTTCAGACATCTGAATCCCCATGTAACAGCAAGGCTCAAAGGAGCCCACACACTCAGCTCTTAACCCCAGTGTGCAGAAAGGGTCAAAACGTGTTTTTCAGCAGAAATAAACATGTTTCTGCAAGTTTGGTCAACCCCATGTAAGTTATGGGACAGTAACAGAACACTTTTCAAAACGTGTTTTTCAGCCCGAAATAAACGCGTTTTTTCAGACAACTGAATCCCCATGCAACAGCAAGGCTCAGAGGAGCCCACACACTCAGCTCTTAACCCCAGTGTGCAGAAAGAGTCAAAACGTGTTTTTCAGCAGAAATAAACATGTTTCTGCAAGTTTGGTCAACCCCATGTAAGTTATGGGGCAGTAACAGCACACTTTTCAAAACGTGTTTTTCAGCCCGAAATAAACGCGTTTTTTCAGACATCTGAATCCCCATGTAACAGCAAGGCTCAGAGGAGCCCACACACTCAGCTCTTAACCCCAGTGTGCAGAAAGGGTCAAAACATGTTTTTCAGCAGAAATAAACATTTTTCTGCAAGTTTGGTCAACCCCATGTAAGTTATGGGGCAGTAACAGAACACTTTTCAAAACGTGTTTTTCAGCCCGAAATAAACGCGTTTTTTCAGACAACTGAATCCCCATGTAACAGCAAGGCTCAGAGGAGCCCACACACTCAGCTCTTAACCCCAGTGTGCAGAAAGGGTCAAAACGTGTTTTTCAGCAGAAATAAACATGTTTCTGCAAGTTTGGTCAACCCCATGTAAGTTATGGGGCAGTAACAGAACACTTTTCAAAACGTGTTTTTCAGCCCGAAATAAACGCGTTTTTTCAGACAACTGAATCCCCATGTAACAGCAAGGCTCAGAGGAGCCCACACACTCAGCTCTTAACCCCAGTGTGCAGAAAGGGTCAAAACGTGTTTTTCAGCAGAAATAAACATGTTTCTGCAAGTTTGGTCAACCCCATGTAAGTTATGGGGCAGTAACAGAACACTTTTCAAAACGTGTTTTTCAGCCCGAAATAAACGCGTTTTTTCAGACAACTGAATCCCCATGTAACAGCAAGGCTCAGAGGAGCCCACACACTCAGATCTTAACCCCAGTGTGCAGAAAGGGTCAAAACGTGTTTTTCAGCAGAAATAAACATGTTTCTGCAAGTTTGGTCAACCCCATGTAAGTTATGGGGCAGTAACAGAACACTTTTCAAAACGTGTTTTTCAGCCCGAAATAAACGCGTTTTTTCAGACAACTGAATCCCCATGTAACAGCAAGGCTCAGAGGAGCCCACACACTCAGCTCTTAACCCCAGTGTGCAGAAAGGGTCAAAACGTGTTTTTCAGCAGAAATAAACATGTTTCTGCAAGTTTGGTCAACCCCATGTAAGTTATGGGGCAGTAACAGAACACTTTTCAAAACGTGTTTTTCAGCCCGAAATAAACGCGTTTTTTCAGACAACTGAATCCCCATGCAGCAGCAAGGCTCAGAGGAGCCCACACACTCAGCTCTTAACCCCAGTGTGCAGAAAGAGTCAAAACGTGTTTTTCAGCAGAAATAAACATGTTTCTGCAAGTTTGGTCAACCCCATGTAAGTTATGGGGCAGTAACAGCACACTTTTCAAAACGTGTTTTTCAGCCCGAAATAAACGCGTTTTTTCAGACATCTGAATCCCCATGTAACAGCAAGGCTCAGAGGAGCCCACACACTCAGCTCTTAACCCCAGTGTGCAGAAAGGGTCAAAACGTGTTTTTCAGCAGAAATAAACATTTTTCTGCAAGTTTGGTCAACCCCATGTAAGTTATGGGGCAGTAACAGAACACTTTTCAAAACGTGTTTTTCAGCCCGAAATAAACGCGTTTTTTCAGACAACTGAATCCCCATGTAACAGAATGGCTCAGAGGAGCCCACACACTCAGCTCTTAACCCCAGTGTGCAGAAAGGGTCAAAACGTGTTTTTCAGCAGAAATAAACATGTTTCTGCAAGTTTGGTCAACCCCATGTAAGTTATGGGACAGTAACAGAACACTTTTCAAAACGTGTTTTTCAGCCCGAAATAAACGCGTTTTTTCAGACAACTGAATCCCCATGTAACAGCAAGGCTCAGAGGAGCCCACACACTCAGCTCTTAACCCCAGTGTGCAGAAAGGGTCAAAACGTGTTTTTCAGCAGAAATAAACATGTTTCTGCAAGTTTGGTCAACCCCATGTAAGTTATGGGGCAGTAACAGAACACTTTTCAAAACGTGTTTTTCAGCCCGAAATAAACGCGTTTTTTCAGACAACTGAATCCCCATGTAACAGCAAGGCTCAGAGGAGCCCACACACTCAGCTCTTAACCCCAGTGTGCAGAAAGGGTCAAAACGTGTTTTTCAGCAGAAATAAACATGTTTCTGCAAGTTTGGTCAACCCCATGTAAGTTATGGGGCAGTAACAGAACACTTTTCAAAACGTGTTTTTCAGCCCGAAATAAACGCGTTTTTTCAGACAACTGAATCCCCATGTAACAGCAAGGCTCAGAGGAGCCCACACACTCAGCTCTTAACCCCAGTGTGCAGAAAGGGTCACAACGTGTTTTTCAGCAGAAATAAACATGTTTCTGCAAGTTTGGTCAACCCCATGTAAGTTATGGGGCAGTAACAGAACACTTTTCAAAACGTGTTTTTCAGCCCGAAATAAACGCGTTTTTTCAGACAACTGAATCCCCATGTAACAGCAAGGCTCAGAGGAGCCCACACACTCAGATCTTAACCCCAGTGTGCAGAAAGGGTCAAAACGTGTTTTTCAGCAGAAATAAACATGTTTCTGCAAGTTTGGTCAACCCCATGTAAGTTATGGGACAGTAACAGAACACTTTTCAAAACGTGTTTTTCAGCCCGAAATAAACGCGTTTTTTCAGACAACTGAATCCCCATGCAACAGCAAGGCTCAGAGGAGCCCACACACTCAGCTCTTAACCCCAGTGTGCAGAGAGAGTCAAAACGTGTTTTTCAGCAGAAATAAACATGTTTCTGCAAGTTTGGTCAACCCCATGTAAGTTATGGGACAGTAACAGAACACTTTTCAAAACGTGTTTTTCAGCCCGAAATAAACGCGTTTTTTCAGACAACTGAATCCCCATGCAACAGCAAGGCTCAGAAGAGCCCACACACTCAGCTCTTAACCCCAGTGTGCAGAAAGAGTCAAAACGTGTTTTTCAGCAGAAATAAACATGTTTCTGCAAGTTTGGTCAACCCCATGTAAGTTATGGTGCAGTAACAGAACACTTTTCAAAACGTGTTTTTCAGCCCGAAATAAACGCGTTTTTTCAGACAACTGAATCCCCATGCAACAGCAAGGCTCAGAAGAGCCCCCACACTCAGCTCTTAACCCCAGTGTGCAGAAAGAGTCAAAACGTGTTTTTCAGCAGAAATAGACATGTTTCTGCAAGTTTGGTCAACCCCATGTAAGTTATGGGGCAGTAACAGCACACTTTTCAAAACGTGTTTTTCAGCCCGAAATAAACGCGTTTTTTCAGACAACTGAATCCCCATGTAACAGCAAGGCTCAGAAGAGCCCACACACTCAGCTCTTAACCCCAGTGTGCAGAAAGGGTAAGAACGTGTTTTTCAGCAGAAATAAACATGTTTCTGCAAGTTTGGTCAACCCCATGTAAGTTATGGGGCAGTAACAGAACACTTTTCAAAACGTGTTTTTCAGCCCGAAATAAACGCGTTTTTTCAGACAACTGAATCCCCATGTAACAGCAAGGCTCAGAGGAGCCCACACACTCAGCTCTTAACCCCAGTGTGCAGAAAGGGTCAAAACGTGTTTTTCAGCAGAAATAAACATGTTTCTGCAAGTTTGGTCAACCCCATGTAAGTTATGGGGCAGTAACAGAACACTTTTCAAAACGTGTTTTTCAGCCCGAAATAAACGCGTTTTTTCAGACAACTGAATCCCCATGTAACAGCAAGGCTCAGAGGAGCCCACACACTCAGATCTTAACCCCAGTGTGCAGAAAGGGTCAAAACGTGTTTTTCAGCAGAAATAAACATGTTTCTGCAAGTTTGGTCAACCCCATGTAAGTTATGGGACAGTAACAGAACACTTTTCAAAACGTGTTTTTCAGCCCGAAATAAACGCGTTTTTTCAGACAACTGAATCCCCATGCAACAGCAAGGCTCAGAAGAGCCCACACACTCAGCTCTTAACCCCAGTGTGCAGAGAGAGTCAAAACGTGTTTTTCAGCAGAAATAAACATGTTTCTGCAAGTTTGGTCAACCCCATGTAAGTTATGGGACAGTAACAGAACACTTTTCAAAACGTGTTTTTCAGCCCGAAATAAACGCGTTTTTTCAGACAACTGAATCCCCATGCAACAGCAAGGCTCAGAAGAGCCCACACACTCAGCTCTTAACCCCAGTGTGCAGAAAGAGTCAAAACGTGTTTTTCAGCAGAAATAAACATGTTTCTGCAAGTTTGGTCAACCCCATGTAAGTTATGGGGCAGTAACAGAACACTTTTCAAAACGTGTTTTTCAGCCCGAAATAAACGCGTTTTTTCAGACAACTGAATCCCCATGCAACAGCAAGGCTCAGAAGAGCCCCCACACTCAGCTCTTAACCCCAGTGTGCAGAAAGAGTCAAAACGTGTTTTTCAGCAGAAATAGACATGTTTCTGCAAGTTTGGTCAACCCCATGTAAGTTATGGGGCAGTAACAGCACACTTTTCAAAACGTGTTTTTCAGCCCGAAATAAACGCGTTTTTTCAGAGAACTGAATCCCCATGTAACAGCAAGGCTCAGAAGAGCCCACACACTCAGCTCTTAACCCCAGTGTGCAGAAAGGGTAAAAACGTGTTTTTCAGCAGAAATAAACATGTTTCTGCAAGTTTGGTCAACCCCATGTAAGTTATGGGGCAGTAACAGAACACTTTTCAAAACGTGTTTTTCAGCCCGAAATAAACGCGTTTTTTCAGACAACTGAATCCCCATGTAACAGCAAGGCTCAGAGGAGCCCACACACTCAGCTCTTAACCCCAGTGTGCAGAAAGGGTCAAAACGTGTTTTTCAGCAGAAATAAACATGTTTCTGCAAGTTTGGTCAACCCCATGTAAGTTATGGGGCAGTAACAGAACACTTTTCAAAACGTGTTTTTCAGCCCGAAACAAATGCGTTTTTTCAGACAACTGATTCCCCATGCAGCAGCAAGGCTCAGAGGAGCCCACACACTCAGCTCTTAACCCCAGTGTGCAGAAAGAGTCAAAACGTGTTTTTCAGCAGAAATAAACATGTTTCTGCAAGTTTGGTCAACCCCATGTAAGTTATGGGGCAGTAACAGCACACTTTTCAAAACGTGTTTTTCAGCCCGAAATAAACGCGTTTTTTCAGACATCTGAATCCCCATGTAACAGCAAGGCTCAGAGGAGCCCACACACTCAGCTCTTAACCCCAGTGTGCAGAAAGGGTCAAAACGTGTTTTTCAGCAGAAATAAACATTTTTCTGCAAGTTTGGTCAACCCCATGTAAGTTATGGGACAGTAACAGAACACTTTTCAAAACGTGTTTTTCAGCCCGAAATAAACGCGTTTTTTCAGACAACTGAATCCCCATGTAACAGAAAGGCTCAGAGGAGCCCACACACTCAGCTCTTAACCCCAGTGTGCAGAAAGGGTCAAAACGTGTTTTTCAGCAGAAATAAACATGTTTCTGCAAGTTTGGTCAACCCCATGTAAGTTATGGGACAGTAACAGAACACTTTTCAAAACGTGTTTTTCAGCCCGAAATAAACGCGTTTTTTCAGACAACTGAATCCCCATGCAGCAGCAAGGCTCAGAGGAGCCCACACACTCAGCTCTTAACCCCAGTGTGCAGAAAGAGTCAAAACGTGTTTTTCAGCAGAAATAAACATGTTTCTGCAAGTTTGGTCAACCCCATGTAAGTTATGGGGCAGTAACAGCACACTTTTCAAAACGTGTTTTTCAGCCCGAAATAAACGCGTTTTTTCAGACATCTGAATCCCCATGTAACAGCAAGGCTCAAAGGAGCCCACACACTCAGCTCTTAACCCCAGTGTGCAGAAAGGGTCAAAACGTGTTTTTCAGCAGAAATAAACATGTTTCTGCAAGTTTGGTCAACCCCATGTAAGTTATGGGACAGTAACAGAACACTTTTCAAAACGTGTTTTTCAGCCCGAAATAAACGCGTTTTTTCAGACAACTGAATCCCCATGCAACAGCAAGGCTCAGAAGAGCCCACACACTCAGCTCTTAACCCCAGTGTGCAGAGAGAGTCAAAACGTGTTTTTCAGCAGAAATAAACATGTTTCTGCAAGTTTGGTCAACCCCATGTAAGTTATGGGACAGTAACAGAACACTTTTCAAAACGTGTTTTTCAGCCCGAAATAAACGCGTTTTTTCAGACAACTGAATCCCCATGTAACAGAAAGGCTCAGAGGAGCCCACACACTCAGCTCTTAACCCCAGTGTGCAGAAAGGTTCAAAACGTGTTTTTCAGCAGAAATAAACATGTTTCTGCAAGTTTGGTCAACCCCATGTAAGTTATGGGGCAGTAACAGAACACTTTTCAAAACGTGTTTTTCAGCACGAAATAAACGCGTTTTTTCAGACAACTGAATCCCCATGCAGCAGCAAGGCTCAGAGGAGCCCACACACTCAGCTCTTAACCCCAGTGTGCAGAAAGAGTCAAAACGTGTTTTTCAGCAGAAATAAACATGTTTCTGCAAGTTTGGTCAACCCCATGTAAGTTATGGGGCAGTAACAGCACACTTTTCAAAACGTGTTTTTCAGCCCGAAATAAACGCGTTTTTTCAGACATCTGAATCCCCATGTAACAGCAAGGCTCAGAGGAGCCCACACACTCAGCTCTTAACCCCAGTGTGCAGAAAGGGTCAAAACGTGTTTTTCAGCAGAAATAAACATTTTTCTGCAAGTTTGGTCAACCCCATGTAAGTTATGGGGCAGTAACAGAACACTTTTCAAAACGTGTTTTTCAGCCCGAAATAAACGCGTTTTTTCAGACAACTGAATCCCCATGTAACAGCAAGGCTCAGAGGAGCCCACACACTCAGCTCTTAACCCCAGTGTGCAGAAAGGGTCAAAACGTGTTTTTCAGCAGAAATAAACATGTTTCTGCAAGTTTGGTCAACCCCATGTAAGTTATGGGGCAGTAACAGAACACTTTTCAAAACGTGTTTTTCAGCCCGAAATAAACGCGTTTTTTCAGACAACTGAATCCCCATGTAACAGCAAGGCTCAGAGGAGCCCACACACTCAGATCTTAACCCCAGTGTGCAGAAAGGGTCAAAACGTGTTTTTCAGCAGAAATAAACATGTTTCTGCAAGTTTGGTCAACCCCATGTAAGTTATGGGGCAGTAACAGAACACTTTTCAAAACGTGTTTTTCAGCCCGAAATAAACGCGTTTTTTCAGACAACTGAATCCCCATGTAACAGAAAGGCTCAGAGGAGCCCACACACTCAGCTCTTAACCCCAGTGTGCAGAAAGGGTCAAAACGTGTTTTTCAGCAGAAATAAACATGTTTCTGCAAGTTTGGTCAACCCCATGTAAGTTATGGGGCAGTAACAGAACACTTTTCAAAACGTGTTTTTCAGCCCGAAATAAACGCGTTTTTTCAGACAACTGAATCCCCATGCAGCAGCAAGGCTCAGAGGAGCCCACACACTCAGCTCTTAACCCCAGTGTGCAGAAAGAGTCAAAACGTGTTTTTCAGCAGAAATAAACATGTTTCTGCAAGTTTGGTCAACCCCATGTAAGTTATGGGGCAGTAACAGCACACTTTTCAAAACGTGTTTTTCAGCCCGAAATAAACGCGTTTTTTCAGACATCTGAATCCCCATGTAACAGCAAGGCTCAAAGGAGCCCACACACTCAGCTCTTAACCCCAGTGTGCAGAAAGGGTCAAAACGTGTTTTTCAGCAGAAATAAACATGTTTCTGCAAGTTTGGTCAACCCCATGTAAGTTATGGGACAGTAACAGAACACTTTTCAAAACGTGTTTTTCAGCCCGAAATAAACGCGTTTTTTCAGACAACTGAATCCCCATGCAACAGCAAGGCTCAGAGGAGCCCACACACTCAGCTCTTAACCCCAGTGTGCAGAAAGAGTCAAAACGTGTTTTTCAGCAGAAATAAACATGTTTCTGCAAGTTTGGTCAACCCCATGTAAGTTATGGGGCAGTAACAGCACACTTTTCAAAACGTGTTTTTCAGCCCGAAATAAACGCGTTTTTTCAGACATCTGAATCCCCATGTAACAGCAAGGCTCAGAGGAGCCCACACACTCAGCTCTTAACCCCAGTGTGCAGAAAGGGTCAAAACATGTTTTTCAGCAGAAATAAACATTTTTCTGCAAGTTTGGTCAACCCCATGTAAGTTATGGGGCAGTAACAGAACACTTTTCAAAACGTGTTTTTCAGCCCGAAATAAACGCGTTTTTTCAGACAACTGAATCCCCATGTAACAGCAAGGCTCAGAGGAGCCCACACACTCAGCTCTTAACCCCAGTGTGCAGAAAGGGTCAAAACGTGTTTTTCAGCAGAAATAAACATGTTTCTGCAAGTTTGGTCAACCCCATGTAAGTTATGGGGCAGTAACAGAACACTTTTCAAAACGTGTTTTTCAGCCCGAAATAAACGCGTTTTTTCAGACAACTGAATCCCCATGTAACAGCAAGGCTCAGAGGAGCCCACACACTCAGATCTTAACCCCAGTGTGCAGAAAGGGTCAAAACGTGTTTTTCAGCAGAAATAAACATGTTTCTGCAAGTTTGGTCAACCCCATGTAAGTTATGGGGCAGTAACAGAACACTTTTCAAAACGTGTTTTTCAGCCCGAAATAAACGCGTTTTTTCAGACAACTGAATCCCCATGTAACAGCAAGGCTCAGAGGAGCCCACACACTCAGCTCTTAACCCCAGTGTGCAGAAAGGGTCAAAACGTGTTTTTCAGCAGAAATAAACATGTTTCTGCAAGTTTGGTCAACCCCATGTAAGTTATGGGGCAGTAACAGAACACTTTTCAAAACGTGTTTTTCAGCCCGAAATAAACGCGTTTTTTCAGACAACTGAATCCCCATGCAGCAGCAAGGCTCAGAGGAGCCCACACACTCAGCTCTTAACCCCAGTGTGCAGAAAGGGTCAAAACGTGTTTTTCAGCAGAAATAAACATGTTTCTGCAAGTTTGGTCAACCCCATGTAAGTTATGGGGCAGTAACAGAACACTTTTCAAAACGTGTTTTTCAGCCCGAAATAAACGCGTTTTTTCAGACAACTGAATCCCCATGCAGCAGCAAGGCTCAGAGGAGCCCACACACTCAGCTCTTAACCCCAGTGTGCAGAAAGAGTCAAAACGTGTTTTTCAGCAGAAATAAACATGTTTCTGCAAGTTTGGTCAACCCCATGTAAGTTATGGGGCAGTAACAGCACACTTTTCAAAACGTGTTTTTCAGCCCGAAATAAACGCGTTTTTTCAGACATCTGAATCCCCATGTAACAGCAAGGCTCAGAGGAGCCCACACACTCAGCTCTTAACCCCAGTGTGCAGAAAGGGTCAAAACGTGTTTTTCAGCAGAAATAAACATTTTTCTGCAAGTTTGGTCAACCCCATGTAAGTTATGGGGCAGTAACAGAACACTTTTCAAAACGTGTTTTTCAGCCCGAAATAAACGCGTTTTTTCAGACAACTGAATCCCCATGTAACAGAAAGGCTCAGAGGAGCCCACACACTCAGCTCTTAACCCCAGTGTGCAGAAAGGGTCAAAACGTGTTTTTCAGCAGAAATAAACATGTTTCTGCAAGTTTGGTCAACCCCATGTAAGTTATGGGACAGTAACAGAACACTTTTCAAAACGTGTTTTTCAGCCCGAAATAAACGCGTTTTTTCAGACAACTGAATCCCCATGTAACAGCAAGGCTCAGAGGAGCCCACACACTCAGCTCTTAACCCCAGTGTGCAGAAAGGGTCAAAACGTGTTTTTCAGCAGAAATAAACATGTTTCTGCAAGTTTGGTCAACCCCATGTAAGTTATGGGGCAGTAACAGAACACTTTTCAAAACGTGTTTTTCAGCCCGAAATAAACGCGTTTTTTCAGACAACTGAATCCCCATGTAACAGCAAGGCTCAGAGGAGCCCACACACTCAGCTCTTAACCCCAGTGTGCAGAAAGGGTCAAAACGTGTTTTTCAGCAGAAATAAACATGTTTCTGCAAGTTTGGTCAACCCCATGTAAGTTATGGGGCAGTAACAGAACACTTTTCAAAACGTGTTTTTCAGCCCGAAATAAACGCGTTTTTTCAGACAACTGAATCCCCATGTAACAGCAAGGCTCAGAGGAGCCCACACACTCAGCTCTTAACCCCAGTGTGCAGAAAGGGTCACAACGTGTTTTTCAGCAGAAATAAACATGTTTCTGCAAGTTTGGTCAACCCCATGTAAGTTATGGGGCAGTAACAGAACACTTTTCAAAACGTGTTTTTCAGCCCGAAATAAACGCGTTTTTTCAGACAACTGAATCCCCATGTAACAGCAAGGCTCAGAGGAGCCCACACACTCAGATCTTAACCCCAGTGTGCAGAAAGGGTCAAAACGTGTTTTTCAGCAGAAATAAACATGTTTCTGCAAGTTTGGTCAACCCCATGTAAGTTATGGGACAGTAACAGAACACTTTTCAAAACGTGTTTTTCAGCCCGAAATAAACGCGTTTTTTCAGACAACTGAATCCCCATGCAACAGCAAGGCTCAGAGGAGCCCACACACTCAGCTCTTAACCCCAGTGTGCAGAGAGAGTCAAAACGTGTTTTTCAGCAGAAATAAACATGTTTCTGCAAGTTTGGTCAACCCCATGTAAGTTATGGGACAGTAACAGAACACTTTTCAAAACGTGTTTTTCAGCCCGAAATAAACGCGTTTTTTCAGACAACTGAATCCCCATGCAACAGCAAGGCTCAGAAGAGCCCACACACTCAGCTCTTAACCCCAGTGTGCAGAAAGAGTCAAAACGTGTTTTTCAGCAGAAATAAACATGTTTCTGCAAGTTTGGTCAACCCCATGTAAGTTATGGTGCAGTAACAGAACACTTTTCAAAACGTGTTTTTCAGCCCGAAATAAACGCGTTTTTTCAGACAACTGAATCCCCATGCAACAGCAAGGCTCAGAAGAGCCCCCACACTCAGCTCTTAACCCCAGTGTGCAGAAAGAGTCAAAACGTGTTTTTCAGCAGAAATAGACATGTTTCTGCAAGTTTGGTCAACCCCATGTAAGTTATGGGGCAGTAACAGCACACTTTTCAAAACGTGTTTTTCAGCCCGAAATAAACGCGTTTTTTCAGACAACTGAATCCCCATGTAACAGCAAGGCTCAGAAGAGCCCACACACTCAGCTCTTAACCCCAGTGTGCAGAAAGGGTAAGAACGTGTTTTTCAGCAGAAATAAACATGTTTCTGCAAGTTTGGTCAACCCCATGTAAGTTATGGGGCAGTAACAGAACACTTTTCAAAACGTGTTTTTCAGCCCGAAATAAACGCGTTTTTTCAGACAACTGAATCCCCATGTAACAGCAAGGCTCAGAGGAGCCCACACACTCAGCTCTTAACCCCAGTGTGCAGAAAGGGTCAAAACGTGTTTTTCAGCAGAAATAAACATGTTTCTGCAAGTTTGGTCAACCCCATGTAAGTTATGGGGCAGTAACAGAACACTTTTCAAAACGTGTTTTTCAGCCCGAAATAAACGCGTTTTTTCAGACAACTGAATCCCCATGTAACAGCAAGGCTCAGAGGAGCCCACACACTCAGATCTTAACCCCAGTGTGCAGAAAGGGTCAAAACGTGTTTTTCAGCAGAAATAAACATGTTTCTGCAAGTTTGGTCAACCCCATGTAAGTTATGGGACAGTAACAGAACACTTTTCAAAACGTGTTTTTCAGCCCGAAATAAACGCGTTTTTTCAGACAACTGAATCCCCATGCAACAGCAAGGCTCAGAAGAGCCCACACACTCAGCTCTTAACCCCAGTGTGCAGAGAGAGTCAAAACGTGTTTTTCAGCAGAAATAAACATGTTTCTGCAAGTTTGGTCAACCCCATGTAAGTTATGGGACAGTAACAGAACACTTTTCAAAACGTGTTTTTCAGCCCGAAATAAACGCGTTTTTTCAGACAACTGAATCCCCATGCAACAGCAAGGCTCAGAAGAGCCCACACACTCAGCTCTTAACCCCAGTGTGCAGAAAGAGTCAAAACGTGTTTTTCAGCAGAAATAAACATGTTTCTGCAAGTTTGGTCAACCCCATGTAAGTTATGGGGCAGTAACAGAACACTTTTCAAAACGTGTTTTTCAGCCCGAAATAAACGCGTTTTTTCAGACAACTGAATCCCCATGCAACAGCAAGGCTCAGAAGAGCCCCCACACTCAGCTCTTAACCCCAGTGTGCAGAAAGAGTCAAAACGTGTTTTTCAGCAGAAATAGACATGTTTCTGCAAGTTTGGTCAACCCCATGTAAGTTATGGGGCAGTAACAGCACACTTTTCAAAACGTGTTTTTCAGCCCGAAATAAACGCGTTTTTTCAGACAACTGAATCCCCATGTAACAGCAAGGCTCAGAAGAGCCCACACACTCAGCTCTTAACCCCAGTGTGCAGAAAGGGTAAAAACGTGTTTTTCAGCAGAAATAAACATGTTTCTGCAAGTTTGGTCAACCCCATGTAAGTTATGGGGCAGTAACAGAACACTTTTCAAAACGTGTTTTTCAGCCCGAAATAAACGCGTTTTTTCAGACAACTGAATCCCCATGTAACAGCAAGGCTCAGAGGAGCCCACACACTCAGCTCTTAACCCCAGTGTGCAGAAAGAGTCAAAACGTGTTTTTCAGCAGAAATAAACATGTTTCTGCAAGTTTGGTCAACCCCATGTAAGTTATGGGGCAGTAACAGCACACTTTTCAAAACGTGTTTTTCAGCCCGAAATAAACGCGTTTTTTCAGACATCTGAATCCCCATGTAACAGCAAGGCTCAGAGGAGCCCACACACTCAGCTCTTAACCCCAGTGTGCAGAAAGGGTCAAAACGTGTTTTTCAGCAGAAATAAACATTTTTCTGCAAGTTTGGTCAACCCCATGTAAGTTATGGGGCAGTAACAGAACACTTTTCAAAACGTGTTTTTCAGCCCGAAATAAACGCGTTTTTTCAGACAACTGAATCCCCATGTAACAGAAAGGCTCAGAGGAGCCCACACACTCAGCTCTTAACCCCAGTGTGCAGAAAGGGTCAAAACGTGTTTTTCAGCAGAAATAAACATGTTTCTGCAAGTTTGGTCAACCCCATGTAAGTTATGGGACAGTAACAGAACACTTTTCAAAACGTGTTTTTCAGCCCGAAATAAACGCGTTTTTTCAGACAACTGAATCCCCATGTAACAGCAAGGCTCAGAGGAGCCCACACACTCAGCTCTTAACCCCAGTGTGCAGAAAGGGTCAAAACGTGTTTTTCAGCAGAAATAAACATGTTTCTGCAAGTTTGGTCAACCCCATGTAAGTTATGGGGCAGTAACAGAACACTTTTCAAAACGTGTTTTTCAGCCCGAAATAAACGCGTTTTTTCAGACAACTGAATCCCCATGTAACAGCAAGGCTCAGAGGAGCCCACACACTCAGCTCTTAACCCCAGTGTGCAGAAAGGGTCAAAACGTGTTTTTCAGCAGAAATAAACATGTTTCTGCAAGTTTGGTCAACCCCATGTAAGTTATGGGGCAGTAACAGAACACTTTTCAAAACGTGTTTTTCAGCCCGAAATAAACGCGTTTTTTCAGACAACTGAATCCCCATGTAACAGCAAGGCTCAGAGGAGCCCACACACTCAGCTCTTAACCCCAGTGTGCAGAAAGGGTCAAAACGTGTTTTTCAGCAGAAATAAACATGTTTCTGCAAGTTTGGTCAACCCCATGTAAGTTATGGGACAGTAACAGAACACTTTTCAAAACGTGTTTTTCAGCCCGAAATAAACGCGTTTTTTCAGACAACTGAATCCCCATGCAACAGCAAGGCTCAGAGGAGCCCACACACTCAGCTCTTAACCCCAGTGTGCAGAGAGAGTCAAAACGTGTTTTTCAGCAGAAATAAACATGTTTCTGCAAGTTTGGTCAACCCCATGTAAGTTATGGGACAGTAACAGAACACTTTTCAAAACGTGTTTTTCAGCCCGAAATAAACGCGTTTTTTCAGACAACTGAATCCCCATGCAACAGCAAGGCTCAGAAGAGCCCACACACTCAGCTCTTAACCCCAGTGTGCAGAAAGAGTCAAAACGTGTTTTTCAGCAGAAATAAACATGTTTCTGCAAGTTTGGTCAACCCCATGTAAGTTATGGTGCAGTAACAGAACACTTTTCAAAACGTATTTTTCAGCCCGAAATAAACGCGTTTTTTCAGACAACTGAATCCCCATGCAACAGCAAGGCTCAGAAGAGCCCCCACACTCAGCTCTTAACCCCAGTGTGCAGAAAGAGTCAAAACGTGTTTTTCAGCAGAAATAGACATGTTTCTGCAAGTTTGGTCAACCCCATGTAAGTTATGGGGCAGTAACAGCACACTTTTCAAAACGTGTTTTTCAGCCCGAAATAAACGCGTTTTTTCAGACAACTGAATCCCCATGTAACAGCAAGGCTCAGAAGAGCCCACACACTCAGCTCTTAACCCCAGTGTGCAGAAAGGGTAAGAACGTGTTTTTCAGCAGAAATAAACATGTTTCTGCAAGTTTGGTCAACCCCATGTAAGTTATGGGGCAGTAACAGAACACTTTTCAAAACGTGTTTTTCAGCCCGAAATAAACGCGTTTTTTCAGACAACTGAATCCCCATGTAACAGCAAGGCTCAGAGGAGCCCACACACTCAGCTCTTAACCCCAGTGTGCAGAAAGGGTCAAAACGTGTTTTTCAGCAGAAATAAACATGTTTCTGCAAGTTTGGTCAACCCCATGTAAGTTATGGGGCAGTAACAGAACACTTTTCAAAACGTGTTTTTCAGCCCGAAATAAACGCGTTTTTTCAGACAACTGAATCCCCATGTAACAGCAAGGCTCAGAGGAGCCCACACACTCAGATCTTAACCCCAGTGTGCAGAAAGGGTCAAAACGTGTTTTTCAGCAGAAATAAACATGTTTCTGCAAGTTTGGTCAACCCCATGTAAGTTATGGGACAGTAACAGAACACTTTTCAAAACGTGTTTTTCAGCCCGAAATAAACGCGTTTTTTCAGACAACTGAATCCCCATGCAACAGCAAGGCTCAGAAGAGCCCACACACTCAGCTCTTAACCCCAGTGTGCAGAGAGAGTCAAAACGTGTTTTTCAGCAGAAATAAACGTTTCTGCAAGTTTGGTCAACCCCATGTAAGTTATGGGACAGTAACAGAACACTTTTCAAAACGTGTTTTTCAGCCCGAAATAAACGCGTTTTTTCAGACAACTGAATCCCCATGCAACAGCAAGGCTCAGAAGAGCCCACACACTCAGCTCTTAACCCCAGTGTGCAGAAAGAGTCAAAACGTGTTTTTCAGCAGAAATAAACATGTTTCTGCAAGTTTGGTCAACCCCATGTAAGTTATGGGGCAGTAACAGAACACTTTTCAAAACGTGTTTTTCAGCCCGAAATAAACGCGTTTTTTCAGACAACTGAATCCCCATGCAACAGCAAGGCTCAGAAGAGCCCCCACACTCAGCTCTTAACCCCAGTGTGCAGAAAGAGTCAAAACGTGTTTTTCAGCAGAAATAGACATGTTTCTGCAAGTTTGGTCAACCCCATGTAAGTTATGGGGCAGTAACAGCACACTTTTCAAAACGTGTTTTTCAGCCCGAAATAAACGCGTTTTTTCAGACAACTGAATCCCCATGTAACAGCAAGGCTCAGAGGAGCCCACACACTCAGCTCTTAACCCCAGTGTGCAGAAAGGGTCAAAACGTGTTTTTCAGCAGAAATAAACATGTTTCTGCAAGTTTGGTCAACCCCATGTAAGTTATGGGGCAGTAACAGAACACTTTTCAAAACGTGTTTTTCAGCCCGAAATAAACGCGTTTTTTCAGACAACTGAATCCCCATGTAACAGCAAGGCTCAGAGGAGCCCACACACTCAGATCTTAACCCCAGTGTGCAGAAAGGGTCAAAACGTGTTTTTCAGCAGAAATAAACATGTTTCTGCAAGTTTGGTCAACCCCATGTAAGTTATGGGACAGTAACAGAACACTTTTCAAAACGTGTTTTTCAGCCCGAAATAAACGCGTTTTTTCAGACAACTGAATCCCCATGCAACAGCAAGGCTCAGAAGAGCCCACACACTCAGCTCTTAACCCCAGTGTGCAGAGAGAGTCAAAACGTGTTTTTCAGCAGAAATAAACGTTTCTGCAAGTTTGGTCAACCCCATGTAAGTTATGGGACAGTAACAGAACACTTTTCAAAACGTGTTTTTCAGCCCGAAATAAACGCGTTTTTTCAGACAACTGAATCCCCATGCAACAGCAAGGCTCAGAAGAGCCCACACACTCAGCTCTTAACCCCAGTGTGCAGAAAGAGTCAAAACGTGTTTTTCAGCAGAAATAAACATGTTTCTGCAAGTTTGGTCAACCCCATGTAAGTTATGGGGCAGTAACAGAACACTTTTCAAAACGTGTTTTTCAGCCCGAAATAAACGCGTTTTTTCAGACAACTGAATCCCCATGCAACAGCAAGGCTCAGAAGAGCCCCCACACTCAGCTCTTAACCCCAGTGTGCAGAAAGAGTCAAAACGTGTTTTTCAGCAGAAATAGACATGTTTCTGCAAGTTTGGTCAACCCCATGTAAGTTATGGGGCAGTAACAGCACACTTTTCAAAACGTGTTTTTCAGCCCGAAATAAACGCGTTTTTTCAGACAACTGAATCCCCATGTAACAGCAAGGCTCAGAAGAGCCCACACACTCAGCTCTTAACCCCAGTGTGCAGAAAGGGTCAAAACGTGTTTTTCAGCAGAAATAAACATGTTTCTGCAAGTTTGGTCAACCCCATGTAAGTTATGGGGCAGTAACAGAACACTTTTCAAAACGTGTTTTTCAGCCCGAAATAAACGCGTTTTTTCAGACAACTGAATCCCCATGTAACAGCAAGGCTCAGAGGAGCCCACACACTCAGATCTTAACCCCAGTGTGCAGAAAGGGTCAAAACGTGTTTTTCAGCAGAAATAAACATGTTTCTGCAAGTTTGGTCAACCCCATGTAAGTTATGGGGCAGTAACAGAACACTTTTCAAAACGTGTTTTTCAGCCCGAAATAAACGCGTTTTTTCAGACAACTGAATCCCCATGTAACAGCAAGGCTCAGAGGAGCCCACACACTCAGCTCTTAACCCCAGTGTGCAGAAAGGGTCAAAACGTGTTTTTCAGCAGAAATAAACATGTTTCTGCAAGTTTGGTCAACCCCATGTAAGTTATGGGGCAGTAACAGAACACTTTTCAAAACGTGTTTTTCAGCCCGAAATAAACGCGTTTTTTCAGACAACTGAATCCCCATGCAGCAGCAAGGCTCAGAGGAGCCCACACACTCAGCTCTTAACCCCAGTGTGCAGAAAGAGTCAAAACGTGTTTTTCAGCAGAAATAAACATGTTTCTGCAAGTTTGGTCAACCCCATGTAAGTTATGGGGCAGTAACAGCACACTTTTCAAAACGTGTTTTTCAGCCCGAAATAAACGCGTTTTTTCAGACAACTGAATCCCCATGTAACAGCAAGGCTCAGAGGAGCCCACACACTCAGCTCTTAACCCCAGTGTGCAGAAAGGGTCAAAACGTGTTTTTCAGCAGAAATAAACATGTTTCTGCAAGTTTGGTCAACCCCATGTAAGTTATGGGGCAGTAACAGAACACTTTTCAAAACGTGTTTTTCAGCCCGAAATAAACGCGTTTTTTCAGACAACTGAATCCCCATGTAACAGCAAGGCTCAGAGGAGCCCACACACTCAGATCTTAACCCCAGTGTGCAGAAAGGGTCAAAACGTGTTTTTCAGCAGAAATAAACATGTTTCTGCAAGTTTGGTCAACCCCATGTAAGTTATGGGGCAGTAACAGAACACTTTTCAAAACGTGTTTTTCAGCCCGAAATAAACGCGTTTTTTCAGACAACTGAATCCCCATGTAACAGCAAGGCTCAGAGGAGCCCACACACTCAGCTCTTAACCCCAGTGTGCAGAAAGGGTCAAAACGTGTTTTTCAGCAGAAATAAACATGTTTCTGCAAGTTTGGTCAACCCCATGTAAGTTATGGGGCAGTAACAGAACACTTTTCAAAACGTGTTTTTCAGCCCGAAATAAACGCGTTTTTTCAGACAACTGAATCCCCATGCAGCAGCAAGGCTCAGAGGAGCCCACACACTCAGCTCTTAACCCCAGTGTGCAGAAAGAGTCAAAACGTGTTTTTCAGCAGAAATAAACATGTTTCTGCAAGTTTGGTCAACCCCATGTAAGTTATGGGGCAGTAACAGCACACTTTTCAAAACGTGTTTTTCAGCCCGAAATAAACGCGTTTTTTCAGACATCTGAATCCCCATGTAACAGCAAGGCTCAGAGGAGCCCACACACTCAGCTCTTAACCCCAGTGTGCAGAAAGGGTCAAAACGTGTTTTTCAGCAGAAATAAACATGTTTCTGCAAGTTTGGTCAACCCCATGTAAGTTATGGGGCAGTAACAGAACACTTTTCAAAACGTGTTTTTCAGCCCGAAATAAACGCGTTTTTTCAGACAACTGAATCCCCATGTAACAGAAAGGCTCAGAGGAGCCCACACACTCAGCTCTTAACCCCAGTGTGCAGAAAGGGTCAAAACGTGTTTTTCAGCAGAAATAAACATGTTTCTGCAAGTTTGGTCAACCCCATGTAAGTTATGGGACAGTAACAGAACACTTTTCAAAACGTGTTTTTCAGCCCGAAATAAACGCGTTTTTTCAGACAACTGAATCCCCATGTAACAGCAAGGCTCAGAGGAGCCCACACACTCAGCTCTTAACCCCAGTGTGCAGAAAGGGTCAAAACGTGTTTTTCAGCAGAAATAAACATGTTTCTGCAAGTTTGGTCAACCCCATGTAAGTTATGGGGCAGTAACAGAACACTTTTCAAAACGTGTTTTTCAGCCCGAAATAAACGCGTTTTTTCAGACAACTGAATCCCCATGTAACAGCAAGGCTCAGAGGAGCCCACACACTCAGCTCTTAACCCCAGTGTGCAGAAAGGGTCAAAACGTGTTTTTCAGCAGAAATAAACATGTTTCTGCAAGTTTGGTCAACCCCATGTAAGTTATGGGGCAGTAACAGAACACTTTTCAAAACGTGTTTTTCAGCCCGAAATAAACGCGTTTTTTCAGACAACTGAATCCCCATGCAACAGCAAGGCTCAGAAGAGCCCACACACTCAGCTCTTAACCCCAGTGTGCAGAGAGAGTCAAAACGTGTTTTTCAGCAGAAATAAACATGTTTCTGCAAGTTTGGTCAACCCCATGTAAGTTATGGGACAGTAACAGAACACTTTTCAAAACGTGTTTTTCAGCCCGAAATAAACGCGTTTTTTCAGACAACTGAATCCCCATGCAACAGCAAGGCTCAGAAGAGCCCACACACTCAGCTCTTAACCCCAGTGTGCAGAAAGAGTCAAAACGTGTTTTTCAGCAGAAATAAACATGTTTCTGCAAGTTTGGTCAACCCCATGTAAGTTATGGGGCAGTAACAGAACACTTTTCAAAACGTGTTTTTCAGCCCGAAATAAACGCGTTTTTTCAGACAACTGAATCCCCATGCAACAGCAAGGCTCAGAAGAGCCCCCACACTCAGCTCTTAACCCCAGTGTGCAGAAAGAGTCAAAACGTGTTTTTCAGCAGAAATAGACATGTTTCTGCAAGTTTGGTCAACCCCATGTAAGTTATGGGGCAGTAACAGCACACTTTTCAAAACGTGTTTTTCAGCCCGAAATAAACGCGTTTTTTCAGACAACTGAATCCCCATGTAACAGCAAGGCTCAGAAGAGCCCACACACTCAGCTCTTAACCCCAGTGTGCAGAAAGGGTAAAAACGTGTTTTTCAGCAGAAATAAACATGTTTCTGCAAGTTTGGTCAACCCCATGTAAGTTATGGGGCAGTAACAGAACACTTTTCAAAACGTGTTTTTCAGCCCGAAATAAACGCGTTTTTTCAGACAACTGAATCCCCATGTAACAGCAAGGCTCAGAGGAGCCCACACACTCAGCTCTTAACCCCAGTGTGCAGAAAGGGTCAAAACGTGTTTTTCAGCAGAAATAAACATGTTTCTGCAAGTTTGGTCAACCCCATGTAAGTTATGGGGCAGTAACAGAACACTTTTCAAAACGTGTTTTTCAGCCCGAAATAAACGCGTTTTTTCAGACAACTGAATCCCCATGTAACAGCAAGGCTCAGAGGAGCCCACACACTCAGCTCTTAACCCCAGTGTGCAGAAAGGGTCAAAACGTGTTTTTCAGCAGAAATAAACATGTTTCTGCAAGTTTGGTCAACCCCATGTAAGTTATGGGGCAGTAACAGAACACTTTTCAAAACGTGTTTTTCAGCCCGAAATAAACGCGTTTTTTCAGACAACTGAATCCCCATGTAACAGCAAGGCTCAGAGGAGCCCACACACTCAGATCTTAACCCCAGTGTGCAGAAAGGGTCAAAACGTGTTTTTCAGCAGAAATAAACATGTTTCTGCAAGTTTGGTCAACCCCATGTAAGTTATGGGGCAGTAACAGAACACTTTTCAAAACGTGTTTTTCAGCCCGAAATAAACGCGTTTTTTCAGACAACTGAATCCCCATGTAACAGCAAGGCTCAGAGGAGCCCACACACTCAGCTCTTAACCCCAGTGTGCAGAAAGGGTCAAAACGTGTTTTTCAGCAGAAATAAACATGTTTCTGCAAGTTTGGTCAACCCCATGTAAGTTATGGGGCAGTAACAGAACACTTTTCAAAACGTGTTTTTCAGCCCGAAATAAACGCGTTTTTTCAGACAACTGAATCCCCATGCAGCAGCAAGGCTCAGAGGAGCCCACACACTCAGCTCTTAACCCCAGTGTGCAGAAAGAGTCAAAACGTGTTTTTCAGCAGAAATAAACATGTTTCTGCAAGTTTGGTCAACCCCATGTAAGTTATGGGGCAGTAACAGCACACTTTTCAAAACGTGTTTTTCAGCCCGAAATAAACGCGTTTTTTCAGACATCTGAATCCCCATGTAACAGCAAGGCTCAGAGGAGCCCACACACTCAGCTCTTAACCCCAGTGTGCAGAAAGGGTCAAAACGTGTTTTTCAGCAGAAATAAACATGTTTCTGCAAGTTTGGTCAACCCCATGTAAGTTATGGGGCAGTAACAGAACACTTTTCAAAACGTGTTTTTCAGCCCGAAATAAACGCGTTTTTTCAGACAACTGAATCCCCATGTAACAGAAAGGCTCAGAGGAGCCCACACACTCAGCTCTTAACCCCAGTGTGCAGAAAGGGTCAAAACGTGTTTTTCAGCAGAAATAAACATGTTTCTGCAAGTTTGGTCAACCCCATGTAAGTTATGGGACAGTAACAGAACACTTTTCAAAACGTGTTTTTCAGCCCGAAATAAACGCGTTTTTTCAGACAACTGAATCCCCATGTAACAGCAAGGCTCAGAGGAGCCCACACACTCAGCTCTTAACCCCAGTGTGCAGAAAGGGTCAAAACGTGTTTTTCAGCAGAAATAAACATGTTTCTGCAAGTTTGGTCAACCCCATGTAAGTTATGGGGCAGTAACAGAACACTTTTCAAAACGTGTTTTTCAGCCCGAAATAAACGCGTTTTTTCAGACAACTGAATCCCCATGTAACAGCAAGGCTCAGAGGAGCCCACACACTCAGCTCTTAACCCCAGTGTGCAGAAAGGGTCAAAACGTGTTTTTCAGCAGAAATAAACATGTTTCTGCAAGTTTGGTCAACCCCATGTAAGTTATGGGGCAGTAACAGAACACTTTTCAAAACGTGTTTTTCAGCCCGAAATAAACGCGTTTTTTCAGACAACTGAATCCCCATGCAACAGCAAGGCTCAGAAGAGCCCACACACTCAGCTCTTAACCCCAGTGTGCAGAGAGAGTCAAAACGTGTTTTTCAGCAGAAATAAACATGTTTCTGCAAGTTTGGTCAACCCCATGTAAGTTATGGGACAGTAACAGAACACTTTTCAAAACGTGTTTTTCAGCCCGAAATAAACGCGTTTTTTCAGACAACTGAATCCCCATGCAACAGCAAGGCTCAGAAGAGCCCACACACTCAGCTCTTAACCCCAGTGTGCAGAAAGAGTCAAAACGTGTTTTTCAGCAGAAATAAACATGTTTCTGCAAGTTTGGTCAACCCCATGTAAGTTATGGGGCAGTAACAGAACACTTTTCAAAACGTGTTTTTCAGCCCGAAATAAACGCGTTTTTTCAGACAACTGAATCCCCATGCAACAGCAAGGCTCAGAAGAGCCCCCACACTCAGCTCTTAACCCCAGTGTGCAGAAAGAGTCAAAACGTGTTTTTCAGCAGAAATAGACATGTTTCTGCAAGTTTGGTCAACCCCATGTAAGTTATGGGGCAGTAACAGCACACTTTTCAAAACGTGTTTTTCAGCCCGAAATAAACGCGTTTTTTCAGACAACTGAATCCCCATGTAACAGCAAGGCTCAGAAGAGCCCACACACTCAGCTCTTAACCCCAGTGTGCAGAAAGGGTAAAAACGTGTTTTTCAGCAGAAATAAACATGTTTCTGCAAGTTTGGTCAACCCCATGTAAGTTATGGGGCAGTAACAGAACACTTTTCAAAACGTGTTTTTCAGCCCGAAATAAACGCGTTTTTTCAGACAACTGAATCCCCATGTAACAGCAAGGCTCAGAGGAGCCCACACACTCAGCTCTTAACCCCAGTGTGCAGAAAGGGTCAAAACGTGTTTTTCAGCAGAAATAAACATGTTTCTGCAAGTTTGGTCAACCCCATGTAAGTTATGGGGCAGTAACAGAACACTTTTCAAAACGTGTTTTTCAGCCCGAAATAAACGCGTTTTTTCAGACAACTGAATCCCCATGTAACAGCAAGGCTCAGAGGAGCCCACACACTCAGCTCTTAACCCCAGTGTGCAGAAAGGGTCAAAACGTGTTTTTCAGCAGAAATAAACATGTTTCTGCAAGTTTGGTCAACCCCATGTAAGTTATGGGGCAGTAACAGAACACTTTTCAAAACGTGTTTTTCAGCCCGAAATAAACGCGTTTTTTCAGACAACTGAATCCCCATGTAACAGCAAGGCTCAGAGGAGCCCACACACTCAGCTCTTAACCCCAGTGTGCAGAAAGGGTCAAAACGTGTTTTTCAGCAGAAATAAACATTTTTCTGCAAGTTTGGTCAACCCCATGTAAGTTATGGGGCAGTAACAGAACACTTTTCAAAACGTGTTTTTCAGCCCGAAATAAACGCGTTTTTTCAGACAACTGAATCCCCATGTAACAGCAAGGCTCAGAGGAGCCCACACACTCAGATCTTAACCCCAGTGTGCAGAAAGGGTCAAAACGTGTTTTTCAGCAGAAATAAACATGTTTCTGCAAGTTTGGTCAACCCCATGTAAGTTATGGGACAGTAACAGAACACTTTTCAAAACGTGTTTTTCAGCCCGAAATAAACGCGATTTTTCAGACAACTGAATCCCCATGTAACAGCAAGGCTCAGAGGAGCCCACACACTCAGATCTTAACCCCAGTGTGCAGAAAGGGTCAAAACGTGTTTTTCAGCAGAAATAAACATGTTTCTGCAAGTTTGGTCAACCCCATGTAAGTTATGGGGCAGTAACAGAACACTTTTCAAAACGTGTTTTTCAGCCCGAAATAAACGCGTTTTTTCAGACAACTGAATCCCCATGTAACAGCAAGGCTCAGAGGAGCCCACACACTCAGCTCTTAACCCCAGTGTGCAGAAAGGGTCAAAACGTGTTTTTCAGCAGAAATAAACATGTTTCTGCAAGTTTGGTCAACCCCATGTAAGTTATGGGGCAGTAACAGAACACTTTTCAAAACGTGTTTTTCAGCCCGAAATAAATGCGTTTTTTCAGACAACTGAATCCCCATGCAGCAGCAAGGCTCAGAGGAGCCCACACACTCAGCTCTTAACCCCAGTGTGCAGAAAGAGTCAAAACGTGTTTTTCAGCAGAAATAAACATGTTTCTGCAAGTTTGGTCAACCCCATGTAAGTTATGGGGCAGTAACAGCACACTTTTCAAAACGTGTTTTTCAGCCCGAAATAAACGCGTTTTTTCAGACATCTGAATCCCCATGTAACAGCAAGGCTCAGAGGAGCCCACACACTCAGCTCTTAACCCCAGTGTGCAGAAAGGGTCAAAACGTGTTTTTCAGCAGAAATAAACATTTTTCTGCAAGTTTGGTCAACCCCATGTAAGTTATGGGGCAGTAACAGAACACTTTTCAAAACGTGTTTTTCAGCCCGAAATAAACGCGTTTTTTCAGACAACTGAATCCCCATGTAACAGCAAGGCTCAGAAGAGCCCACACACTCAGCTCTTAACCCCAGTGTGCAGAAAGGGTAAGAACGTGTTTTTCAGCAGAAATAAACATGTTTCTGCAAGTTTGGTCAACCCCATGTAAGTTATGGGGCAGTAACAGAACACTTTTCAAAACGTGTTTTTCAGCCCGAAATAAACGCGTTTTTTCAGACAACTGAATCCCCATGTAACAGCAAGGCTCAGAGGAGCCCACACACTCAGCTCTTAACCCCAGTGTGCAGAAAGGGTCAAAACGTGTTTTTCAGCAGAAATAAACATGTTTCTGCAAGTTTGGTCAACCCCATGTAAGTTATGGGGCAGTAACAGAACACTTTTCAAAACGTGTTTTTCAGCCCGAAATAAACGCGTTTTTTCAGACAACTGAATCCCCATGTAACAGCAAGGCTCAGAGGAGCCCACACACTCAGATCTTAACCCCAGTGTGCAGAAAGGGTCAAAACGTGTTTTTCAGCAGAAATAAACATGTTTCTGCAAGTTTGGTCAACCCCATGTAAGTTATGGGACAGTAACAGAACACTTTTCAAAACGTGTTTTTCAGCCCGAAATAAACGCGTTTTTTCAGACAACTGAATCCCCATGCAACAGCAAGGCTCAGAAGAGCCCACACACTCAGCTCTTAACCCCAGTGTGCAGAGAGAGTCAAAACGTGTTTTTCAGCAGAAATAAACATGTTTCTGCAAGTTTGGTCAACCCCATGTAAGTTATGGGACAGTAACAGAACACTTTTCAAAACGTGTTTTTCAGCCCGAAATAAACGCGTTTTTTCAGACAACTGAATCACCATGCAACAGCAAGGCTCAGAAGAGCCCACACACTCAGCTCTTAACCCCAGTGTGCAGAAAGAGTCAAAACGTGTTTTTCAGCAGAAATAAACATGTTTCTGCAAGTTTGGTCAACCCCATGTAAGTTATGGGGCAGTAACAGAACACTTTTCAAAACGTGTTTTTCAGCCCGAAATAAACGCGTTTTTTCAGACAACTGAATCCCCATGCAACAGCAAGGCTCAGAAGAGCCCCCACACTCAGCTCTTAACCCCAGTGTGCAGAAAGAGTCAAAACGTGTTTTTCAGCAGAAATAGACATGTTTCTGCAAGTTTGGTCAACCCCATGTAAGTTATGGGGCAGTAACAGCACACTTTTCAAAACGTGTTTTTCAGCCCGAAATAAACGCGTTTTTTCAGACAACTGAATCCCCATGTAACAGCAAGGCTCAGAAGAGCCCACACACTCAGCTCTTAACCCCAGTGTGCAGAAAGGGTAAAAACGTGTTTTTCAGCAGAAATAAACATGTTTCTGCAAGTTTGGTCAACCCCATGTAAGTTATGGGGCAGTAACAGAACACTTTTCAAAACGTGTTTTTCAGCCCGAAATAAACGCGTTTTTTCAGACAACTGAATCCCCATGTAACAGCAAGGCTCAGAGGAGCCCACACACTCAGCTCTTAACCCCAGTGTGCAGAAAGGGTCAAAACGTGTTTTTCAGCAGAAATAAACATGTTTCTGCAAGTTTGGTCAACCCCATGTAAGTTATGGGGCAGTAACAGAACACTTTTCAAAACGTGTTTTTCAGCCCGAAATAAACGCGTTTTTTCAGACAACTGAATCCCCATGTAACAGCAAGGCTCAGAGGAGCCCACACACTCAGCTCTTAACCCCAGTGTGCAGAAAGGGTCAAAACGTGTTTTTCAGCAGAAATAAACATGTTTCTGCAAGTTTGGTCAACCCCATGTAAGTTATGGGGCAGTAACAGAACACTTTTCAAAACGTGTTTTTCAGCCCGAAATAAACGCGTTTTTTCAGACAACTGAATCCCCATGTAACAGCAAGGCTCAGAGGAGCCCACACACTCAGCTCTTAACCCCAGTGTGCAGAAAGGGTCAAAACGTGTTTTTCAGCAGAAATAAACATTTTTCTGCAAGTTTGGTCAACCCCATGTAAGTTATGGGGCAGTAACAGAACACTTTTCAAAACGTGTTTTTCAGCCCGAAATAAACGCGTTTTTTCAGACAACTGAATCCCCATGTAACAGCAAGGCTCAGAGGAGCCCACACACTCAGATCTTAACCCCAGTGTGCAGAAAGGGTCAAAACGTGTTTTTCAGCAGAAATAAACATGTTTCTGCAAGTTTGGTCAACCCCATGTAAGTTATGGGACAGTAACAGAACACTTTTCAAAACGTGTTTTTCAGCCCGAAATAAACGCGTTTTTTCAGACAACTGAATCCCCATGCAACAGCAAGGCTCAGAAGAGCCCACACACTCAGCTCTTAACCCCAGTGTTCAGAGAGAGTCAAAACGTGTTTTTCAGCAGAAATAAACATGTTTCTGCAAGTTTGGTCAACCCCATGTAAGTTATGGGACAGTAACAGAACACTTTTCAAAACGTGTTTTTCAGCCCGAAATAAACGCGTTTTTTCAGACAACTGAATCCCCATGTAACAGCAAGGCTCAGAGGAGCCCACACACTCAGATCTTAACCCCAGTGTGCAGAAAGGGTCAAAACGTGTTTTTCAGCAGAAATAAACATGTTTCTGCAAGTTTGGTCAACCCCATGTAAGTTATGGGGCAGTAACAGAACACTTTTCAAAACGTGTTTTTCAGCCCGAAATAAACGCGTTTTTTCAGACAACTGAATCCCCATGTAACAGCAAGGCTCAGAGGAGCCCACACACTCAGCTCTTAACCCCAGTGTGCAGAAAGGGTCAAAACGTGTTTTTCAGCAGAAATAAACATGTTTCTGCAAGTTTGGTCAACCCCATGTAAGTTATGGGGCAGTAACAGAACACTTTTCAAAACGTGTTTTTCAGCCCGAAATAAATGCGTTTTTTCAGACAACTGAATCCCCATGCAGCAGCAAGGCTCAGAGGAGCCCACACACTCAGCTCTTAACCCCAGTGTGCAGAAAGAGTCAAAACGTGTTTTTCAGCAGAAATAAACATGTTTCTGCAAGTTTGGTCAACCCCATGTAAGTTATGGGGCAGTAACAGCACACTTTTCAAAACGTGTTTTTCAGCCCGAAATAAACGCGTTTTTTCAGACATCTGAATCCCCATGTAACAGCAAGGCTCAGAGGAGCCCACACACTCAGCTCTTAACCCCAGTGTGCAGAAAGGGTCAAAACGTGTTTTTCAGCAGAAATAAACATTTTTCTGCAAGTTTGGTCAACCCCATGTAAGTTATGGGGCAGTAACAGAACACTTTTCAAAACGTGTTTTTCAGCCCGAAATAAACGCGTTTTTTCAGACAACTGAATCCCCATGTAACAGAAAGGCTCAGAGGAGCCCACACACTCAGCTCTTAACCCCAGTGTGCAGAAAGGGTCAAAACGTGTTTTTCAGCAGAAATAAACATGTTTCTGCAAGTTTGGTCAACCCCATGTAAGTTATGGGACAGTAACAGAACACTTTTCAAAACGTGTTTTTCAGCCCGAAATAAACGCGTTTTTTCAGACAACTGAATCCCCATGTAACAGCAAGGCTCAGAGGAGCCCACACACTCAGCTCTTAACCCCAGTGTGCAGAAAGGGTCAAAACGTGTTTTTCAGCAGAAATAAACATTTTTCTGCAAGTTTGGTCAACACCATGTAAGTTATGGGGCAGTAACAGAACACTTTTCAAAACGTGTTTTTCAGCCCGAAATAAACGCGTTTTTTCAGACAACTGAATCCCCATGTAACAGCAAGGCTCAGAGGAGCCCACACACTCAGATCTTAACCCCAGTGTGCAGAAAGGGTCAAAACGTGTTTTTCAGCAGAAATAAACATGTTTCTGCAAGTTTGGTCAACCCCATGTAAGTTATGGGACAGTAACAGAACACTTTTCAAAACGTGTTTTTCAGCCCGAAATAAACGCGTTTTTTCAGACAACTGAATCCCCATGCAACAGCAAGGCTCAGAAGAGCCCACACACTCAGCTCTTAACCCCAGTGTGCAGAGAGAGTCAAAACGTGTTTTTCAGCAGAAATAAACATGTTTCTGCAAGTTTGGTCAACCCCATGTAAGTTATGGGACAGTAACAGAACACTTTTCAAAACGTGTTTTTCAGCCCGAAATAAACGCGTTTTTTCAGACAACTGAATCCCCATGTAACAGAAAGGCTCAGAGGAGCCCACACACTCAGCTCTTAACCCCAGTGTGCAGAAAGGGTCAAAACGTGTTTTTCAGCAGAAATAAACATGTTTCTGCAAGTTTGGTCAACCCCATGTAAGTTATGGGACAGTAACAGAACACTTTTCAAAACGTGTTTTTCAGCCCGAAATAAACGCGTTTTTTCAGACAACTGAATCCCCATGTAACAGCAAGGCTCAGAGGAGCCCACACACTCAGCTCTTAACCCCAGTGTGCAGAAAGGGTCAAAACGTGTTTTTCAGCAGAAATAAACATGTTTCTGCAAGTTTGGTCAACCCCATGTAAGTTATGGGGCAGTAACAGAACACTTTTCAAAACGTGTTTTTCAGCCCGAAATAAACGCGTTTTTTCAGACAACTGAATCCCCATGCAACAGCAAGGCTCAGAAGAGCCCACACACTCAGCTCTTAACCCCAGTGTGCAGAAAGAGTCAAAACGTGTTTTTCAGCAGAAATAAACATGTTTCTGCAAGTTTGGTCAACCCCATGTAAGTTATGGTGCAGTAACAGAACACTTTTCAAAACGTGTTTTTCAGCCCGAAATAAACGCGTTTTTTCAGACAACTGAATCCCCATGTAACAGCAAGGCTCAGAGGAGCCCACACACTCAGATCTTAACCCCAGTGTGCAGAAAGGGTCAAAACGTGTTTTTCAGCAGAAATAAACATGTTTCTGCAAGTTTGGTCAACCCCATGTAAGTTATGGGACAGTAACAGAACACTTTTCAAAACGTGTTTTTCAGCCCGAAATAAACGCGTTTTTTCAGACAACTGAATCCCCATGTAACAGCAAGGCTCAGAGGAGCCCACACACTCAGCTCTTAACCCCAGTGTGCAGAAAGGGTCAAAACGTGTTTTTCAGCAGAAATAAACATTTTTCTGCAAGTTTGGTCAACACCATGTAAGTTATGGGGCAGTAACAGAACACTTTTCAAAACGTGTTTTTCAGCCCGAAATAAACGCGTTTTTTCAGACAACTGAATCCCCATGTAACAGCAAGGCTCAGAGGAGCCCACACACTCAGATCTTAACCCCAGTGTGCAGAAAGGGTCAAAACGTGTTTTTCAGCAGAAATAAACATGTTTCTGCAAGTTTGGTCAACCCCATGTAAGTTATGGGACAGTAACAGAACACTTTTCAAAACGTGTTTTTCAGCCCGAAATAAACGCGTTTTTTCAGACAACTGAATCCCCATGCAACAGCAAGGCTCAGAAGAGCCCACACACTCAGCTCTTAACCCCAGTGTGCAGAGAGAGTCAAAACGTGTTTTTCAGCAGAAATAAACATGTTTCTGCAAGTTTGGTCAACCCCATGTAAGTTATGGGACAGTAACAGAACACTTTTCAAAACGTGTTTTTCAGCCCGAAATAAACGCGTTTTTTCAGACAACTGAATCCCCATGTAACAGAAAGGCTCAGAGGAGCCCACACACTCAGCTCTTAACCCCAGTGTGCAGAAAGGGTCAAAACGTGTTTTTCAGCAGAAATAAACATGTTTCTGCAAGTTTGGTCAACCCCATGTAAGTTATGGGACAGTAACAGAACACTTTTCAAAACGTGTTTTTCAGCCCGAAATAAACGCGTTTTTTCAGACAACTGAATCCCCATGTAACAGCAAGGCTCAGAGGAGCCCACACACTCAGCTCTTAACCCCAGTGTGCAGAAAGGGTCAAAACGTGTTTTTCAGCAGAAATAAACATGTTTCTGCAAGTTTGGTCAACCCCATGTAAGTTATGGGGCAGTAACAGAACACTTTTCAAAACGTGTTTTTCAGCCCGAAATAAACGCGTTTTTTCAGACAACTGAATCCCCATGCAACAGCAAGGCTCAGAAGAGCCCACACACTCAGCTCTTAACCCCAGTGTGCAGAAAGAGTCAAAACGTGTTTTTCAGCAGAAATAAACATGTTTCTGCAAGTTTGGTCAACCCCATGTAAGTTATGGTGCAGTAACAGAACACTTTTCAAAACGTGTTTTTCAGCCCGAAATAAACGCGTTTTTTCAGACAACTGAATCCCCATGTAACAGCAAGGCTCAGAGGAGCCCACACACTCAGATCTTAACCCCAGTGTGCAGAAAGGGTCAAAACGTGTTTTTCAGCAGAAATAAACATGTTTCTGCAAGTTTGGTCAACCCCATGTAAGTTATGGGACAGTAACAGAACACTTTTCAAAACGTGTTTTTCAGCCCGAAATAAACGCGTTTTTTCAGACAACTGAATCCCCATGTAACAGCAAGGCTCAGAGGAGCCCACACACTCAGCTCTTAACCCCAGTGTGCAGAAAGGGTCAAAACGTGTTTTTCAGCAGAAATAAACATGTTTCTGCAAGTTTGGTCAACCCCATGTAAGTTATGGTGCAGTAACAGAACACTTTTCAAAACGTGTTTTTCAGCCCGAAATAAACGCGTTTTTTCAGACAACTGAATCCCCATGTAACAGCAAGGCTCAGAGGAGCCCACACACTCAGATCTTAACCCCAGTGTGCAGAAAGGGTCAAAACGTGTTTTTCAGCAGAAATAAACATGTTTCTGCAAGTTTGGTCAACCCCATGTAAGTTATGGGGCAGTAACAGAACACTTTTCAAAACGTGTTTTTCAGCCCGAAATAAACGCGTTTTTTCAGACAACTGAATCCCCATGTAACAGCAAGGCTCAGAGGAGCCCACACACTCAGCTCTTAACCCCAGTGTGCAGAAAGGGTCAAAACGTGTTTTTCAGCAGAAATAAACATGTTTCTGCAAGTTTGGTCAACCCCATGTAAGTTATGGGGCAGTAACAGAACACTTTTCAAAACGTGTTTTTCAGCCCGAAATAAACGCGTTTTTTCAGACAACTGAATCCCCATGCAGCAGCAAGGCTCAGAGGAGCCCACACACTCAGCTCTTAACCCCAGTGTGCAGAAAGAGTCAAAACGTGTTTTTCAGCAGAAATAAACATGTTTCTGCAAGTTTGGTCAACCCCATGTAAGTTATGGGGCAGTAACAGCACACTTTTCAAAACGTGTTTTTCAGCCCGAAATAAACGCGTTTTTTCAGACATCTGAATCCCCATGTAACAGCAAGGCTCAGAGGAGCCCACACACTCAGCTCTTAACCCCAGTGTGCAGAAAGGGTCAAAACGTGTTTTTCAGCAGAAATAAACATTTTTCTGCAAGTTTGGTCAACCCCATGTAAGTTATGGGGCAGTAACAGAACACTTTTCAAAACGTGTTTTTCAGCCCGAAATAAACGCGTTTTTTCAGACAACTGAATCCCCATGTAACAGAAAGGCTCAGAGGAGCCCACACACTCAGCTCTTAACCCCAGTGTGCAGAAAGGGTCAAAACGTGTTTTTCAGCAGAAATAAACATGTTTCTGCAAGTTTGGTCAACCCCATGTAAGTTATGGGACAGTAACAGAACACTTTTCAAAACGTGTTTTTCAGCCCGAAATAAACGCGTTTTTTCAGACAACTGAATCCCCATGTAACAGCAAGGCTCAGAGGAGCCCACACACTCAGCTCTTAACCCCAGTGTGCAGAAAGGGTCAAAACGTGTTTTTCAGCAGAAATAAACATGTTTCTGCAAGTTTGGTCAACCCCATGTAAGTTATGGGGCAGTAACAGAACACTTTTCAAAACGTGTTTTTCAGCCCGAAATAAACGCGTTTTTTCAGACAACTGAATCCCCATGTAACAGCAAGGCTCAGAGGAGCCCACACACTCAGCTCTTAACCCCAGTGTGCAGAAAGGGTCAAAACGTGTTTTTCAGCAGAAATAAACATTTTTCTGCAAGTTTGGTCAACACCATGTAAGTTATGGGGCAGTAACAGAACACTTTTCAAAACGTGTTTTTCAGCCCGAAATAAACGCGTTTTTTCAGACAACTGAATCCCCATGTAACAGCAAGGCTCAGAGGAGCCCACACACTCAGATCTTAACCCCAGTGTGCAGAAAGGGTCAAAACGTGTTTTTCAGCAGAAATAAACATGTTTCTGCAAGTTTGGTCAACCCCATGTAAGTTATGGGACAGTAACAGAACACTTTTCAAAACGTGTTTTTCAGCCCGAAATAAACGCGTTTTTTCAGACAACTGAATCCACATGCAACAGCAAGGCTCAGAAGAGCCCACACACTCAGCTCTTAACCCCAGTGTGCAGAGAGAGTCAAAACGTGTTTTTCAGCAGAAATAAACATGTTTCTGCAAGTTTGGTCAACCCCATGTAAGTTATGGGACAGTAACAGAACACTTTTCAAAACGTGTTTTTCAGCCCGAAATAAACGCGTTTTTTCAGACAACTGAATCCCCATGCAACAGCAAGGCTCAGAAGAGCCCACACACTCAGCTCTTAACCCCAGTGTGCAGAAAGAGTCAAAACGTGTTTTTCAGCAGAAATAAACATGTTTCTGCAAGTTTGGTCAACCCCATGTAAGTTATGGTGCAGTAACAGAACACTTTTCAAAACGTGTTTTTCAGCCCGAAATAAACGCGTTTTTTCAGACAACTGAATCCCCATGTAACAGAAAGGCTCAGAGGAGCCCACACACTCAGCTCTTAACCCCAGTGTGCAGAAAGGGTCAAAACGTGTTTTTCAGCAGAAATAAACATGTTTCTGCAAGTTTGGTCAACCCCATGTAAGTTATGGGACAGTAACAGAACACTTTTCAAAACGTGTTTTTCAGCCCGAAATAAACGCGTTTTTTCAGACAACTGAATCCCCATGTAACAGCAAGGCTCAGAGGAGCCCACACACTCAGCTCTTAACCCCAGTGTGCAGAAAGGGTCAAAACGTGTTTTTCAGCAGAAATAAACATGTTTCTGCAAGTTTGGTCAACCCCATGTAAGTTATGGGGCAGTAACAGAACACTTTTCAAAACGTGTTTTTCAGCCCGAAATAAACGCGTTTTTTCAGACAACTGAATCCCCATGTAACAGCAAGGCTCAGAGGAGCCCACACACTCAGCTCTTAACCCCAGTGTGCAGAAAGGGTCACAACGTGTTTTTCAGCAGAAATAAACATGTTTCTGCAAGTTTGGTCAACCCCATGTAAGTTATGGGACAGTAACAGAACACTTTTCAAAACGTGTTTTTCAGCCCGAAATAAACGCGTTTTTTCAGACAACTGAATCCCCATGTAACAGCAAGGCTCAGAGGAGCCCACACACTCAGCTCTTAACCCCAGTGTGCAGAAAGGGTCAAAACGTGTTTTTCAGCAGAAATAAACATTTTTCTGCAAGTTTGGTCAACCCCATGTAAGTTATGGGGCAGTAACAGAACACTTTTCAAAACGTGTTTTTCAGCCCGAAATAAACGCGTTTTTTCAGACAACTGAATCCCCATGTAACAGCAAGGCTCAGAGGAGCCCACACACTCAGATCTTAACCCCAGTGTGTAGAAAGGGTCAAAACGTGTTTTTCAGCAGAAATAAACATGTTTCTGCAAGTTTGGTCAACCCCATGTAAGTTATGGGACAGTAACAGAACACTTTTCAAAACGTGTTTTTCAGCCCGAAATAAACGCGTTTTTTCAGACAACTGAATCCCCATGCAACAGCAAGGCTCAGAAGAGCCCACACACTCAGCTCTTAACCCCAGTGTGCAGAGAGAGTCAAAACGTGTTTTTCAGCAGAAATAAACATGTTTCTGCAAGTTTGGTCAACCCCATGTAAGTTATGGGGCAGTAACAGAACACTTTTCAAAACGTGTTTTTCAGCCCGAAATAAACGCTTTTTTTCAGACAACTGAATCCCCATGCAGCAGCAAGGCTCAGAGGAGCCCACACACTCAGCTCTTAACCCCAGTGTGCAGAAAGAGTCAAAACGTGTTTTTCAGCAGAAATAAACATGTTTCTGCAAGTTTGGTCAACCCCATGTAAGTTATGGGGCAGTAACAGCACACTTTTCAAAACGTGTTTTTCAGCCCGAAATAAACGCGTTTTTTCAGACATCTGAATCCCCATGTAACAGCAAGGCTCAGAGGAGCCCACACACTCAGCTCTTAACCCCAGTGTGCAGAAAGGGTCAAAACGTGTTTTTCAGCAGAAATAAACATTTTTCTGCAAGTTTGGTCAACCCCATGTAAGTTATGGGGCAGTAACAGAACACTTTTCAAAACGTGTTTTTCAGCCCGAAATAAACGCGTTTTTTCAGACAACTGAATCCCCATGTAACAGCAAGGCTCAGAGGAGCCCACACACTCAGCTCTTAACCCCAGTTTGCAGAAAGGGTCAAAACGTGTTTTTCAGCAGAAATAAACATGTTTCTGCAAGTTTGGTCAACCCCATGTAAGTTATGGGGCAGTAACAGAACACTTTTCAAAACGTGTTTTTCAGCCCGAAATAAACGCGTTTTTTCAGACAACTGAATCCCCATGCAGCAGCAAGGCTCAGAGGAGCCCACACACTCAGCTCTTAACCCCAGTGTGCAGAAAGAGTCAAAACGTGTTTTTCAGCAGAAATAAACATGTTTCTGCAAGTTTGGTCAACCCCATGTAAGTTATGGGGCAGTAACAGCACACTTTTCAAAACGTGTTTTTCAGCCCGAAATAAACGCGTTTTTTCAGACATCTGAATCCCCATGTAACAGCAAGGCTCAAAGGAGCCCACACACTCAGCTCTTAACCCCAGTGTGCAGAAAGGGTCAAAACGTGTTTTTCAGCAGAAATAAACATGTTTCTGCAAGTTTGGTCAACCCCATGTAAGTTATGGGACAGTAACAGAACACTTTTCAAAACGTGTTTTTCAGCCCGAAATAAACGCGTTTTTTCAGACAACTGAATCCCCATGCAACAGCAAGGCTCAGAAGAGCCCACACACTCAGCTCTTAACCCCAGTGTGCAGAGAGAGTCAAAACGTGTTTTTCAGCAGAAATAAACATGTTTCTGCAAGTTTGGTCAACCCCATGTAAGTTATGGGACAGTAACAGAACACTTTTCAAAACGTGTTTTTCAGCCCGAAATAAACGCGTTTTTTCAGACAACTGAATCCCCATGTAACAGAAAGGCTCAGAGGAGCCCACACACTCAGCTCTTAACCCCAGTGTGCAGAAAGGTTCAAAACGTGTTTTTCAGCAGAAATAAACATGTTTCTGCAAGTTTGGTCAACCCCATGTAAGTTATGGGGCAGTAACAGAACACTTTTCAAAACGTGTTTTTCAGCACGAAATAAACGCGTTTTTTCAGACAACTGAATCCCCATGCAGCAGCAAGGCTCAGAGGAGCCCACACACTCAGCTCTTAACCCCAGTGTGCAGAAAGAGTCAAAACGTGTTTTTCAGCAGAAATAAACATGTTTCTGCAAGTTTGGTCAACCCCATGTAAGTTATGGGGCAGTAACAGCACACTTTTCAAAACGTGTTTTTCAGCCCGAAATAAACGCGTTTTTTCAGACATCTGAATCCCCATGTAACAGCAAGGCTCAGAGGAGCCCACACACTCAGCTCTTAACCCCAGTGTGCAGAAAGGGTCAAAACGTGTTTTTCAGCAGAAATAAACATTTTTCTGCAAGTTTGGTCAACCCCATGTAAGTTATGGGGCAGTAACAGAACACTTTTCAAAACGTGTTTTTCAGCCCGAAATAAACGCGTTTTTTCAGACAACTGAATCCCCATGTAACAGCAAGGCTCAGAGGAGCCCACACACTCAGCTCTTAACCCCAGTGTGCAGAAAGGGTCAAAACGTGTTTTTCAGCAGAAATAAACATGTTTCTGCAAGTTTGGTCAACCCCATGTAAGTTATGGGGCAGTAACAGAACACTTTTCAAAACGTGTTTTTCAGCCCGAAATAAACGCGTTTTTTCAGACAACTGAATCCCCATGTAACAGCAAGGCTCAGAGGAGCCCACACACTCAGATCTTAACCCCAGTGTGCAGAAAGGGTCAAAACGTGTTTTTCAGCAGAAATAAACATGTTTCTGCAAGTTTGGTCAACCCCATGTAAGTTATGGGGCAGTAACAGAACACTTTTCAAAACGTGTTTTTCAGCCCGAAATAAACGCGTTTTTTCAGACAACTGAATCCCCATGTAACAGAAAGGCTCAGAGGAGCCCACACACTCAGCTCTTAACCCCAGTGTGCAGAAAGGGTCAAAACGTGTTTTTCAGCAGAAATAAACATGTTTCTGCAAGTTTGGTCAACCCCATGTAAGTTATGGGGCAGTAACAGAACACTTTTCAAAACGTGTTTTTCAGCCCGAAATAAACGCGTTTTTTCAGACAACTGAATCCCCATGCAGCAGCAAGGCTCAGAGGAGCCCACACACTCAGCTCTTAACCCCAGTGTGCAGAAAGAGTCAAAACGTGTTTTTCAGCAGAAATAAACATGTTTCTGCAAGTTTGGTCAACCCCATGTAAGTTATGGGGCAGTAACAGCACACTTTTCAAAACGTGTTTTTCAGCCCGAAATAAACGCGTTTTTTCAGACATCTGAATCCCCATGTAACAGCAAGGCTCAAAGGAGCCCACACACTCAGCTCTTAACCCCAGTGTGCAGAAAGGGTCAAAACGTGTTTTTCAGCAGAAATAAACATGTTTCTGCAAGTTTGGTCAACCCCATGTAAGTTATGGGACAGTAACAGAACACTTTTCAAAACGTGTTTTTCAGCCCGAAATAAACGCGTTTTTTCAGACAACTGAATCCCCATGCAACAGCAAGGCTCAGAGGAGCCCACACACTCAGCTCTTAACCCCAGTGTGCAGAAAGAGTCAAAACGTGTTTTTCAGCAGAAATAAACATGTTTCTGCAAGTTTGGTCAACCCCATGTAAGTTATGGGGCAGTAACAGCACACTTTTCAAAACGTGTTTTTCAGCCCGAAATAAACGCGTTTTTTCAGACATCTGAATCCCCATGTAACAGCAAGGCTCAGAGGAGCCCACACACTCAGCTCTTAACCCCAGTGTGCAGAAAGGGTCAAAACATGTTTTTCAGCAGAAATAAACATTTTTCTGCAAGTTTGGTCAACCCCATGTAAGTTATGGGGCAGTAACAGAACACTTTTCAAAACGTGTTTTTCAGCCCGAAATAAACGCGTTTTTTCAGACAACTGAATCCCCATGTAACAGCAAGGCTCAGAGGAGCCCACACACTCAGCTCTTAACCCCAGTGTGCAGAAAGGGTCAAAACGTGTTTTTCAGCAGAAATAAACATGTTTCTGCAAGTTTGGTCAACCCCATGTAAGTTATGGGGCAGTAACAGAACACTTTTCAAAACGTGTTTTTCAGCCCGAAATAAACGCGTTTTTTCAGACAACTGAATCCCCATGTAACAGCAAGGCTCAGAGGAGCCCACACACTCAGCTCTTAACCCCAGTGTGCAGAAAGGGTCAAAACGTGTTTTTCAGCAGAAATAAACATGTTTCTGCAAGTTTGGTCAACCCCATGTAAGTTATGGGGCAGTAACAGAACACTTTTCAAAACGTGTTTTTCAGCCCGAAATAAACGCGTTTTTTCAGACAACTGAATCCCCATGTAACAGCAAGGCTCAGAGGAGCCCACACACTCAGATCTTAACCCCAGTGTGCAGAAAGGGTCAAAACGTGTTTTTCAGCAGAAATAAACATGTTTCTGCAAGTTTGGTCAACCCCATGTAAGTTATGGGGCAGTAACAGAACACTTTTCAAAACGTGTTTTTCAGCCCGAAATAAACGCGTTTTTTCAGACAACTGAATCCCCATGTAACAGCAAGGCTCAGAGGAGCCCACACACTCAGCTCTTAACCCCAGTGTGCAGAAAGGGTCAAAACGTGTTTTTCAGCAGAAATAAACATGTTTCTGCAAGTTTGGTCAACCCCATGTAAGTTATGGGGCAGTAACAGAACACTTTTCAAAACGTGTTTTTCAGCCCGAAATAAACGCGTTTTTTCAGACAACTGAATCCCCATGCAGCAGCAAGGCTCAGAGGAGCCCACACACTCAGCTCTTAACCCCAGTGTGCAGAAAGAGTCAAAACGTGTTTTTCAGCAGAAATAAACATGTTTCTGCAAGTTTGGTCAACCCCATGTAAGTTATGGGGCAGTAACAGCACACTTTTCAAAACGTGTTTTTCAGCCCGAAATAAACGCGTTTTTTCAGACATCTGAATCCCCATGTAACAGCAAGGCTCAGAGGAGCCCACACACTCAGCTCTTAACCCCAGTGTGCAGAAAGGGTCAAAACGTGTTTTTCAGCAGAAATAAACATTTTTCTGCAAGTTTGGTCAACCCCATGTAAGTTATGGGGCAGTAACAGAACACTTTTCAAAACGTGTTTTTCAGCCCGAAATAAACGCGTTTTTTCAGACAACTGAATCCCCATGTAACAGAAAGGCTCAGAGGAGCCCACACACTCAGCTCTTAACCCCAGTGTGCAGAAAGGGTCAAAACGTGTTTTTCAGCAGAAATAAACATGTTTCTGCAAGTTTGGTCAACCCCATGTAAGTTATGGGACAGTAACAGAACACTTTTCAAAACGTGTTTTTCAGCCCGAAATAAACGCGTTTTTTCAGACAACTGAATCCCCATGTAACAGCAAGGCTCAGAGGAGCCCACACACTCAGCTCTTAACCCCAGTGTGCAGAAAGGGTCAAAACGTGTTTTTCACGCAGAAATAAACATGTTTCTGCAAGTTTGGTCAACCCCATGTAAGTTATGGGGCAGTAACAGAACACTTTTCAAAACGTGTTTTTCAGCCCGAAATAAACGCGTTTTTTCAGACAACTGAATCCCCATGTAACAGCAAGGCTCAGAGGAGCCCACACACTCAGCTCTTAACCCCAGTGTGCAGAAAGGGTCAAAACGTGTTTTTCAGCAGAAATAAACATGTTTCTGCAAGTTTGGTCAACCCCATGTAAGTTATGGGGCAGTAACAGAACACTTTTCAAAACGTGTTTTTCAGCCCGAAATAAACGCGTTTTTTCAGACAACTGAATCCCCATGCAACAGCAAGGCTCAGAAGAGCCCACACACTCAGCTCTTAACCCCAGTGTGCAGAAAGAGTCAAAACGTGTTTTTCAGCAGAAATAAACATGTTTCTGCAAGTTTGGTCAACCCCATGTAAGTTATGGTGCAGTAACAGAACACTTTTCAAAACGTGTTTTTCAGCCCGAAATAAACGCGTTTTTTCAGACAACTGAATCCCCATGCAACAGCAAGGCTCAGAAGAGCCCCCACACTCAGCTCTTAACCCCAGTGTGCAGAAAGAGTCAAAACGTGTTTTTCAGCAGAAATAGACATGTTTCTGCAAGTTTGGTCAACCCCATGTAAGTTATGGGGCAGTAACAGCACACTTTTCAAAACGTGTTTTTCAGCCCGAAATAAACGCGTTTTTTCAGACAACTGAATCCCCATGTAACAGCAAGGCTCAGAAGAGCCCACACACTCAGCTCTTAACCCCAGTGTGCAGAAAGGGTAAGAACGTGTTTTTCAGCAGAAATAAACATGTTTCTGCAAGTTTGGTCAACCCCATGTAAGTTATGGGGCAGTAACAGAACACTTTTCAAAACGTGTTTTTCAGCCCGAAATAAACGCGTTTTTTCAGACAACTGAATCCCCATGTAACAGCAAGGCTCAGAGGAGCCCACACACTCAGCTCTTAACCCCAGTGTGCAGAAAGGGTCAAAACGTGTTTTTCAGCAGAAATAAACATGTTTCTGCAAGTTTGGTCAACCCCATGTAAGTTATGGGGCAGTAACAGAACACTTTTCAAAACGTGTTTTTCAGCCCGAAATAAACGCGTTTTTTCAGACAACTGAATCCCCATGTAACAGCAAGGCTCAGAGGAGCCCACACACTCAGATCTTAACCCCAGTGTGCAGAAAGGGTCAAAACGTGTTTTTCAGCAGAAATAAACATGTTTCTGCAAGTTTGGTCAACCCCATGTAAGTTATGGGACAGTAACTGAACACTTTTCAAAACGTGTTTTTCAGCCCGAAATAAACGCGTTTTTTCAGACAACTGAATCCCCATGCAACAGCAAGGCTCAGAAGAGCCCACACACTCAGCTCTTAACCCCAGTGTGCAGAGAGAGTCAAAACGTGTTTTTCAGCAGAAATAAACATGTTTCTGCAAGTTTGGTCAACCCCATGTAAGTTATGGGACAGTAACAGAACACTTTTCAAAACGTGTTTTTCAGCCCGAAATAAACGCGTTTTTTCAGACAACTGAATCCCCATGCAACAGCAAGGCTCAGAAGAGCCCACACACTCAGCTCTTAACCCCAGTGTGCAGAAAGAGTCAAAACGTGTTTTTCAGCAGAAATAAACATGTTTCTGCAAGTTTGGTCAACCCCATGTAAGTTATGGGGCAGTAACAGAACACTTTTCAAAACGTGTTTTTCAGCCCGAAATAAACGCGTTTTTTCAGACAACTGAATCCCCATGCAACAGCAAGGCTCAGAAGAGCCCCCACACTCAGCTCTTAACCCCAGTGTGCAGAAAGAGTCAAAACGTGTTTTTCAGCAGAAATAGACATGTTTCTGCAAGTTTGGTCAACCCCATGTAAGTTATGGGGCAGTAACAGCACACTTTTCAAAACGTGTTTTTCAGCCCGAAATAAACGCGTTTTTTCAGACAACTGAATCCCCATGTAACAGCAAGGCTCAGAAGAGCCCACACACTCAGCTCTTAACCCCAGTGTGCAGAAAGGGTAAAAACGTGTTTTTCAGCAGAAATAAACATGTTTCTGCAAGTTTGGTCAACCCCATGTAAGTTATGGGGCAGTAACAGAACACTTTTCAAAACGTGTTTTTCAGCCCGAAATAAACGCGTTTTTTCAGACAACTGAATCCCCATGTAACAGCAAGGCTCAGAGGAGCCCACACACTCAGCTCTTAACCCCAGTGTGCAGAAAGGGTCAAAACGTGTTTTTCAGCAGAAATAAACATGTTTCTGCAAGTTTGGTCAACCCCATGTAAGTTATGGGACAGTAACAGAACACTTTTCAAAACGTGTTTTTCAGCCCGAAATAAACGCGTTTTTTCAGACAACTGAATCCCCATGTAACAGCAAGGCTCAGAGGAGCCCACACACTCAGCTCTTAACCCCAGTGTGCAGAAAGGGTCAAAACGTGTTTTTCAGCAGAAATAAACATGTTTCTGCAAGTTTGGTCAACCCCATGTAAGTTATGGGGCAGTAACAGAACACTTTTCAAAACGTGTTTTTCAGCCCGAAATAAACGCGTTTTTTCAGACAACTGAATCCCCATGTAACAGCAAGGCTCAGAGGAGCCCACACACTCAGCTCTTAACCCCAGTGTGCAGAAAGGGTCAAAACGTGTTTTTCAGCAGAAATAAACATTTTTCTGCAAGTTTGGTCAACCCCATGTAAGTTATGGGGCAGTAACAGAACACTTTTCAAAACGTGTTTTTCAGCCCGAAATAAACGCGTTTTTTCAGACAACTGAATCCCCATGTAACAGCAAGGCTCAGAGGAGCCCACACACTCAGCTCTTAACCCCAGTGTGCAGAAAGGGTCAAAACGTGTTTTTCAGCAGAAATAAACATGTTTCTGCAAGTTTGGTCAACCCCATGTAAGTTATGGGGCAGTAACAGAACACTTTTCAAAACGTGTTTTTCAGCCCGAAATAAACGCGTTTTTTCAGACAACTGAATCCCCATGTAACAGCAAGGCTCAGAGGAGCCCACACACTCAGCTCTTAACCCCAGTGTGCAGAAAGGGTCAAAACGTGTTTTTCAGCAGAAATAAACATTTTTCTGCAAGTTTGGTCAACACCATGTAAGTTATGGGGCAGTAACAGAACACTTTTCAAAACGTGTTTTTCAGCCCGAAATAAACGCGTTTTTTCAGACAACTGAATCCCCATGTAACAGCAAGGCTCAGAGGAGCCCACACACTCAGATCTTAACCCCAGTGTGCAGAAAGGGTCAAAACGTGTTTTTCAGCAGAAATAAACATGTTTCTGCAAGTTTGGTCAACCCCATGTAAGTTATGGGACAGTAACAGAACACTTTTCAAAACGTGTTTTTCAGCCCGAAATAAACGCGTTTTTTCAGACAACTGAATCCACATGCAACAGCAAGGCTCAGAAGAGCCCACACACTCAGCTCTTAACCCCAGTGTGCAGAGAGAGTCAAAACGTGTTTTTCAGCAGAAATAAACATGTTTCTGCAAGTTTGGTCAACCCCATGTAAGTTATGGGACAGTAACAGAACACTTTTCAAAACGTGTTTTTCAGCCCGAAATAAACGCGTTTTTTCAGACAACTGAATCCCCATGCAACAGCAAGGCTCAGAAGAGCCCACACACTCAGCTCTTAACCCCAGTGTGCAGAAAGAGTCAAAACGTGTTTTTCAGCAGAAATAAACATGTTTCTGCAAGTTTGGTCAACCCCATGTAAGTTATGGTGCAGTAACAGAACACTTTTCAAAACGTGTTTTTCAGCCCGAAATAAACGCGTTTTTTCAGACAACTGAATCCCCATGTAACAGAAAGGCTCAGAGGAGCCCACACACTCAGCTCTTAACCCCAGTGTGCAGAAAGGGTCAAAACGTGTTTTTCAGCAGAAATAAACATGTTTCTGCAAGTTTGGTCAACCCCATGTAAGTTATGGGACAGTAACAGAACACTTTTCAAAACGTGTTTTTCAGCCCGAAATAAACGCGTTTTTTCAGACAACTGAATCCCCATGTAACAGCAAGGCTCAGAGGAGCCCACACACTCAGCTCTTAACCCCAGTGTGCAGAAAGGGTCAAAACGTGTTTTTCAGCAGAAATAAACATGTTTCTGCAAGTTTGGTCAACCCCATGTAAGTTATGGGGCAGTAACAGAACACTTTTCAAAACGTGTTTTTCAGCCCGAAATAAACGCGTTTTTTCAGACAACTGAATCCCCATGTAACAGCAAGGCTCAGAGGAGCCCACACACTCAGCTCTTAACCCCAGTGTGCAGAAAGGGTCACAACGTGTTTTTCAGCAGAAATAAACATGTTTCTGCAAGTTTGGTCAACCCCATGTAAGTTATGGGACAGTAACAGAACACTTTTCAAAACGTGTTTTTCAGCCCGAAATAAACGCGTTTTTTCAGACAACTGAATCCCCATGTAACAGCAAGGCTCAGAGGAGCCCACACACTCAGCTCTTAACCCCAGTGTGCAGAAAGGGTCAAAACGTGTTTTTCAGCAGAAATAAACATTTTTCTGCAAGTTTGGTCAACCCCATGTAAGTTATGGGGCAGTAACAGAACACTTTTCAAAACGTGTTTTTCAGCCCGAAATAAACGCGTTTTTTCAGACAACTGAATCCCCATGTAACAGCAAGGCTCAGAGGAGCCCACACACTCAGATCTTAACCCCAGTGTGTAGAAAGGGTCAAAACGTGTTTTTCAGCAGAAATAAACATGTTTCTGCAAGTTTGGTCAACCCCATGTAAGTTATGGGACAGTAACAGAACACTTTTCAAAACGTGTTTTTCAGCCCGAAATAAACGCGTTTTTTCAGACAACTGAATCCCCATGCAACAGCAAGGCTCAGAAGAGCCCACACACTCAGCTCTTAACCCCAGTGTGCAGAGAGAGTCAAAACGTGTTTTTCAGCAGAAATAAACATGTTTCTGCAAGTTTGGTCAACCCCATGTAAGTTATGGGGCAGTAACAGAACACTTTTCAAAACGTGTTTTTCAGCCCGAAATAAACGCTTTTTTTCAGACAACTGAATCCCCATGCAGCAGCAAGGCTCAGAGGAGCCCACACACTCAGCTCTTAACCCCAGTGTGCAGAAAGAGTCAAAACGTGTTTTTCAGCAGAAATAAACATGTTTCTGCAAGTTTGGTCAACCCCATGTAAGTTATGGGGCAGTAACAGCACACTTTTCAAAACGTGTTTTTCAGCCCGAAATAAACGCGTTTTTTCAGACATCTGAATCCCCATGTAACAGCAAGGCTCAGAGGAGCCCACACACTCAGCTCTTAACCCCAGTGTGCAGAAAGGGTCAAAACGTGTTTTTCAGCAGAAATAAACATTTTTCTGCAAGTTTGGTCAACCCCATGTAAGTTATGGGGCAGTAACAGAACACTTTTCAAAACGTGTTTTTCAGCCCGAAATAAACGCGTTTTTTCAGACAACTGAATCCCCATGTAACAGCAAGGCTCAGAGGAGCCCACACACTCAGCTCTTAACCCCAGTTTGCAGAAAGGGTCAAAACGTGTTTTTCAGCAGAAATAAACATGTTTCTGCAAGTTTGGTCAACCCCATGTAAGTTATGGGGCAGTAACAGAACACTTTTCAAAACGTGTTTTTCAGCCCGAAATAAACGCGTTTTTTCAGACAACTGAATCCCCATGCAGCAGCAAGGCTCAGAGGAGCCCACACACTCAGCTCTTAACCCCAGTGTGCAGAAAGAGTCAAAACGTGTTTTTCAGCAGAAATAAACATGTTTCTGCAAGTTTGGTCAACCCCATGTAAGTTATGGGGCAGTAACAGCACACTTTTCAAAACGTGTTTTTCAGCCCGAAATAAACGCGTTTTTTCAGACATCTGAATCCCCATGTAACAGCAAGGCTCAAAGGAGCCCACACACTCAGCTCTTAACCCCAGTGTGCAGAAAGGGTCAAAACGTGTTTTTCAGCAGAAATAAACATGTTTCTGCAAGTTTGGTCAACCCCATGTAAGTTATGGGACAGTAACAGAACACTTTTCAAAACGTGTTTTTCAGCCCGAAATAAACGCGTTTTTTCAGACAACTGAATCCCCATGCAACAGCAAGGCTCAGAAGAGCCCACACACTCAGCTCTTAACCCCAGTGTGCAGAGAGAGTCAAAACGTGTTTTTCAGCAGAAATAAACATGTTTCTGCAAGTTTGGTCAACCCCATGTAAGTTATGGGACAGTAACAGAACACTTTTCAAAACGTGTTTTTCAGCCCGAAATAAACGCGTTTTTTCAGACAACTGAATCCCCATGTAACAGAAAGGCTCAGAGGAGCCCACACACTCAGCTCTTAACCCCAGTGTGCAGAAAGGTTCAAAACGTGTTTTTCAGCAGAAATAAACATGTTTCTGCAAGTTTGGTCAACCCCATGTAAGTTATGGGGCAGTAACAGAACACTTTTCAAAACGTGTTTTTCAGCACGAAATAAACGCGTTTTTTCAGACAACTGAATCCCCATGCAGCAGCAAGGCTCAGAGGAGCCCACACACTCAGCTCTTAACCCCAGTGTGCAGAAAGAGTCAAAACGTGTTTTTCAGCAGAAATAAACATGTTTCTGCAAGTTTGGTCAACCCCATGTAAGTTATGGGGCAGTAACAGCACACTTTTCAAAACGTGTTTTTCAGCCCGAAATAAACGCGTTTTTTCAGACATCTGAATCCCCATGTAACAGCAAGGCTCAGAGGAGCCCACACACTCAGCTCTTAACCCCAGTGTGCAGAAAGGGTCAAAACGTGTTTTTCAGCAGAAATAAACATTTTTCTGCAAGTTTGGTCAACCCCATGTAAGTTATGGGGCAGTAACAGAACACTTTTCAAAACGTGTTTTTCAGCCCGAAATAAACGCGTTTTTTCAGACAACTGAATCCCCATGTAACAGCAAGGCTCAGAGGAGCCCACACACTCAGCTCTTAACCCCAGTGTGCAGAAAGGGTCAAAACGTGTTTTTCAGCAGAAATAAACATGTTTCTGCAAGTTTGGTCAACCCCATGTAAGTTATGGGGCAGTAACAGAACACTTTTCAAAACGTGTTTTTCAGCCCGAAATAAACGCGTTTTTTCAGACAACTGAATCCCCATGTAACAGCAAGGCTCAGAGGAGCCCACACACTCAGATCTTAACCCCAGTGTGCAGAAAGGGTCAAAACGTGTTTTTCAGCAGAAATAAACATGTTTCTGCAAGTTTGGTCAACCCCATGTAAGTTATGGGGCAGTAACAGAACACTTTTCAAAACGTGTTTTTCAGCCCGAAATAAACGCGTTTTTTCAGACAACTGAATCCCCATGTAACAGAAAGGCTCAGAGGAGCCCACACACTCAGCTCTTAACCCCAGTGTGCAGAAAGGGTCAAAACGTGTTTTTCAGCAGAAATAAACATGTTTCTGCAAGTTTGGTCAACCCCATGTAAGTTATGGGGCAGTAACAGAACACTTTTCAAAACGTGTTTTTCAGCCCGAAATAAACGCGTTTTTTCAGACAACTGAATCCCCATGCAGCAGCAAGGCTCAGAGGAGCCCACACACTCAGCTCTTAACCCCAGTGTGCAGAAAGAGTCAAAACGTGTTTTTCAGCAGAAATAAACATGTTTCTGCAAGTTTGGTCAACCCCATGTAAGTTATGGGGCAGTAACAGCACACTTTTCAAAACGTGTTTTTCAGCCCGAAATAAACGCGTTTTTTCAGACATCTGAATCCCCATGTAACAGCAAGGCTCAAAGGAGCCCACACACTCAGCTCTTAACCCCAGTGTGCAGAAAGGGTCAAAACGTGTTTTTCAGCAGAAATAAACATGTTTCTGCAAGTTTGGTCAACCCCATGTAAGTTATGGGACAGTAACAGAACACTTTTCAAAACGTGTTTTTCAGCCCGAAATAAACGCGTTTTTTCAGACAACTGAATCCCCATGCAACAGCAAGGCTCAGAGGAGCCCACACACTCAGCTCTTAACCCCAGTGTGCAGAAAGAGTCAAAACGTGTTTTTCAGCAGAAATAAACATGTTTCTGCAAGTTTGGTCAACCCCATGTAAGTTATGGGGCAGTAACAGCACACTTTTCAAAACGTGTTTTTCAGCCCGAAATAAACGCGTTTTTTCAGACATCTGAATCCCCATGTAACAGCAAGGCTCAGAGGAGCCCACACACTCAGCTCTTAACCCCAGTGTGCAGAAAGGGTCAAAACATGTTTTTCAGCAGAAATAAACATTTTTCTGCAAGTTTGGTCAACCCCATGTAAGTTATGGGGCAGTAACAGAACACTTTTCAAAACGTGTTTTTCAGCCCGAAATAAACGCGTTTTTTCAGACAACTGAATCCCCATGTAACAGCAAGGCTCAGAGGAGCCCACACACTCAGCTCTTAACCCCAGTGTGCAGAAAGGGTCAAAACGTGTTTTTCAGCAGAAATAAACATGTTTCTGCAAGTTTGGTCAACCCCATGTAAGTTATGGGGCAGTAACAGAACACTTTTCAAAACGTGTTTTTCAGCCCGAAATAAACGCGTTTTTTCAGACAACTGAATCCCCATGTAACAGCAAGGCTCAGAGGAGCCCACACACTCAGCTCTTAACCCCAGTGTGCAGAAAGGGTCAAAACGTGTTTTTCAGCAGAAATAAACATGTTTCTGCAAGTTTGGTCAACCCCATGTAAGTTATGGGGCAGTAACAGAACACTTTTCAAAACGTGTTTTTCAGCCCGAAATAAACGCGTTTTTTCAGACAACTGAATCCCCATGTAACAGCAAGGCTCAGAGGAGCCCACACACTCAGATCTTAACCCCAGTGTGCAGAAAGGGTCAAAACGTGTTTTTCAGCAGAAATAAACATGTTTCTGCAAGTTTGGTCAACCCCATGTAAGTTATGGGGCAGTAACAGAACACTTTTCAAAACGTGTTTTTCAGCCCGAAATAAACGCGTTTTTTCAGACAACTGAATCCCCATGTAACAGCAAGGCTCAGAGGAGCCCACACACTCAGCTCTTAACCCCAGTGTGCAGAAAGGGTCAAAACGTGTTTTTCAGCAGAAATAAACATGTTTCTGCAAGTTTGGTCAACCCCATGTAAGTTATGGGGCAGTAACAGAACACTTTTCAAAACGTGTTTTTCAGCCCGAAATAAACGCGTTTTTTCAGACAACTGAATCCCCATGCAGCAGCAAGGCTCAGAGGAGCCCACACACTCAGCTCTTAACCCCAGTGTGCAGAAAGAGTCAAAACGTGTTTTTCAGCAGAAATAAACATGTTTCTGCAAGTTTGGTCAACCCCATGTAAGTTATGGGGCAGTAACAGCACACTTTTCAAAACGTGTTTTTCAGCCCGAAATAAACGCGTTTTTTCAGACATCTGAATCCCCATGTAACAGCAAGGCTCAGAGGAGCCCACACACTCAGCTCTTAACCCCAGTGTGCAGAAAGGGTCAAAACGTGTTTTTCAGCAGAAATAAACATTTTTCTGCAAGTTTGGTCAACCCCATGTAAGTTATGGGGCAGTAACAGAACACTTTTCAAAACGTGTTTTTCAGCCCGAAATAAACGCGTTTTTTCAGACAACTGAATCCCCATGTAACAGAAAGGCTCAGAGGAGCCCACACACTCAGCTCTTAACCCCAGTGTGCAGAAAGGGTCAAAACGTGTTTTTCAGCAGAAATAAACATGTTTCTGCAAGTTTGGTCAACCCCATGTAAGTTATGGGACAGTAACAGAACACTTTTCAAAACGTGTTTTTCAGCCCGAAATAAACGCGTTTTTTCAGACAACTGAATCCCCATGTAACAGCAAGGCTCAGAGGAGCCCACACACTCAGCTCTTAACCCCAGTGTGCAGAAAGGGTCAAAACGTGTTTTTCACGCAGAAATAAACATGTTTCTGCAAGTTTGGTCAACCCCATGTAAGTTATGGGGCAGTAACAGAACACTTTTCAAAACGTGTTTTTCAGCCCGAAATAAACGCGTTTTTTCAGACAACTGAATCCCCATGTAACAGCAAGGCTCAGAGGAGCCCACACACTCAGCTCTTAACCCCAGTGTGCAGAAAGGGTCAAAACGTGTTTTTCAGCAGAAATAAACATGTTTCTGCAAGTTTGGTCAACCCCATGTAAGTTATGGGGCAGTAACAGAACACTTTTCAAAACGTGTTTTTCAGCCCGAAATAAACGCGTTTTTTCAGACAACTGAATCCCCATGCAACAGCAAGGCTCAGAAGAGCCCACACACTCAGCTCTTAACCCCAGTGTGCAGAAAGAGTCAAAACGTGTTTTTCAGCAGAAATAAACATGTTTCTGCAAGTTTGGTCAACCCCATGTAAGTTATGGTGCAGTAACAGAACACTTTTCAAAACGTGTTTTTCAGCCCGAAATAAACGCGTTTTTTCAGACAACTGAATCCCCATGCAACAGCAAGGCTCAGAAGAGCCCCCACACTCAGCTCTTAACCCCAGTGTGCAGAAAGAGTCAAAACGTGTTTTTCAGCAGAAATAGACATGTTTCTGCAAGTTTGGTCAACCCCATGTAAGTTATGGGGCAGTAACAGCACACTTTTCAAAACGTGTTTTTCAGCCCGAAATAAACGCGTTTTTTCAGACAACTGAATCCCCATGTAACAGCAAGGCTCAGAAGAGCCCACACACTCAGCTCTTAACCCCAGTGTGCAGAAAGGGTAAGAACGTGTTTTTCAGCAGAAATAAACATGTTTCTGCAAGTTTGGTCAACCCCATGTAAGTTATGGGGCAGTAACAGAACACTTTTCAAAACGTGTTTTTCAGCCCGAAATAAACGCGTTTTTTCAGACAACTGAATCCCCATGTAACAGCAAGGCTCAGAGGAGCCCACACACTCAGCTCTTAACCCCAGTGTGCAGAAAGGGTCAAAACGTGTTTTTCAGCAGAAATAAACATGTTTCTGCAAGTTTGGTCAACCCCATGTAAGTTATGGGGCAGTAACAGAACACTTTTCAAAACGTGTTTTTCAGCCCGAAATAAACGCGTTTTTTCAGACAACTGAATCCCCATGTAACAGCAAGGCTCAGAGGAGCCCACACACTCAGATCTTAACCCCAGTGTGCAGAAAGGGTCAAAACGTGTTTTTCAGCAGAAATAAACATGTTTCTGCAAGTTTGGTCAACCCCATGTAAGTTATGGGACAGTAACTGAACACTTTTCAAAACGTGTTTTTCAGCCCGAAATAAACGCGTTTTTTCAGACAACTGAATCCCCATGCAACAGCAAGGCTCAGAAGAGCCCACACACTCAGCTCTTAACCCCAGTGTGCAGAGAGAGTCAAAACGTGTTTTTCAGCAGAAATAAACATGTTTCTGCAAGTTTGGTCAACCCCATGTAAGTTATGGGACAGTAACAGAACACTTTTCAAAACGTGTTTTTCAGCCCGAAATAAACGCGTTTTTTCAGACAACTGAATCCCCATGCAACAGCAAGGCTCAGAAGAGCCCACACACTCAGCTCTTAACCCCAGTGTGCAGAAAGAGTCAAAACGTGTTTTTCAGCAGAAATAAACATGTTTCTGCAAGTTTGGTCAACCCCATGTAAGTTATGGGGCAGTAACAGAACACTTTTCAAAACGTGTTTTTCAGCCCGAAATAAACGCGTTTTTTCAGACAACTGAATCCCCATGCAACAGCAAGGCTCAGAAGAGCCCCCACACTCAGCTCTTAACCCCAGTGTGCAGAAAGAGTCAAAACGTGTTTTTCAGCAGAAATAGACATGTTTCTGCAAGTTTGGTCAACCCCATGTAAGTTATGGGGCAGTAACAGCACACTTTTCAAAACGTGTTTTTCAGCCCGAAATAAACGCGTTTTTTCAGACAACTGAATCCCCATGTAACAGCAAGGCTCAGAAGAGCCCACACACTCAGCTCTTAACCCCAGTGTGCAGAAAGGGTAAAAACGTGTTTTTCAGCAGAAATAAACATGTTTCTGCAAGTTTGGTCAACCCCATGTAAGTTATGGGGCAGTAACAGAACACTTTTCAAAACGTGTTTTTCAGCCCGAAATAAACGCGTTTTTTCAGACAACTGAATCCCCATGTAACAGCAAGGCTCAGAGGAGCCCACACACTCAGCTCTTAACCCCAGTGTGCAGAAAGGGTCAAAACGTGTTTTTCAGCAGAAATAAACATGTTTCTGCAAGTTTGGTCAACCCCATGTAAGTTATGGGACAGTAACAGAACACTTTTCAAAACGTGTTTTTCAGCCCGAAATAAACGCGTTTTTTCAGACAACTGAATCCCCATGTAACAGCAAGGCTCAGAGGAGCCCACACACTCAGCTCTTAACCCCAGTGTGCAGAAAGGGTCAAAACGTGTTTTTCAGCAGAAATAAACATGTTTCTGCAAGTTTGGTCAACCCCATGTAAGTTATGGGGCAGTAACAGAACACTTTTCAAAACGTGTTTTTCAGCCCGAAATAAACGCGTTTTTTCAGACAACTGAATCCCCATGTAACAGCAAGGCTCAGAGGAGCCCACACACTCAGCTCTTAACCCCAGTGTGCAGAAAGGGTCAAAACGTGTTTTTCAGCAGAAATAAACATTTTTCTGCAAGTTTGGTCAACCCCATGTAAGTTATGGGGCAGTAACAGAACACTTTTCAAAACGTGTTTTTCAGCCCGAAATAAACGCGTTTTTTCAGACAACTGAATCCCCATGTAACAGCAAGGCTCAGAGGAGCCCACACACTCAGATCTTAACCCCAGTGTGCAGAAAGGGTCAAAACGTGTTTTTCAGCAGAAATAAACATGTTTCTGCAAGTTTGGTCAACCCCATGTAAGTTATGGGACAGTAACAGAACACTTTTCAAAACGTGTTTTTCAGCCCGAAATAAACGCGTTTTTTCAGACAACTGAATCCCCATGCAACAGCAAGGCTCAGAAGAGCCCACACACTCAGCTCTTAACCCCAGTGTTCAGAGAGAGTCAAAACGTGTTTTTCAGCAGAAATAAACATGTTTCTGCAAGTTTGGTCAACCCCATGTAAGTTATGGGACAGTAACAGAACACTTTTCAAAACGTGTTTTTCAGCCCGAAATAAACGCGTTTTTTCAGACAACTGAATCCCCATGTAACAGCAAGGCTCAGAGGAGCCCACACACTCAGATCTTAACCCCAGTGTGCAGAAAGGGTCAAAACGTGTTTTTCAGCAGAAATAAACATGTTTCTGCAAGTTTGGTCAACCCCATGTAAGTTATGGGGCAGTAACAGAACACTTTTCAAAACGTGTTTTTCAGCCCGAAATAAACGCGTTTTTTCACACAACTGAATCCCCATGTAACAGCAAGGCTCAGAGGAGCCCACACACTCAGCTCTTAACCCCAGTGTGCAGAAAGGGTCAAAACGTGTTTTTCAGCAGAAATAAACATGTTTCTGCAAGTTTGGTCAACCCCATGTAAGTTATGGGGCAGTAACAGAACACTTTTCAAAACGTGTTTTTCAGCCCGAAATAAATGCGTTTTTTCAGACAACTGATTCCCCATGCAGCAGCAAGGCTCAGAGGAGCCCACACACTCAGATCTTAACCCCAGTGTGCAGAAAGGGTCAAAACGTGTTTTTCAGCAGAAATAAACATGTTTCTGCAAGTTTGGTCAACCCCATGTAAGTTATGGGACAGTAACAGAACACTTTTCAAAACGTGTTTTTCAGCCCGAAATAAACGCGTTTTTTCAGACAACTGAATCCCCATGCAACAGCAAGGCTCAGAAGAGCCCACACACTCAGCTCTTAACCCCAGTGTTCAGAGAGAGTCAAAACGTGTTTTTCAGCAGAAATAAACATGTTTCTGCAAGTTTGGTCAACCCCATGTAAGTTATGGGACAGTAACAGAACACTTTTCAAAACGTGTTTTTCAGCCCGAAATAAACGCGTTTTTTCAGACAACTGAATCCCCATGTAACAGCAAGGCTCAGAGGAGCCCACACACTCAGATCTTAACCCCAGTGTGCAGAAAGGGTCAAAACGTGTTTTTCAGCAGAAATAAACATGTTTCTGCAAGTTTGGTCAACCCCATGTAAGTTATGGGGCAGTAACAGAACACTTTTCAAAACGTGTTTTTCAGCCCGAAATAAACGCGTTTTTTCAGACAACTGAATCCCCATGTAACAGCAAGGCTCAGAGGAGCCCACACACTCAGCTCTTAACCCCAGTGTGCAGAAAGGGTCAAAACGTGTTTTTCAGCAGAAATAAACATGTTTCTGCAAGTTTGGTCAACCCCATGTAAGTTATGGGGCAGTAACAGAACTCTTTTCAAAACGTGTTTTTCAGCCCGAAATAAATGCGTTTTTTCAGACAACTGAATCCCCATGCAGCAGCAAGGCTCAGAGGAGCCCACACACTCAGCTCTTAACCCCAGTGTGCAGAAAGAGTCAAAACGTGTTTTTCAGCAGAAATAAACATGTTTCTGCAAGTTTGGTCAACCCCATGTAAGTTATGGGGCAGTTACAGCACACTTTTCAAAACGTGTTTTTCAGCCCGAAATAAACGCGTTTTTTCAGACATCTGAATCCCCATGTAACAGCAAGGCTCAGAGGAGCCCACACACTCAGCTCTTAACCCCAGTGTGCAGAAAGGGTCAAAACGTGTTTTTCAGCAGAAATAAACATTTTTCTGCAAGTTTGGTCAACCCCATGTAAGTTATGGGGCAGTAACAGAACACTTTTCAAAACGTGTTTTTCAGCCCGAAATAAACGCGTTTTTTCAGACAACTGAATCCCCATGTAACAGAAAGGCTCAGAGGAGCCCACACACTCAGCTCTTAACCCCAGTGTGCAGAAAGGGTCAAAACGTGTTTTTCAGCAGAAATAAACATGTTTCTGCAAGTTTGGTCAACCCCATGTAAGTTATGGGACAGTAACAGAACACTTTTCAAAACGTGTTTTTCAGCCCGAAATAAACGCGTTTTTTCAGACAACTGAATCCCCATGTAACAGCAAGGCTCAGAGGAGCCCACACACTCAGCTCTTAACCCCAGTGTGCAGAAAGGGTCAAAACGTGTTTTTCAGCAGAAATAAACATTTTTCTGCAAGTTTGGTCAACACCATGTAAGTTATGGGGCAGTAACAGAACACTTTTCAAAACGTGTTTTTCAGCCCGAAATAAACGCGTTTTTTCAGACAACTGAATCCCCATGTAACAGCAAGGCTCAGAGGAGCCCACACACTCAGATCTTAACCCCAGTGTGCAGAAAGGGTCAAAACGTGTTTTTCAGCAGAAATAAACATGTTTCTGCAAGTTTGGTCAACCCCATGTAAGTTATGGGACAGTAACAGAACACTTTTCAAAACGTGTTTTTCAGCCCGAAATAAACGCGTTTTTTCAGACAACTGAATCCCCATGCAACAGCAAGGCTCAGAAGAGCCCACACACTCAGCTCTTAACCCCAGTGTGCAGAGAGAGTCAAAACGTGTTTTTCAGCAGAAATAAACATGTTTCTGCAAGTTTGGTCAACCCCATGTAAGTTATGGGACAGTAACAGAACACTTTTCAAAACGTGTTTTTCAGCCCGAAATAAACGCGTTTTTTCAGACAACTGAATCCCCATGTAACAGAAAGGCTCAGAGGAGCCCACACACTCAGCTCTTAACCCCAGTGTGCAGAAAGGGTCAAAACGTGTTTTTCAGCAGAAATAAACATGTTTCTGCAAGTTTGGTCAACCCCATGTAAGTTATGGGACAGTAACAGAACACTTTTCAAAACGTGTTTTTCAGCCCGAAATAAACGCGTTTTTTCAGACAACTGAATCCCCATGTAACAGCAAGGCTCAGAGGAGCCCACACACTCAGCTCTTAACCCCAGTGTGCAGAAAGGGTCAAAACGTGTTTTTCAGCAGAAATAAACATGTTTCTGCAAGTTTGGTCAACCCCATGTAAGTTATGGGGCAGTAACAGAACACTTTTCAAAACGTGTTTTTCAGCCCGAAATAAACGCGTTTTTTCAGACAACTGAATCCCCATGCAACAGCAAGGCTCAGAAGAGCCCACACACTCAGCTCTTAACCCCAGTGTGCAGAAAGAGTCAAAACGTGTTTTTCAGCAGAAATAAACATGTTTCTGCAAGTTTGGTCAACCCCATGTAAGTTATGGTGCAGTAACAGAACACTTTTCAAAACGTGTTTTTCAGCCCGAAATAAACGCGTTTTTTCAGACAACTGAATCCCCATGTAACAGCAAGGCTCAGAGGAGCCCACACACTCAGATCTTAACCCCAGTGTGCAGAAAGGGTCAAAACGTGTTTTTCAGCAGAAATAAACATGTTTCTGCAAGTTTGGTCAACCCCATGTAAGTTATGGGACAGTAACAGAACACTTTTCAAAACGTGTTTTTCAGCCCGAAATAAACGCGTTTTTTCAGACAACTGAATCCCCATGTAACAGCAAGGCTCAGAGGAGCCCACACACTCAGCTCTTAACCCCAGTGTGCAGAAAGGGTCAAAACGTGTTTTTCAGCAGAAATAAACATTTTTCTGCAAGTTTGGTCAACACCATGTAAGTTATGGGGCAGTAACAGAACACTTTTCAAAACGTGTTTTTCAGCCCGAAATAAACGCGTTTTTTCAGACAACTGAATCCCCATGTAACAGCAAGGCTCAGAGGAGCCCACACACTCAGATCTTAACCCCAGTGTGCAGAAAGGGTCAAAACGTGTTTTTCAGCAGAAATAAACATGTTTCTGCAAGTTTGGTCAACCCCATGTAAGTTATGGGACAGTAACAGAACACTTTTCAAAACGTGTTTTTCAGCCCGAAATAAACGCGTTTTTTCAGACAACTGAATCCCCATGCAACAGCAAGGCTCAGAAGAGCCCACACACTCAGCTCTTAACCCCAGTGTGCAGAGAGAGTCAAAACGTGTTTTTCAGCAGAAATAAACATGTTTCTGCAAGTTTGGTCAACCCCATGTAAGTTATGGGACAGTAACAGAACACTTTTCAAAACGTGTTTTTCAGCCCGAAATAAACGCGTTTTTTCAGACAACTGAATCCCCATGTAACAGAAAGGCTCAGAGGAGCCCACACACTCAGCTCTTAACCCCAGTGTGCAGAAAGGGTCAAAACGTGTTTTTCAGCAGAAATAAACATGTTTCTGCAAGTTTGGTCAACCCCATGTAAGTTATGGGACAGTAACAGAACACTTTTCAAAACGTGTTTTTCAGCCCGAAATAAACGCGTTTTTTCAGACAACTGAATCCCCATGTAACAGCAAGGCTCAGAGGAGCCCACACACTCAGCTCTTAACCCCAGTGTGCAGAAAGGGTCAAAACGTGTTTTTCAGCAGAAATAAACATGTTTCTGCAAGTTTGGTCAACCCCATGTAAGTTATGGGGCAGTAACAGAACACTTTTCAAAACGTGTTTTTCAGCCCGAAATAAACGCGTTTTTTCAGACAACTGAATCCCCATGCAACAGCAAGGCTCAGAAGAGCCCACACACTCAGCTCTTAACCCCAGTGTGCAGAAAGAGTCAAAACGTGTTTTTCAGCAGAAATAAACATGTTTCTGCAAGTTTGGTCAACCCCATGTAAGTTATGGTGCAGTAACAGAACACTTTTCAAAACGTGTTTTTCAGCCCGAAATAAACGCGTTTTTTCAGACAACTGAATCCCCATGTAACAGCAAGGCTCAGAGGAGCCCACACACTCAGATCTTAACCCCAGTGTGCAGAAAGGGTCAAAACGTGTTTTTCAGCAGAAATAAACATGTTTCTGCAAGTTTGGTCAACCCCATGTAAGTTATGGGACAGTAACAGAACACTTTTCAAAACGTGTTTTTCAGCCCGAAATAAACGCGTTTTTTCAGACAACTGAATCCCCATGTAACAGCAAGGCTCAGAGGAGCCCACACACTCAGCTCTTAACCCCAGTGTGCAGAAAGGGTCAAAACGTGTTTTTCAGCAGAAATAAACATGTTTCTGCAAGTTTGGTCAACCCCATGTAAGTTATGGTGCAGTAACAGAACACTTTTCAAAACGTGTTTTTCAGCCCGAAATAAACGCGTTTTTTCAGACAACTGAATCCCCATGTAACAGCAAGGCTCAGAGGAGCCCACACACTCAGATCTTAACCCCAGTGTGCAGAAAGGGTCAAAACGTGTTTTTCAGCAGAAATAAACATGTTTCTGCAAGTTTGGTCAACCCCATGTAAGTTATGGGGCAGTAACAGAACACTTTTCAAAACGTGTTTTTCAGCCCGAAATAAACGCGTTTTTTCAGACAACTGAATCCCCATGTAACAGCAAGGCTCAGAGGAGCCCACACACTCAGCTCTTAACCCCAGTGTGCAGAAAGGGTCAAAACGTGTTTTTCAGCAGAAATAAACATGTTTCTGCAAGTTTGGTCAACCCCATGTAAGTTATGGGGCAGTAACAGAACACTTTTCAAAACGTGTTTTTCAGCCCGAAATAAACGCGTTTTTTCAGACAACTGAATCCCCATGCAGCAGCAAGGCTCAGAGGAGCCCACACACTCAGCTCTTAACCCCAGTGTGCAGAAAGAGTCAAAACGTGTTTTTCAGCAGAAATAAACATGTTTCTGCAAGTTTGGTCAACCCCATGTAAGTTATGGGGCAGTAACAGCACACTTTTCAAAACGTGTTTTTCAGCCCGAAATAAACGCGTTTTTTCAGACATCTGAATCCCCATGTAACAGCAAGGCTCAGAGGAGCCCACACACTCAGCTCTTAACCCCAGTGTGCAGAAAGGGTCAAAACGTGTTTTTCAGCAGAAATAAACATTTTTCTGCAAGTTTGGTCAACCCCATGTAAGTTATGGGGCAGTAACAGAACACTTTTCAAAACGTGTTTTTCAGCCCGAAATAAACGCGTTTTTTCAGACAACTGAATCCCCATGTAACAGAAAGGCTCAGAGGAGCCCACACACTCAGCTCTTAACCCCAGTGTGCAGAAAGGGTCAAAACGTGTTTTTCAGCAGAAATAAACATGTTTCTGCAAGTTTGGTCAACCCCATGTAAGTTATGGGACAGTAACAGAACACTTTTCAAAACGTGTTTTTCAGCCCGAAATAAACGCGTTTTTTCAGACAACTGAATCCCCATGTAACAGCAAGGCTCAGAGGAGCCCACACACTCAGCTCTTAACCCCAGTGTGCAGAAAGGGTCAAAACGTGTTTTTCAGCAGAAATAAACATGTTTCTGCAAGTTTGGTCAACCCCATGTAAGTTATGGGGCAGTAACAGAACACTTTTCAAAACGTGTTTTTCAGCCCGAAATAAACGCGTTTTTTCAGACAACTGAATCCCCATGTAACAGCAAGGCTCAGAGGAGCCCACACACTCAGCTCTTAACCCCAGTGTGCAGAAAGGGTCAAAACGTGTTTTTCAGCAGAAATAAACATTTTTCTGCAAGTTTGGTCAACACCATGTAAGTTATGGGGCAGTAACAGAACACTTTTCAAAACGTGTTTTTCAGCCCGAAATAAACGCGTTTTTTCAGACAACTGAATCCCCATGTAACAGCAAGGCTCAGAGGAGCCCACACACTCAGATCTTAACCCCAGTGTGCAGAAAGGGTCAAAACGTGTTTTTCAGCAGAAATAAACATGTTTCTGCAAGTTTGGTCAACCCCATGTAAGTTATGGGACAGTAACAGAACACTTTTCAAAACGTGTTTTTCAGCCCGAAATAAACGCGTTTTTTCAGACAACTGAATCCACATGCAACAGCAAGGCTCAGAAGAGCCCACACACTCAGCTCTTAACCCCAGTGTGCAGAGAGAGTCAAAACGTGTTTTTCAGCAGAAATAAACATGTTTCTGCAAGTTTGGTCAACCCCATGTAAGTTATGGGACAGTAACAGAACACTTTTCAAAACGTGTTTTTCAGCCCGAAATAAACGCGTTTTTTCAGACAACTGAATCCCCATGCAACAGCAAGGCTCAGAAGAGCCCACACACTCAGCTCTTAACCCCAGTGTGCAGAAAGAGTCAAAACGTGTTTTTCAGCAGAAATAAACATGTTTCTGCAAGTTTGGTCAACCCCATGTAAGTTATGGTGCAGTAACAGAACACTTTTCAAAACGTGTTTTTCAGCCCGAAATAAACGCGTTTTTTCAGACAACTGAATCCCCATGTAACAGAAAGGCTCAGAGGAGCCCACACACTCAGCTCTTAACCCCAGTGTGCAGAAAGGGTCAAAACGTGTTTTTCAGCAGAAATAAACATGTTTCTGCAAGTTTGGTCAACCCCATGTAAGTTATGGGACAGTAACAGAACACTTTTCAAAACGTGTTTTTCAGCCCGAAATAAACGCGTTTTTTCAGACAACTGAATCCCCATGTAACAGCAAGGCTCAGAGGAGCCCACACACTCAGCTCTTAACCCCAGTGTGCAGAAAGGGTCAAAACGTGTTTTTCAGCAGAAATAAACATGTTTCTGCAAGTTTGGTCAACCCCATGTAAGTTATGGGGCAGTAACAGAACACTTTTCAAAACGTGTTTTTCAGCCCGAAATAAACGCGTTTTTTCAGACAACTGAATCCCCATGTAACAGCAAGGCTCAGAGGAGCCCACACACTCAGCTCTTAACCCCAGTGTGCAGAAAGGGTCACAACGTGTTTTTCAGCAGAAATAAACATGTTTCTGCAAGTTTGGTCAACCCCATGTAAGTTATGGGACAGTAACAGAACACTTTTCAAAACGTGTTTTTCAGCCCGAAATAAACGCGTTTTTTCAGACAACTGAATCCCCATGTAACAGCAAGGCTCAGAGGAGCCCACACACTCAGCTCTTAACCCCAGTGTGCAGAAAGGGTCAAAACGTGTTTTTCAGCAGAAATAAACATTTTTCTGCAAGTTTGGTCAACCCCATGTAAGTTATGGGGCAGTAACAGAACACTTTTCAAAACGTGTTTTTCAGCCCGAAATAAACGCGTTTTTTCAGACAACTGAATCCCCATGTAACAGCAAGGCTCAGAGGAGCCCACACACTCAGATCTTAACCCCAGTGTGTAGAAAGGGTCAAAACGTGTTTTTCAGCAGAAATAAACATGTTTCTGCAAGTTTGGTCAACCCCATGTAAGTTATGGGACAGTAACAGAACACTTTTCAAAACGTGTTTTTCAGCCCGAAATAAACGCGTTTTTTCAGACAACTGAATCCCCATGCAACAGCAAGGCTCAGAAGAGCCCACACACTCAGCTCTTAACCCCAGTGTGCAGAGAGAGTCAAAACGTGTTTTTCAGCAGAAATAAACATGTTTCTGCAAGTTTGGTCAACCCCATGTAAGTTATGGGGCAGTAACAGAACACTTTTCAAAACGTGTTTTTCAGCCCGAAATAAACGCTTTTTTTCAGACAACTGAATCCCCATGCAGCAGCAAGGCTCAGAGGAGCCCACACACTCAGCTCTTAACCCCAGTGTGCAGAAAGAGTCAAAACGTGTTTTTCAGCAGAAATAAACATGTTTCTGCAAGTTTGGTCAACCCCATGTAAGTTATGGGGCAGTAACAGCACACTTTTCAAAACGTGTTTTTCAGCCCGAAATAAACGCGTTTTTTCAGACATCTGAATCCCCATGTAACAGCAAGGCTCAGAGGAGCCCACACACTCAGCTCTTAACCCCAGTGTGCAGAAAGGGTCAAAACGTGTTTTTCAGCAGAAATAAACATTTTTCTGCAAGTTTGGTCAACCCCATGTAAGTTATGGGGCAGTAACAGAACACTTTTCAAAACGTGTTTTTCAGCCCGAAATAAACGCGTTTTTTCAGACAACTGAATCCCCATGTAACAGCAAGGCTCAGAGGAGCCCACACACTCAGCTCTTAACCCCAGTTTGCAGAAAGGGTCAAAACGTGTTTTTCAGCAGAAATAAACATGTTTCTGCAAGTTTGGTCAACCCCATGTAAGTTATGGGGCAGTAACAGAACACTTTTCAAAACGTGTTTTTCAGCCCGAAATAAACGCGTTTTTTCAGACAACTGAATCCCCATGCAGCAGCAAGGCTCAGAGGAGCCCACACACTCAGCTCTTAACCCCAGTGTGCAGAAAGAGTCAAAACGTGTTTTTCAGCAGAAATAAACATGTTTCTGCAAGTTTGGTCAACCCCATGTAAGTTATAGGACAGTAACAGAACACTTTTCAAAACGTGTTTTTCAGCCCGAAATAAACGCGTTTTTTCAGACAACTGAATCCCCATGTAACAGAAAGGCTCAGAGGAGCCCACACACTCAGCTCTTAACCCCAGTGTGCAGAAAGGTTCAAAACGTGTTTTTCAGCAGAAATAAACATGTTTCTGCAAGTTTGGTCAACCCCATGTAAGTTATGGGGCAGTAACAGAACACTTTTCAAAACGTGTTTTTCAGCACGAAATAAACGCGTTTTTTCAGACAACTGAATCCCCATGCAGCAGCAAGGCTCAGAGGAGCCCACACACTCAGCTCTTAACCCCAGTGTGCAGAAAGAGTCAAAACGTGTTTTTCAGCAGAAATAAACATGTTTCTGCAAGTTTGGTCAACCCCATGTAAGTTATGGGGCAGTAACAGCACACTTTTCAAAACGTGTTTTTCAGCCCGAAATAAACGCGTTTTTTCAGACATCTGAATCCCCATGTAACAGCAAGGCTCAGAGGAGCCCACACACTCAGCTCTTAACCCCAGTGTGCAGAAAGGGTCAAAACGTGTTTTTCAGCAGAAATAAACATTTTTCTGCAAGTTTGGTCAACCCCATGTAAGTTATGGGGCAGTAACAGAACACTTTTCAAAACGTGTTTTTCAGCCCGAAATAAACGCGTTTTTTCAGACAACTGAATCCCCATGTAACAGCAAGGCTCAGAGGAGCCCACACACTCAGCTCTTAACCCCAGTGTGCAGAAAGGGTCAAAACGTGTTTTTCAGCAGAAATAAACATGTTTCTGCAAGTTTGGTCAACCCCATGTAAGTTATGGGGCAGTAACAGAACACTTTTCAAAACGTGTTTTTCAGCCCGAAATAAACGCGTTTTTTCAGACAACTGAATCCCCATGTAACAGCAAGGCTCAGAGGAGCCCACACACTCAGATCTTAACCCCAGTGTGCAGAAAGGGTCAAAACGTGTTTTTCAGCAGAAATAAACATGTTTCTGCAAGTTTGGTCAACCCCATGTAAGTTATGGGGCAGTAACAGAACACTTTTCAAAACGTGTTTTTCAGCCCGAAATAAACGCGTTTTTTCAGACAACTGAATCCCCATGTAACAGAAAGGCTCAGAGGAGCCCACACACTCAGCTCTTAACCCCAGTGTGCAGAAAGGGTCAAAACGTGTTTTTCAGCAGAAATAAACATGTTTCTGCAAGTTTGGTCAACCCCATGTAAGTTATGGGGCAGTAACAGAACACTTTTCAAAACGTGTTTTTCAGCCCGAAATAAACGCGTTTTTTCAGACAACTGAATCCCCATGCAGCAGCAAGGCTCAGAGGAGCCCACACACTCAGCTCTTAACCCCAGTGTGCAGAAAGAGTCAAAACGTGTTTTTCAGCAGAAATAAACATGTTTCTGCAAGTTTGGTCAACCCCATGTAAGTTATGGGGCAGTAACAGCACACTTTTCAAAACGTGTTTTTCAGCCCGACATAAACGCGTTTTTTCAGACATCTGAATCCCCATGTAACAGCAAGGCTCAAAGGAGCCCACACACTCAGCTCTTAACCCCAGTGTGCAGAAAGGGTCAAAACGTGTTTTTCAGCAGAAATAAACATGTTTCTGCAAGTTTGGTCAACCCCATGTAAGTTATGGGACAGTAACAGAACACTTTTCAAAACGTGTTTTTCAGCCCGAAATAAACGCGTTTTTTCAGACAACTGAATCCCCATGCAACAGCAAGGCTCAGAGGAGCCCACACACTCAGCTCTTAACCCCAGTGTGCAGAAAGAGTCAAAACGTGTTTTTCAGCAGAAATAAACATGTTTCTGCAAGTTTGGTCAACCCCATGTAAGTTATGGGGCAGTAACAGCACACTTTTCAAAACGTGTTTTTCAGCCCGAAATAAACGCGTTTTTTCAGACATCTGAATCCCCATGTAACAGCAAGGCTCAGAGGAGCCCACACACTCAGCTCTTAACCCCAGTGTGCAGAAAGGGTCAAAACATGTTTTTCAGCAGAAATAAACATTTTTCTGCAAGTTTGGTCAACCCCATGTAAGTTATGGGGCAGTAACAGAACACTTTTCAAAACGTGTTTTTCAGCCCGAAATAAACGCGTTTTTTCAGACAACTGAATCCCCATGTAACAGCAAGGCTCAGAGGAGCCCACACACTCAGCTCTTAACCCCAGTGTGCAGAAAGGGTCAAAACGTGTTTTTCAGCAGAAATAAACATGTTTCTGCAAGTTTGGTCAACCCCATGTAAGTTATGGGGCAGTAACAGAACACTTTTCAAAACGTGTTTTTCAGCCCGAAATAAACGCGTTTTTTCAGACAACTGAATCCCCATGTAACAGCAAGGCTCAGAGGAGCCCACACACTCAGCTCTTAACCCCAGTGTGCAGAAAGGGTCAAAACGTGTTTTTCAGCAGAAATAAACATGTTTCTGCAAGTTTGGTCAACCCCATGTAAGTTATGGGGCAGTAACAGAACACTTTTCAAAACGTGTTTTTCAGCCCGAAATAAACGCGTTTTTTCAGACAACTGAATCCCCATGTAACAGCAAGGCTCAGAGGAGCCCACACACTCAGATCTTAACCCCAGTGTGCAGAAAGGGTCAAAACGTGTTTTTCAGCAGAAATAAACATGTTTCTGCAAGTTTGGTCAACCCCATGTAAGTTATGGGGCAGTAACAGAACACTTTTCAAAACGTGTTTTTCAGCCCGAAATAAACGCGTTTTTTCAGACAACTGAATCCCCATGTAACAGCAAGGCTCAGAGGAGCCCACACACTCAGCTCTTAACCCCAGTGTGCAGAAAGGGTCAAAACGTGTTTTTCAGCAGAAATAAACATGTTTCTGCAAGTTTGGTCAACCCCATGTAAGTTATGGGGCAGTAACAGAACACTTTTCAAAACGTGTTTTTCAGCCCGAAATAAACGCGTTTTTTCAGACAACTGAATCCCCATGCAGCAGCAAGGCTCAGAGGAGCCCACACACTCAGCTCTTAACCCCAGTGTGCAGAAAGAGTCAAAACGTGTTTTTCAGCAGAAATAAACATGTTTCTGCAAGTTTGGTCAACCCCATGTAAGTTATGGGGCAGTAACAGCACACTTTTCAAAACGTGTTTTTCAGCCCGAAATAAACGCGTTTTTTCAGACATCTGAATCCCCATGTAACAGCAAGGCTCAGAGGAGCCCACACACTCAGCTCTTAACCCCAGTGTGCAGAAAGGGTCAAAACGTGTTTTTCAGCAGAAATAAACATTTTTCTGCAAGTTTGGTCAACCCCATGTAAGTTATGGGGCAGTAACAGAACACTTTTCAAAACGTGTTTTTCAGCCCGAAATAAACGCGTTTTTTCAGACAACTGAATCCCCATGTAACAGAAAGGCTCAGAGGAGCCCACACACTCAGCTCTTAACCCCAGTGTGCAGAAAGGGTCAAAACGTGTTTTTCAGCAGAAATAAACATGTTTCTGCAAGTTTGGTCAACCCCATGTAAGTTATGGGACAGTAACAGAACACTTTTCAAAACGTGTTTTTCAGCCCGAAATAAACGCGTTTTTTCAGACAACTGAATCCCCATGTAACAGCAAGGCTCAGAGGAGCCCACACACTCAGCTCTTAACCCCAGTGTGCAGAAAGGGTCAAAACGTGTTTTTCAGCAGAAATAAACATGTTTCTGCAAGTTTGGTCAACCCCATGTAAGTTATGGGGCAGTAACAGAACACTTTTCAAAACGTGTTTTTCAGCCCGAAATAAACGCGTTTTTTCAGACAACTGAATCCCCATGTAACAGCAAGGCTCAGAGGAGCCCACACACTCAGCTCTTAACCCCAGTGTGCAGAAAGGGTCAAAACGTGTTTTTCAGCAGAAATAAACATGTTTCTGCAAGTTTGGTCAACCCCATGTAAGTTATGGGGCAGTAACAGAACACTTTTCAAAACGTGTTTTTCAGCCCGAAATAAACGCGTTTTTTCAGACAACTGAATCCCCATGCAACAGCAAGGCTCAGAAGAGCCCACACACTCAGCTCTTAACCCCAGTGTGCAGAAAGAGTCAAAACGTGTTTTTCAGCAGAAATAAACATGTTTCTGCAAGTTTGGTCAACCCCATGTAAGTTATGGTGCAGTAACAGAACACTTTTCAAAACGTGTTTTTCAGCCCGAAATAAACGCGTTTTTTCAGACAACTGAATCCCCATGCAACAGCAAGGCTCAGAAGAGCCCCCACACTCAGCTCTTAACCCCAGTGTGCAGAAAGAGTCAAAACGTGTTTTTCAGCAGAAATAGACATGTTTCTGCAAGTTTGGTCAACCCCATGTAAGTTATGGGGCAGTAACAGCACACTTTTCAAAACGTGTTTTTCAGCCCGAAATAAACGCGTTTTTTCAGACAACTGAATCCCCATGTAACAGCAAGGCTCAGAAGAGCCCACACACTCAGCTCTTAACCCCAGTGTGCAGAAAGGGTAAGAACGTGTTTTTCAGCAGAAATAAACATGTTTCTGCAAGTTTGGTCAACCCCATGTAAGTTATGGGGCAGTAACAGAACACTTTTCAAAACGTGTTTTTCAGCCCGAAATAAACGCGTTTTTTCAGACAACTGAATCCCCATGTAACAGCAAGGCTCAGAGGAGCCCACACACTCAGCTCTTAACCCCAGTGTGCAGAAAGGGTCAAAACGTGTTTTTCAGCAGAAATAAACATGTTTCTGCAAGTTTGGTCAACCCCATGTAAGTTATGGGGCAGTAACAGAACACTTTTCAAAACGTGTTTTTCAGCCCGAAATAAACGCGTTTTTTCAGACAACTGAATCCCCATGTAACAGCAAGGCTCAGAGGAGCCCACACACTCAGATCTTAACCCCAGTGTGCAGAAAGGGTCAAAACGTGTTTTTCAGCAGAAATAAACATGTTTCTGCAAGTTTGGTCAACCCCATGTAAGTTATGGGACAGTAACAGAACACTTTTCAAAACGTGTTTTTCAGCCCGAAATAAACGCGTTTTTTCAGACAACTGAATCCCCATGCAACAGCAAGGCTCAGAAGAGCCCACACACTCAGCTCTTAACCCCAGTGTGCAGAGAGAGTCAAAACGTGTTTTTCAGCAGAAATAAACATGTTTCTGCAAGTTTGGTCAACCCCATGTAAGTTATGGGACAGTAACAGAACACTTTTCAAAACGTGTTTTTCAGCCCGAAATAAACGCGTTTTTTCAGACAACTGAATCCCCATGCAACAGCAAGGCTCAGAAGAGCCCACACACTCAGCTCTTAACCCCAGTGTGCAGAAAGAGTCAAAACGTGTTTTTCAGCAGAAATAAACATGTTTCTGCAAGTTTGGTCAACCCCATGTAAGTTATGGGGCAGTAACAGAACACTTTTCAAAACGTGTTTTTCAGCCCGAAATAAACGCGTTTTTTCAGACAACTGAATCCCCATGCAACAGCAAGGCTCAGAAGAGCCCCCACACTCAGCTCTTAACCCCAGTGTGCAGAAAGAGTCAAAACGTGTTTTTCAGCAGAAATAGACATGTTTCTGCAAGTTTGGTCAACCCCATGTAAGTTATGGGGCAGTAACAGCACACTTTTCAAAACGTGTTTTTCAGCCCGAAATAAACGCGTTTTTTCAGACAACTGAATCCCCATGTAACAGCAAGGCTCAGAAGAGCCCACACACTCAGCTCTTAACCCCAGTGTGCAGAAAGGGTAAAAACGTGTTTTTCAGCAGAAATAAACATGTTTCTGCAAGTTTGGTCAACCCCATGTAAGTTATGGGGCAGTAACAGAACACTTTTCAAAACGTGTTTTTCAGCCCGAAATAAACGCGTTTTTTCAGACAACTGAATCCCCATGTAACAGCAAGGCTCAGAGGAGCCCACACACTCAGCTCTTAACCCCAGTGTGCAGAAAGGGTCAAAACGTGTTTTTCAGCAGAAATAAACATGTTTCTGCAAGTTTGGTCAACCCCATGTAAGTTATGGGACAGTAACAGAACACTTTTCAAAACGTGTTTTTCAGCCCGAAATAAACGCGTTTTTTCAGACAACTGAATCCCCATGTAACAGCAAGGCTCAGAGGAGCCCACACACTCAGCTCTTAACCCCAGTGTGCAGAAAGGGTCAAAACGTGTTTTTCAGCAGAAATAAACATGTTTCTGCAAGTTTGGTCAACCCCATGTAAGTTATGGGGCAGTAACAGAACACTTTTCAAAACGTGTTTTTCAGCCCGAAATAAACGCGTTTTTTCAGACAACTGAATCCCCATGTAACAGCAAGGCTCAGAGGAGCCCACACACTCAGCTCTTAACCCCAGTGTGCAGAAAGGGTCAAAACGTGTTTTTCAGCAGAAATAAACATTTTTCTGCAAGTTTGGTCAACCCCATGTAAGTTATGGGGCAGTAACAGAACACTTTTCAAAACGTGTTTTTCAGCCCGAAATAAACGCGTTTTTTCAGACAACTGAATCCCCATGTAACAGCAAGGCTCAGAGGAGCCCACACACTCAGATCTTAACCCCAGTGTGCAGAAAGGGTCAAAACGTGTTTTTCAGCAGAAATAAACATGTTTCTGCAAGTTTGGTCAACCCCATGTAAGTTATGGGACAGTAACAGAACACTTTTCAAAACGTGTTTTTCAGCCCGAAATAAACGCGTTTTTTCAGACAACTGAATCCCCATGCAACAGCAAGGCTCAGAAGAGCCCACACACTCAGCTCTTAACCCCAGTGTTCAGAGAGAGTCAAAACGTGTTTTTCAGCAGAAATAAACATGTTTCTGCAAGTTTGGTCAACCCCATGTAAGTTATGGGACAGTAACAGAACACTTTTCAAAACGTGTTTTTCAGCCCGAAATAAACGCGTTTTTTCAGACAACTGAATCCCCATGTAACAGCAAGGCTCAGAGGAGCCCACACACTCAGATCTTAACCCCAGTGTGCAGAAAGGGTCAAAACGTGTTTTTCAGCAGAAATAAACATGTTTCTGCAAGTTTGGTCAACCCCATGTAAGTTATGGGGCAGTAACAGAACACTTTTCAAAACGTGTTTTTCAGCCCGAAATAAACGCGTTTTTTCAGACAACTGAATCCCCATGTAACAGCAAGGCTCAGAGGAGCCCACACACTCAGCTCTTAACCCCAGTGTGCAGAAAGGGTCAAAACGTGTTTTTCAGCAGAAATAAACATGTTTCTGCAAGTTTGGTCAACCCCATGTAAGTTATGGGGCAGTAACAGAACACTTTTCAAAACGTGTTTTTCAGCCCGAAATAAATGCGTTTTTTCAGACAACTGATTCCCCATGCAGCAGCAAGGCTCAGAGGAGCCCACACACTCAGCTCTTAACCCCAGTGTGCAGAAAGAGTCAAAACGTGTTTTTCAGCAGAAATAAACATGTTTCTGCAAGTTTGGTCAACCCCATGTAAGTTATGGGGCAGTAACAGCACACTTTTCAAAACGTGTTTTTCAGCCCGAAATAAACGCGTTTTTTCAGACATCTGAATCCCCATGTAACAGCAAGGCTCAGAGGAGCCCACACACTCAGCTCTTAACCCCAGTGTGCAGAAAGGGTCAAAACGTGTTTTTCAGCAGAAATAAACATTTTTCTGCAAGTTTGGTCAACCCCATGTAAGTTATGGGACAGTAACAGAACACTTTTCAAAACGTGTTTTTCAGCCCGAAATAAACGCGTTTTTTCAGACAACTGAATCCCCATGTAACAGAAAGGCTCAGAGGAGCCCACACACTCAGCTCTTAACCCCAGTGTGCAGAAAGGGTCAAAACGTGTTTTTCAGCAGAAATAAACATGTTTCTGCAAGTTTGGTCAACCCCATGTAAGTTATGGGACAGTAACAGAACACTTTTCAAAACGTGTTTTTCAGCCCGAAATAAACGCGTTTTTTCAGACAACTGAATCCCCATGTAACAGCAAGGCTCAGAGGAGCCCACACACTCAGCTCTTAACCCCAGTGTGCAGAAAGGGTCAAAACGTGTTTTTCAGCAGAAATAAACATGTTTCTGCAAGTTTGGTCAACCCCATGTAAGTTATGGGGCAGTAACAGCACACTTTTCAAAACGTGTTTTTCAGCCCGAAATAAACGCGTTTTTTCAGACATCTGAATCCCCATGTAACAGCAAGGCTCAAAGGAGCCCACACACTCAGCTCTTAACCCCAGTGTGCAGAAAGGGTCAAAACGTGTTTTTCAGCAGAAATAAACATGTTTCTGCAAGTTTGGTCAACCCCATGTAAGTTATGGGACAGTAACAGAACACTTTTCAAAACGTGTTTTTCAGCCCGAAATAAACGCGTTTTTTCAGACAACTGAATCCCCATGCAACAGCAAGGCTCAGAGGAGCCCACACACTCAGCTCTTAACCCCAGTGTGCAGAAAGAGTCAAAACGTGTTTTTCAGCAGAAATAAACATTTTTCTGCAAGTTTGGTCAACCCCATGTAAGTTATGGGGCAGTAACAGAACACTTTTCAAAACGTGTTTTTCAGCCCGAAATAAACGCGTTTTTTCAGACAACTGAATCCCCATGTAACAGCAAGGCTCAGAGGAGCCCACACACTCAGCTCTTAACCCCAGTGTGCAGAAAGGGTCAAAACGTGTTTTTCAGCAGAAATAAACATGTTTCTGCAAGTTTGGTCAACCCCATGTAAGTTATGGGGCAGTAACAGAACACTTTTCAAAACGTGTTTTTCAGCCCGAAATAAACGCGTTTTTTCAGACAACTGAATCCCCATGTAACAGCAAGGCTCAGAGGAGCCCACACACTCAGCTCTTAACCCCAGTGTGCAGAAAGGGTCAAAACGTGTTTTTCAGCAGAAATAAACATGTTTCTGCAAGTTTGGTCAACCCCATGTAAGTTATGGGGCAGTAACAGAACACTTTTCAAAACGTGTTTTTCAGCCCGAAATAAACGCGTTTTTTCAGACAACTGAATCCCCATGTAACAGCAAGGCTCAGAGGAGCCCACACACTCAGATCTTAACCCCAGTGTGCAGAAAGGGTCAAAACGTGTTTTTCAGCAGAAATAAACATGTTTCTGCAAGTTTGGTCAACCCCATGTAAGTTATGGGGCAGTAACAGAACACTTTTCAAAACGTGTTTTTCAGCCCGAAATAAACGCGTTTTTTCAGACAACTGAATCCCCATGTAACAGCAAGGCTCAGAGGAGCCCACACACTCAGCTCTTAACCCCAGTGTGCAGAAAGGGTCAAAACGTGTTTTTCAGCAGAAATAAACATGTTTCTGCAAGTTTGGTCAACCCCATGTAAGTTATGGGGCAGTAACAGAACACTTTTCAAAACGTGTTTTTCAGCCCGAAATAAACGCGTTTTTTCAGACAACTGAATCCCCATGCAGCAGCAAGGCTCAGAGGAGCCCACACACTCAGCTCTTAACCCCAGTGTGCAGAAAGAGTCAAAACGTGTTTTTCAGCAGAAATAAACATGTTTCTGCAAGTTTGGTCAACCCCATGTAAGTTATGGGGCAGTAACAGCACACTTTTCAAAACGTGTTTTTCAGCCCGAAATAAACGCGTTTTTTCAGACATCTGAATCCCCATGTAACAGCAAGGCTCAGAGGAGCCCACACACTCAGCTCTTAACCCCAGTGTGCAGAAAGGGTCAAAACGTGTTTTTCAGCAGAAATAAACATTTTTCTGCAAGTTTGGTCAACCCCATGTAAGTTATGGGGCAGTAACAGAACACTTTTCAAAACGTGTTTTTCAGCCCGAAATAAACGCGTTTTTTCAGACAACTGAATCCCCATGTAACAGAAAGGCTCAGAGGAGCCCACACACTCAGCTCTTAACCCCAGTGTGCAGAAAGGGTCAAAACGTGTTTTTCAGCAGAAATAAACATGTTTCTGCAAGTTTGGTCAACCCCATGTAAGTTATGGGACAGTAACAGAACACTTTTCAAAACGTGTTTTTCAGCCCGAAATAAACGCGTTTTTTCAGACAACTGAATCCCCATGTAACAGCAAGGCTCAGAGGAGCCCACACACTCAGCTCTTAACCCCAGTGTGCAGAAAGGGTCAAAACGTGTTTTTCAGCAGAAATAAACATGTTTCTGCAAGTTTGGTCAACCCCATGTAAGTTATGGGGCAGTAACAGAACACTTTTCAAAACGTGTTTTTCAGCCCGAAATAAACGCGTTTTTTCAGACAACTGAATCCCCATGTAACAGCAAGGCTCAGAAGAGCCCACACACTCAGCTCTTAACCCCAGTGTGCAGAAAGGGTAAGAACGTGTTTTTCAGCAGAAATAAACATGTTTCTGCAAGTTTGGTCAACCCCATGTAAGTTATGGGGCAGTAACAGAACACTTTTCAAAACGTGTTTTTCAGCCCGAAATAAACGCGTTTTTTCAGACAACTGAATCCCCATGTAACAGCAAGGCTCAGAGGAGCCCACACACTCAGCTCTTAACCCCAGTGTGCAGAAAGGGTCAAAACGTGTTTTTCAGCAGAAATAAACATGTTTCTGCAAGTTTGGTCAACCCCATGTAAGTTATGGGGCAGTAACAGAACACTTTTCAAAACGTGTTTTTCAGCCCGAAATAAACGCGTTTTTTCAGACAACTGAATCCCCATGTAACAGCAAGGCTCAGAGGAGCCCACACACTCAGATCTTAACCCCAGTGTGCAGAAAGGGTCAAAACGTGTTTTTCAGCAGAAATAAACATGTTTCTGCAAGTTTGGTCAACCCCATGTAAGTTATGGGACAGTAACAGAACACTTTTCAAAACGTGTTTTTCAGCCCGAAATAAACGCGTTTTTTCAGACAACTGAATCCCCATGCAACAGCAAGGCTCAGAAGAGCCCACACACTCAGCTCTTAACCCCAGTGTGCAGAGAGAGTCAAAACGTGTTTTTCAGCAGAAATAAACATGTTTCTGCAAGTTTGGTCAACCCCATGTAAGTTATGGGACAGTAACAGAACACTTTTCAAAACGTGTTTTTCAGCCCGAAATAAACGCGTTTTTTCAGACAACTGAATCCCCATGCAACAGCAAGGCTCAGAAGAGCCCACACACTCAGCTCTTAACCCCAGTGTGCAGAAAGAGTCAAAACGTGTTTTTCAGCAGAAATAAACATGTTTCTGCAAGTTTGGTCAACCCCATGTAAGTTATGGGGCAGTAACAGAACACTTTTCAAAACGTGTTTTTCAGCCCGAAATAAACGCGTTTTTTCAGACAACTGAATCCCCATGCAACAGCAAGGCTCAGAAGAGCCCCCACACTCAGCTCTTAACCCCAGTGTGCAGAAAGAGTCAAAACGTGTTTTTCAGCAGAAATAGACATGTTTCTGCAAGTTTGGTCAACCCCATGTAAGTTATGGGGCAGTAACAGCACACTTTTCAAAACGTGTTTTTCAGCCCGAAATAAACGCGTTTTTTCAGACAACTGAATCCCCATGTAACAGCAAGGCTCAGAAGAGCCCACACACTCAGCTCTTAACCCCAGTGTGCAGAAAGGGTAAAAACGTGTTTTTCAGCAGAAATAAACATGTTTCTGCAAGTTTGGTCAACCCCATGTAAGTTATGGGGCAGTAACAGAACACTTTTCAAAACGTGTTTTTCAGCCCGAAATAAACGCGTTTTTTCAGACAACTGAATCCCCATGTAACAGCAAGGCTCAGAGGAGCCCACACACTCAGCTCTTAACCCCAGTGTGCAGAAAGGGTCAAAACGTGTTTTTCAGCAGAAATAAACATGTTTCTGCAAGTTTGGTCAACCCCATGTAAGTTATGGGGCAGTAACAGAACACTTTTCAAAACGTGTTTTTCAGCCCGAAATAAACGCGTTTTTTCAGACAACTGAATCCCCATGTAACAGCAAGGCTCAGAGGAGCCCACACACTCAGCTCTTAACCCCAGTGTGCAGAAAGGGTCAAAACGTGTTTTTCAGCAGAAATAAACATGTTTCTGCAAGTTTGGTCAACCCCATGTAAGTTATGGGGCAGTAACAGAACACTTTTCAAAACGTGTTTTTCAGCCCGAAATAAACGCGTTTTTTCAGACAACTGAATCCCCATGTAACAGCAAGGCTCAGAGGAGCCCACACACTCAGCTCTTAACCCCAGTGTGCAGAAAGGGTCAAAACGTGTTTTTCAGCAGAAATAAACATTTTTCTGCAAGTTTGGTCAACCCCATGTAAGTTATGGGGCAGTAACAGAACACTTTTCAAAACGTGTTTTTCAGCCCGAAATAAACGCGTTTTTTCAGACAACTGAATCCCCATGTAACAGCAAGGCTCAGAGGAGCCCACACACTCAGATCTTAACCCCAGTGTGCAGAAAGGGTCAAAACGTGTTTTTCAGCAGAAATAAACATGTTTCTGCAAGTTTGGTCAACCCCATGTAAGTTATGGGACAGTAACAGAACACTTTTCAAAACGTGTTTTTCAGCCCGAAATAAACGCGTTTTTTCAGACAACTGAATCCCCATGCAACAGCAAGGCTCAGAAGAGCCCACACACTCAGCTCTTAACCCCAGTGTTCAGAGAGAGTCAAAACGTGTTTTTCAGCAGAAATAAACATGTTTCTGCAAGTTTGGTCAACCCCATGTAAGTTATGGGACAGTAACAGAACACTTTTCAAAACGTGTTTTACAGCCCGAAATAAACGCGTTTTTTCAGACAACTGAATCCCCATGTAACAGCAAGGCTCAGAGGAGCCCACACACTCAGATCTTAACCCCAGTGTGCAGAAAGGGTCAAAACGTGTTTTTCAGCAGAAATAAACATGTTTCTGCAAGTTTGGTCAACCCCATGTAAGTTATGGGGCAGTAACAGAACACTTTTCAAAACGTGTTTTTCAGCCCGAAATAAACGCGTTTTTTCAGACAACTGAATCCCCATGTAACAGCAAGGCTCAGAGGAGCCCACACACTCAGCTCTTAACCCCAGTGTGCAGAAAGGGTCAAAACGTGTTTTTCAGCAGAAATAAACATGTTTCTGCAAGTTTGGTCAACCCCATGTAAGTTATGGGGCAGTAACAGAACACTTTTCAAAACGTGTTTTTCAGCCCGAAATAAATGCGTTTTTTCAGACAACTGAATCCCCATGCAGCAGCAAGGCTCAGAGGAGCCCACACACTCAGCTCTTAACCCCAGTGTGCAGAAAGAGTCAAAACGTGTTTTTCAGCAGAAATAAACATGTTTCTGCAAGTTTGGTCAACCCCATGTAAGTTATGGGGCAGTAACAGCACACTTTTCAAAACGTGTTTTTCAGCCCGAAATAAACGCGTTTTTTCAGACATCTGAATCCCCATGTAACAGCAAGGCTCAGAGGAGCCCACACACTCAGCTCTTAACCCCAGTGTGCAGAAAGGGTCAAAACGTGTTTTTCAGCAGAAATAAACATTTTTCTGCAAGTTTGGTCAACCCCATGTAAGTTATGGGGCAGTAACAGAACACTTTTCAAAACGTTTTTTTCAGCCCGAAATAAACGCGTTTTTTCAGACAACTGAATCCCCATGTAACAGAAAGGCTCAGAGGAGCCCACACACTCAGCTCTTAACCCCAGTGTGCAGAAAGGGTCAAAACGTGTTTTTCAGCAGAAATAAACATGTTTCTGCAAGTTTGGTCAACCCCATGTAAGTTATGGGACAGTAACAGAACACTTTTCAAAACGTGTTTTTCAGCCCGAAATAAACGCGTTTTTTCAGACAACTGAATCCCCATGTAACAGCAAGGCTCAGAGGAGCCCACACACTCAGCTCTTAACCCCAGTGTGCAGAAAGGGTCAAAACGTGTTTTTCAGCAGAAATAAACATTTTTCTGCAAGTTTGGTCAACACCATGTAAGTTATGGGACAGTAACAGAACACTTTTCAAAACGTGTTTTTCAGCCCGAAATAAACGCGTTTTTTCAGACAACTGAATCCCCATGCAACAGCAAGGCTCAGAAGAGCCCACACACTCAGCTCTTAACCCCAGTGTGCAGAGAGAGTCAAAACGTGTTTTTCAGCAGAAATAAACATGTTTCTGCAAGTTTGGTCAACCCCATGTAAGTTATGGGACAGTAACAGAACACTTTTCAAAACGTGTTTTTCAGCCCGAAATAAACGCGTTTTTTCAGACAACTGAATCCCCATGTAACAGAAAGGCTCAGAGGAGCCCACACACTCAGCTCTTAACCCCAGTGTGCAGAAAGGGTCAAAACGTGTTTTTCAGCAGAAATAAACATGTTTCTGCAAGTTTGGTCAACCCCATGTAAGTTATGGGACAGTAACAGAACACTTTTCAAAACGTGTTTTTCAGCCCGAAATAAACGCGTTTTTTCAGACAACTGAATCCCCATGTAACAGCAAGGCTCAGAGGAGCCCACACACTCAGCTCTTAACCCCAGTGTGCAGAAAGGGTCAAAACGTGTTTTTCAGCAGAAATAAACATGTTTCTGCAAGTTTGGTCAACCCCATGTAAGTTATGGGGCAGTAACAGAACACTTTTCAAAACGTGTTTTTCAGCCCGAAATAAACGCGTTTTTTCAGACAACTGAATCCCCATGCAACAGCAAGGCTCAGAAGAGCCCACACACTCAGCTCTTAACCCCAGTGTGCAGAAAGAGTCAAAACGTGTTTTTCAGCAGAAATAAACATGTTTCTGCAAGTTTGGTCAACCCCATGTAAGTTATGGTGCAGTAACAGAACACTTTTCAAAACGTGTTTTTCAGCCCGAAATAAACGCGTTTTTTCAGACAACTGAATCCCCATGTAACAGCAAGGCTCAGAGGAGCCCACACACTCAGATCTTAACCCCAGTGTGCAGAAAGGGTCAAAACGTGTTTTTCAGCAGAAATAAACATGTTTCTGCAAGTTTGGTCAACCCCATGTAAGTTATGGGACAGTAACAGAACACTTTTCAAAACGTGTTTTTCAGCCCGAAATAAACGCGTTTTTTCAGACAACTGAATCCCCATGTAACAGCAAGGCTCAGAGGAGCCCACACACTCAGCTCTTAACCCCAGTGTGCAGAAAGGGTCAAAACGTGTTTTTCAGCAGAAATAAACATGTTTCTGCAAGTTTGGTCAACCCCATGTAAGTTATGGTGCAGTAACAGAACACTTTTCAAAACGTGTTTTTCAGCCCGAAATAAACGCGTTTTTTCAGACAACTGAATCCCCATGTAACAGCAAGGCTCAGAGGAGCCCACACACTCAGATCTTAACCCCAGTGTGCAGAAAGGGTCAAAACGTGTTTTTCAGCAGAAATAAACATGTTTCTGCAAGTTTGGTCAACCCCATGTAAGTTATGGGGCAGTAACAGAACACTTTTCAAAACGTGTTTTTCAGCCCGAAATAAACGCGTTTTTTCAGACAACTGAATCCCCATGTAACAGCAAGGCTCAGAGGAGCCCACACACTCAGCTCTTAACCCCAGTGTGCAGAAAGGGTCAAAACGTGTTTTTCAGCAGAAATAAACATGTTTCTGCAAGTTTGGTCAACCCCATGTAAGTTATGGGGCAGTAACAGAACACTTTTCAAAACGTGTTTTTCAGCCCGAAATAAACGCGTTTTTTCAGACAACTGAATCCCCATGCAGCAGCAAGGCTCAGAGGAGCCCACACACTCAGCTCTTAACCCCAGTGTGCAGAAAGAGTCAAAACGTGTTTTTCAGCAGAAATAAACATGTTTCTGCAAGTTTGGTCAACCCCATGTAAGTTATGGGGCAGTAACAGCACACTTTTCAAAACGTGTTTTTCAGCCCGAAATAAACGCGTTTTTTCAGACATCTGAATCCCCATGTAACAGCAAGGCTCAGAGGAGCCCACACACTCAGCTCTTAACCCCAGTGTGCAGAAAGGGTCAAAACGTGTTTTTCAGCAGAAATAAACATTTTTCTGCAAGTTTGGTCAACCCCATGTAAGTTATGGGGCAGTAACAGAACACTTTTCAAAACGTGTTTTTCAGCCCGAAATAAACGCGTTTTTTCAGACAACTGAATCCCCATGTAACAGAAAGGCTCAGAGGAGCCCACACACTCAGCTCTTAACCCCAGTGTGCAGAAAGGGTCAAAACGTGTTTTTCAGCAGAAATAAACATGTTTCTGCAAGTTTGGTCAACCCCATGTAAGTTATGGGACAGTAACAGAACACTTTTCAAAACGTGTTTTTCAGCCCGAAATAAACGCGTTTTTTCAGACAACTGAATCCCCATGTAACAGCAAGGCTCAGAGGAGCCCACACACTCAGCTCTTAACCCCAGTGTGCAGAAAGGGTCAAAACGTGTTTTTCAGCAGAAATAAACATGTTTCTGCAAGTTTGGTCAACCCCATGTAAGTTATGGGGCAGTAACAGAACACTTTTCAAAACGTGTTTTTCAGCCCGAAATAAACGCGTTTTTTCAGACAACTGAATCCCCATGTAACAGCAAGGCTCAGAGGAGCCCACACACTCAGCTCTTAACCCCAGTGTGCAGAAAGGGTCAAAACGTGTTTTTCAGCAGAAATAAACATTTTTCTGCAAGTTTGGTCAACACCATGTAAGTTATGGGGCAGTAACAGAACACTTTTCAAAACGTGTTTTTCAGCCCGAAATAAACGCGTTTTTTCAGACAACTGAATCCCCATGTAACAGCAAGGCTCAGAGGAGCCCACACACTCAGATCTTAACCCCAGTGTGCAGAAAGGGTCAAAACGTGTTTTTCAGCAGAAATAAACATGTTTCTGCAAGTTTGGTCATCCCCATGTAAGTTATGGGACAGTAACAGAACACTTTTCAAAACGTGTTTTTCAGCCCGAAATAAACGCGTTTTTTCAGACAACTGAATCCACATGCAACAGCAAGGCTCAGAAGAGCCCACACACTCAGCTCTTAACCCCAGTGTGCAGAGAGAGTCAAAACGTGTTTTTCAGCAGAAATAAACATGTTTCTGCAAGTTTGGTCAACCCCATGTAAGTTATGGGACAGTAACAGAACACTTTTCAAAACGTGTTTTTCAGCCCGAAATAAACGCGTTTTTTCAGACAACTGAATCCCCATGCAACAGCAAGGCTCAGAAGAGCCCACACACTCAGCTCTTAACCCCAGTGTGCAGAAAGAGTCAAAACGTGTTTTTCAGCAGAAATAAACATGTTTCTGCAAGTTTGGTCAACCCCATGTAAGTTATGGTGCAGTAACAGAACACTTTTCAAAACGTGTTTTTCAGCCCGAAATAAACGCGTTTTTTCAGACAACTGAATCCCCATGTAACAGAAAGGCTCAGAGGAGCCCACACACTCAGCTCTTAACCCCAGTGTGCAGAAAGGGTCAAAACGTGTTTTTCAGCAGAAATAAACATGTTTCTGCAAGTTTGGTCAACCCCATGTAAGTTATGGGACAGTAACAGAACACTTTTCAAAACGTGTTTTTCAGCCCGAAATAAACGCGTTTTTTCAGACAACTGAATCCCCATGTAACAGCAAGGCTCAGAGGAGCCCACACACTCAGCTCTTAACCCCAGTGTGCAGAAAGGGTCAAAACGTGTTTTTCAGCAGAAATAAACATGTTTCTGCAAGTTTGGTCAACCCCATGTAAGTTATGGGGCAGTAACAGAACACTTTTCAAAACGTGTTTTTCAGCCCGAAATAAACGCGTTTTTTCAGACAACTGAATCCCCATGTAACAGCAAGGCTCAGAGGAGCCCACACACTCAGCTCTTAACCCCAGTGTGCAGAAAGGGTCACAACGTGTTTTTCAGCAGAAATAAACATGTTTCTGCAAGTTTGGTCAACCCCATGTAAGTTATGGGACAGTAACAGAACACTTTTCAAAACGTGTTTTTCAGCCCGAAATAAACGCGTTTTTTCAGACAACTGAATCCCCATGTAACAGCAAGGCTCAGAGGAGCCCACACACTCAGCTCTTAACCCCAGTGTGCAGAAAGGGTCAAAACGTGTTTTTCAGCAGAAATAAACATTTTTCTGCAAGTTTGGTCAACCCCATGTAAGTTATGGGGCAGTAACAGAACACTTTTCAAAACGTGTTTTTCAGCCCGAAATAAACGCGTTTTTTCAGACAACTGAATCCCCATGTAACAGCAAGGCTCAGAGGAGCCCACACACTCAGATCTTAACCCCAGTGTGTAGAAAGGGTCAAAACGTGTTTTTCAGCAGAAATAAACATGTTTCTGCAAGTTTGGTCAACCCCATGTAAGTTATGGGACAGTAACAGAACACTTTTCAAAACGTGTTTTTCAGCCCGAAATAAACGCGTTTTTTCAGACAACTGAATCCCCATGCAACAGCAAGGCTCAGAAGAGCCCACACACTCAGCTCTTAACCCCAGTGTGCAGAGAGAGTCAAAACGTGTTTTTCAGCAGAAATAAACATGTTTCTGCAAGTTTGGTCAACCCCATGTAAGTTATGGGGCAGTAACAGAACACTTTTCAAAACGTGTTTTTCAGCCCGAAATAAACGCTTTTTTTCAGACAACTGAATCCCCATGCAGCAGCAAGGCTCAGAGGAGCCCACACACTCAGCTCTTAACCCCAGTGTGCAGAAAGAGTCAAAACGTGTTTTTCAGCAGAAATAAACATGTTTCTGCAAGTTTGGTCAACCCCATGTAAGTTATGGGGCAGTAACAGCACACTTTTCAAAACGTGTTTTTCAGCCCGAAATAAACGCGTTTTTTCAGACATCTGAATCCCCATGTAACAGCAAGGCTCAGAGGAGCCCACACACTCAGCTCTTAACCCCAGTGTGCAGAAAGGGTCAAAACGTGTTTTTCAGCAGAAATAAACATTTTTCTGCAAGTTTGGTCAACCCCATGTAAGTTATGGGGCAGTAACAGAACACTTTTCAAAACGTGTTTTTCAGCCCGAAATAAACGCGTTTTTTCAGACAACTGAATCCCCATGTAACAGCAAGGCTCAGAGGAGCCCACACACTCAGCTCTTAACCCCAGTTTGCAGAAAGGGTCAAAACGTGTTTTTCAGCAGAAATAAACATGTTTCTGCAAGTTTGGTCAACCCCATGTAAGTTATGGGGCAGTAACAGAACACTTTTCAAAACGTGTTTTTCAGCCCGAAATAAACGCGTTTTTTCAGACAACTGAATCCCCATGTAACAGCAAGGCTCAGAGGAGCCCACACACTCAGCTCTTAACCCCAGTGTGCAGAAAGGGTCACAACGTGTTTTTCAGCAGAAATAAACATGTTTCTGCAAGTTTGGTCAACCCCATGTAAGTTATGGGACAGTAACAGAACACTTTTCAAAACGTGTTTTTCAGCCCGAAATAAACGCGTTTTTTCAGACAACTGAATCCCCATGTAACAGCAAGGCTCAGAGGAGCCCACACACTCAGCTCTTAACCCCAGTGTGCAGAAAGGGTCAAAACGTGTTTTTCAGCAGAAATAAACATGTTTCTGCAAGTTTGGTCAACCCCATGTAAGTTATGGGGCAGTAACAGAACACTTTTCAAAACGTGTTTTTCAGCCCGAAATAAACGCGTTTTTTCAGACAACTGAATCCCCATGTAACAGCAAGGCTCAGAGGAGCCCACACACTCAGCTCTTAACCCCAGTGTGCAGAAAGGGTCACAACGTGTTTTTCAGCAGAAATAAACATGTTTCTGCAAGTTTGGTCAACCCCATGTAAGTTATGGGACAGTAACAGAACACTTTTCAAAACGTGTTTTTCAGCCCGAAATAAACGCGTTTTTTCAGACAACTGAATCCCCATGTAACAGCAAGGCTCAGAGGAGCCCACACACTCAGCTCATAACCCCAGTGTGCAGAAAGGGTCACAACGTGTTTTTCAGCAGAAATAAACATGTTTCTGCAAGTTTGGTCAACCCCATGTAAGTTATGGGACAGTGACAGAACACTTTTCAAAACGTGTTTTTCAGCCCGAAATAAACGCGTTTTTTCAGACAACTGAATCCCCATGTAACAGCAAGGCTCAGAGGAGCCCACACACTCAGCTCTTAACCCCAGTGTGCAGAAAGGGTCAAAACGTGTTTTTCAGCAGAAATAAACATGTTTCTGCAAGTTTGGTCAACCCCATGTAAGTTATGGGGCAGTAACAGAACACTTTTCAAAACGTGTTTTTCAGCCCGAAATAAACGCGTTTTTTCAGACAACTGAATCCCCATGTAACAGCAAGGCTCAGAGGAGCCCACACACTCAGCTCTTAACCCCAGTGTGCAGAAAGGGTCACAACGTGTTTTTCAGCAGAAATAAACATGTTTCTGCAAGTTTGGTCAACCCCATGTAAGTTATGGGACAGTAACAGAACACTTTTCAAAACGTGTTTTTCAGCCCGAAATAAACGCGTTTTTTCAGACAACTGAATCCCCATGTAACAGCAAGGCTCAGAGGAGCCCACACACTCAGCTCTTAACCCCAGTGTGCAGAAAGGGTCAAAACGTGTTTTTCAGCAGAAATAAACATGTTTCTGCAAGTTTGGTCAACCCCATGTAAGTTATGGGGCAGTAACAGAACACTTTTCAAAACGTGTTTTTCAGCCTGAAATAAACGCGTTTTTTCAGACAACTGAATCCCCATGTAACAGCAAGGCTCAGAGGAGCCCACACACTCAGATCTTAACCCCAGTGTGCAGAAAGGGTCAAAACGTGTTTTTCAGCAGAAATAAACATGTTTCTGCAAGTTTGGTCAACCCCATGTAAGTTATGGGGCAGTAACAGAACACTTTTCAAAACGTGTTTTTCAGCCCGAAATAAACGCGTTTTTTCAGACAACTGAATCCCCATGTAACAGCAAGGCTCAGAGGAGCCCACACACTCAGCTCTTAACCCCAGTGTGCAGAAAGGGTCAAAACGTGTTTTTCAGCAGAAATAAACATGTTTCTGCAAGTTTGGTCAACCCCATGTAAGTTATGGGGCAGTAACAGAACACTTTTCAAAACGTGTTTTTCAGCCCGAAATAAACGCGTTTTTTCAGACAACTGAATCCCCATGCAGCAGCAAGGCTCAGAGGAGCCCACACACTCAGCTCTTAACCCCAGTGTGCAGAAAGAGTCAAAACGTGTTTTTCAGCAGAAATAAACATGTTTCTGCAAGTTTGGTCAACCCCATGTAAGTTATGGGGCAGTAACAGCACACTTTTCAAAACGTGTTTTTCAGCCCGAAATAAACGCGTTTTTTCAGACATCTGAATCCCCATGTAACAGCAAGGCTCAGAGGAGCCCACACACTCAGCTCTTAACCCCAGTGTGCAGAAAGGGTCAAAACGTGTTTTTCAGCAGAAATAAACATTTTTCTGCAAGTTTGGTCAACCCCATGTAAGTTATGGGGCAGTAACAGAACACTTTTCAAAACGTGTTTTTCAGCCCGAAATAAACGCGTTTTTTCAGACAACTGAATCCCCATGTAACAGAAAGGCTCAGAGGAGCCCACACACTCAGCTCTTAACCCCAGTGTGCAGAAAGGGTCAAAACGTGTTTTTCAGCAGAAATAAACATGTTTCTGCAAGTTTGGTCAACCCCATGTAAGTTATGGGACAGTAACAGAACACTTTTCAAAACGTGTTTTTCAGCCCGAAATAAACGCGTTTTTTCAGACAACTGAATCCCCATGTAACAGCAAGGCTCAGAGGAGCCCACACACTCAGCTCTTAACCCCAGTGTGCAGAAAGGGTCAAAACGTGTTTTTCAGCAGAAATAAACATGTTTCTGCAAGTTTGGTCAACCCCATGTAAGTTATGGGGCAGTAACAGAACACTTTTCAAAACGTGTTTTTCAGCCCGAAATAAACGCGTTTTTTCAGACAACTGAATCCCCATGTAACAGCAAGGCTCAGAGGAGCCCACACACTCAGCTCTTAACCCCAGTGTGCAGAAAGGGTCACAACGTGTTTTTCAGCAGAAATAAACATGTTTCTGCAAGTTTGGTCAACCCCATGTAAGTTATGGGACAGTAACAGAACACTTTTCAAAACGTGTTTTTCAGCCCGAAATAAACGCGTTTTTTCAGACAACTGAATCCCCATGTAACAGCAAGGCTCAGAGGAGCCCACACACTCAGCTCTTAACCCCAGTGTGCAGAAAGGGTCAAAACGTGTTTTTCAGCAGAAATAAACATGTTTCTGCAAGTTTGGTCAACCCCATGTAAGTTATGGGGCAGTAACAGAACACTTTTCAAAACGTGTTTTTCAGCCCGAAATAAACGCGTTTTTTCAGACAACTGAATCCCCATGTAACAGCAAGGCTCAGAGGAGCCCACACACTCAGCTCTTAACCCCAGTGTGCAGAAAGGGTCACAACGTGTTTTTCAGCAGAAATAAACATGTTTCTGCAAGTTTGGTCAACCCCATGTAAGTTATGGGACAGTAACAGAACACTTTTCAAAACGTGTTTTTCAGCCCGAAATAAACGCGTTTTTTCAGACAACTGAATCCCCATGTAACAGCAAGGCTCAGAGGAGCCCACACACTCAGATCTTAACCCCAGTGTGCAGAAAGGGTCAAAACGTGTTTTTCAGCAGAAATAAACATGTTTCTGCAAGTTTGGTCAACCCCATGTAAGTTATGGGACAGTAACAGAACACTTTTCAAAACGTGTTTTTCAGCCCGAAATAAACGCGTTTTTTCAGACAACTGAATCCCCATGCAACAGCAAGGCTCAGAAGAGCCCACACACTCAGCTCTTAACCCCAGTGTGCAGAGAGAGTCAAAACGTGTTTTTCAGCAGAAATAAACATGTTTCTGCAAGTTTGGTCAACCCCATGTAAGTTATGGGACAGTAACAGAACACTTTTCAAAACGTGTTTTTCAGCCCGAAATAAACGCGTTTTTTCAGACAACTGAATCCCCATGCAACAGCAAGGCTCAGAAGAGCCCACACACTCAGCTCTTAACCCCAGTGTGCAGAAAGAGTCAAAACGTGTTTTTCAGCAGAAATAAACATGTTTCTGCAAGTTTGGTCAACCCCATGTAAGTTATGGTGCAGTAACAGAACACTTTTCAAAACGTGTTTTTCAGCCCGAAATAAACGCGTTTTTTCAGACAACTGAATCCCCATGTAACAGAAAGGCTCAGAGGAGCCCACACACTCAGCTCTTAACCCCAGTGTGCAGAAAGGGTCAAAACGTGTTTTTCAGCAGAAATAAACATGTTTCTGCAAGTTTGGTCAACCCCATGTAAGTTATGGGGCAGTAACAGAACACTTTTCAAAACGTGTTTTTCAGCCCGAAATAAACGCGTTTTTTCAGACAACTGAATCCCCATGTAACAGCAAGGCTCAGAGGAGCCCACACACTCAGCTCTTAACCCCAGTGTGCAGAAAGGGTCACAACGTGTTTTTCAGCAGAAATAAACATGTTTCTGCAAGTTTGGTCAACCCCATGTAAGTTATGGGACAGTAACAGAACACTTTTCAAAACGTGTTTTTCAGCCCGAAATAAACGCGTTTTTTCAGACAACTGAATCCCCATGTAACAGCAAGGCTCAGAGGAGCCCACACACTCAGCTCTTAACCCCAGTGTGCAGAAAGGGTCAAAACGTGTTTTTCAGCAGAAATAAACATGTTTCTGCAAGTTTGGTCAACCCCATGTAAGTTATGGGGCAGTAACAGAACACTTTTCAAAACGTGTTTTTCAGCCCGAAATAAACGCGTTTTTTCAGACAACTGAATCCCCATGTAACAGCAAGGCTCAGAGGAGCCCACACACTCAGCTCTTAACCCCAGTGTGCAGAAAGGGTCAAAACGTGTTTTTCAGCAGAAATAAACATTTTTCTGCAAGTTTGGTCAACACCATGTAAGTTATGGGGAAGTAACAGAACACTTTTCAAAACGTGTTTTTCAGCCCGAAATAAACGCGTTTTTTCAGACAACTGAATCCCCATGTAACAGCAAGGCTCAGAGGAGCCCACACACTCAGATCTTAACCCCAGTGTGCAGAAAGGGTCAAAACGTGTTTTTCAGCAGAAATAAACATGTTTCTGCAAGTTTGGTCAACCCCATGTAAGTTATGGGACAGTAACAGAACACTTTTCAAAACGTGTTTTTCAGCCCGAAATAAACGCGTTTTTTCAGACAACTGAATCCCCATGCAACAGCAAGGCTCAGAAGAGCCCACACACTCAGCTCTTAACCCCAGTGTGCAGAGAGAGTCAAAACGTGTTTTTCAGCAGAAATAAACATGTTTCTGCAAGTTTGGTCAACCCCATGTAAGTTATGGGACAGTAACAGAACACTTTTCAAAACGTGTTTTTCAGCCCGAAATAAACGCGTTTTTTCAGACAACTGAATCCCCATGTAACAGCAAGGCTCAGAGGAGCCCACACACTCAGCTCTTAACCCCAGTGTGCAGAAAGGGTCACAACGTGTTTTTCAGCAGAAATAAACATGTTTCTGCAAGTTTGGTCAACCCCATGTAAGTTATGGGGCAGTAACAGAACACTTTTCAAAACGTGTTTTTCAGCCCGAAATAAACGCGTTTTTTCAGACAACTGAATCCCCATGTAACAGCAAGGCTCAGAGGAGCCCACACACTCAGCTCTTAACCCCAGTGTGCAGAAAGGGTCACAACGTGTTTTTCAGCAGAAATAAACATGTTTCTGCAAGTTTGGTCAACCCCATGTAAGTTATGGGACAGTAACAGAACACTTTTCAAAACGTGTTTTTCAGCCCGAAATAAACGCGTTTTTTCAGACAACTGAATCCCCATGTAACAGCAAGGCTCAGAGGAGCCCACACACTCAGCTCTTAACCCCAGTGTGCAGAAAGGGTCAAAACGTGTTTTTCAGCAGAAATAAACATGTTTCTGCAAGTTTGGTCAACCCCATGTAAGTTATGGGACAGTAACAGAACACTTTTCAAAACGTGTTTTTCAGCCCGAAATAAACGCGTTTTTTCAGACAACTGAATCCCCATGTAACAGCAAGGCTCAGAGGAGCCCACACACTCAGCTCTTAACCCCAGTGTGCAGAAAGAGTCAAAACGTGTTTTTCAGCAGAAATAAACATGTTTCTGCAAGTTTGGTCAACCCCATGTAAGTTATGGGGCAGTAACAGCACACTTTTCAAAACGTGTTTTTCAGCCCGAAATAAACGCGTTTTTTCAGACATCTGAATCCCCATGTAACAGCAAGGCTCAAAGGAGCCCACACACTCAGCTCTTAACCCCAGTGTGCAGAAAGGGTCAAAACGTGTTTTTCAGCAGAAATAAACATGTTTCTGCAAGTTTGGTCAACCCCATGTAAGTTATGGGACAGTAACAGAACACTTTTCAAAACGTGTTTTTCAGCCCGAAATAAACGCGTTTTTTCAGACAACTGAATCCCCATGCAACAGCAAGGCTCAGAAGAGCCCACACACTCAGCTCTTAACCCCAGTGTGCAGAGAGAGTCAAAACGTGTTTTTCAGCAGAAATAAACATGTTTCTGCAAGTTTGGTCAACCCCATGTAAGTTATGGGACAGTAACAGAACACTTTTCAAAACGTGTTTTTCAGCCCGAAATAAACGCGTTTTTTCAGACAACTGAATCCCCATGTAACAGAAAGGCTCAGAGGAGCCCACACACTCAGCTCTTAACCCCAGTGTGCAGAAAGGTTCAAAACGTGTTTTTCAGCAGAAATAAACATGTTTCTGCAAGTTTGGTCAACCCCATGTAAGTTATGGGGCAGTAACAGAACACTTTTCAAAACGTGTTTTTCAGCACGAAATAAACGCGTTTTTTCAGACAACTGAATCCCCATGCAGCAGCAAGGCTCAGAGGAGCCCACACACTCAGCTCTTAACCCCAGTGTGCAGAACGAGTCAAAACGTGTTTTTCAGCAGAAATAAACATGTTTCTGCAAGTTTGGTCAACCCCATGTAAGTTATGGGGCAGTAACAGCACACTTTTCAAAACGTGTTTTTCAGCCCGAAATAAACGCGTTTTTTCAGACATCTGAATCCCCATGTAACAGCAAGGCTCAGAGGAGCCCACACACTCAGCTCTTAACCCCAGTGTGCAGAAAGGGTCAAAACGTGTTTTTCAGCAGAAATAAACATGTTTCTGCAAGTTTGGTCAACCCCATGTAAGTTATGGGGCAGTAACAGAACACTTTTCAAAACGTGTTTTTCAGCCCGAAATAAACGCGTTTTTTCAGACAACTGAATCCCCATGTAACAGCAAGGCTCAGAGGAGCCCACACACTCAGCTCTTAACCCCAGTGTGCAGAAAGGGTCACAACGTGTTTTTCAGCAGAAATAAACATGTTTCTGCAAGTTTGGTCAACCCCATGTAAGTTATGGGACAGTAACAGAACACTTTTCAAAACGTGTTTTTCAGCCCGAAATAAACGCGTTTTTTCAGACAACTGAATCCCCATGTAACAGCAAGGCTCAGAGGAGCCCACACACTCAGCTCTTAACCCCAGTGTGCAGAAAGGGTCAAAACGTGTTTTTCAGCAGAAATAAACATGTTTCTGCAAGTTTGGTCAACCCCATGTAAGTTATGGGGCAGTAACAGAACACTTTTCAAAACGTGTTTTTCAGCCCGAAATAAACGCGTTTTTTCAGACAACTGAATCCCCATGTAACAGCAAGGCTCAGAGGAGCCCACACACTCAGCTCTTAACCCCAGTGTGCAGAAAGGGTCACAACGTGTTTTTCAGCAGAAATAAACATGTTTCTGCAAGTTTGGTCAACCCCATGTAAGTTATGGGACAGTAACAGAACACTTTTCAAAACGTGTTTTTCAGCCCGAAATAAACGCGTTTTTTCAGACAACTGAATCCCCATGTAACAGCAAGGCTCAGAGGAGCCCACACACTCAGATCTTAACCCCAGTGTGCAGAAAGGGTCAAAACGTGTTTTTCAGCAGAAATAAACATGTTTCTGCAAGTTTGGTCAACCCCATGTAAGTTATGGGACAGTAACAGAACACTTTTCAAAACGTGTTTTTCAGCCCGAAATAAACGCGTTTTTTCAGACAACTGAATCCCCATGCAACAGCAAGGCTCAGAAGAGCCCACACACTCAGCTCTTAACCCCAGTGTGCAGAGAGAGTCAAAACGTGTTTTTCAGCAGAAATAAACATGTTTCTGCAAGTTTGGTCAACCCCATGTAAGTTATGGGACAGTAACAGAACACTTTTCAAAACGTGTTTTTCAGCCCGAAATAAACGCGTTTTTTCAGACAACTGAATCCCCATGCAACAGCAAGGCTCAGAAGAGCCCACACACTCAGCTCTTAACCCCAGTGTGCAGAAAGAGTCAAAACGTGTTTTTCAGCAGAAATAAACATGTTTCTGCAAGTTTGGTCAACCCCATGTAAGTTATGGTGCAGTAACAGAACACTTTTCAAAACGTGTTTTTCAGCCCGAAATAAACGCGTTTTTTCAGACAACTGAATCCCCATGTAACAGAAAGGCTCAGAGGAGCCCACACACTCAGCTCTTAACCCCAGTGTGCAGAAAGGGTCAAAACGTGTTTTTCAGCAGAAATAAACATGTTTCTGCAAGTTTGGTCAACCCCATGTAAGTTATGGGGCAGTAACAGAACACTTTTCAAAACGTGTTTTTCAGCCCGAAATAAACGCGTTTTTTCAGACAACTGAATCCCCATGTAACAGCAAGGCTCAGAGGAGCCCACACACTCAGCTCTTAACCCCAGTGTGCAGAAAGGGTCACAACGTGTTTTTCAGCAGAAATAAACATGTTTCTGCAAGTTTGGTCAACCCCATGTAAGTTATGGGACAGTAACAGAACACTTTTCAAAACGTGTTTTTCAGCCCGAAATAAACGCGTTTTTTCAGACAACTGAATCCCCATGTAACAGCAAGGCTCAGAGGAGCCCACACACTCAGCTCTTAACCCCAGTGTGCAGAAAGGGTCAAAACGTGTTTTTCAGCAGAAATAAACATGTTTCTGCAAGTTTGGTCAACCCCATGTAAGTTATGGGGCAGTAACAGAACACTTTTCAAAACGTGTTTTTCAGCCCGAAATAAACGCGTTTTTTCAGACAACTGAATCCCCATGTAACAGCAAGGCTCAGAGGAGCCCACACACTCAGCTCTTAACCCCAGTGTGCAGAAAATGTCAAAACGTGTTTTTCAGCAGAAATAAACATTTTTCTGCAAGTTTGGTCAACACCATGTAAGTTATGGGGAAGTAACAGAACACTTTTCAAAACGTGTTTTTCAGCCCGAAATAAACGCGTTTTTTCAGACAACTGAATCCCCATGTAACAGCAAGGCTCAGAGGAGCCCACACACTCAGATCTTAACCCCAGTGTGCAGAAAGGGTCAAAACGTGTTTTTCAGCAGAAATAAACATGTTTCTGCAAGTTTAGTCAACCCCATGTAAGTTATGGGACAGTAACAGAACACTTTTCAAAACGTGTTTTTCAGCCCGAAATAAACGCGTTTTTTCAGACAACTGAATCCCCATGCAACAGCAAGGCTCAGAAGAGCCCACACACTCAGCTCTTAACCCCAGTGTGCAGAGAGAGTCAAAACGTGTTTTTCAGCAGAAATAAACATGTTTCTGCAAGTTTGGTCAACCCCATGTAAGTTATGGGACAGTAACAGAACACTTTTCAAAACGTGTTTTTCAGCCCGAAATAAACGCGTTTTTTCAGACAACTGAATCCCCATGTAACAGCAAGGCTCAGAGGAGCCCACACACTCAGCTCTTAACCCCAGTGTGCAGAAAGGGTCACAACGTGTTTTTCAGCAGAAATAAACATGTTTCTGCAAGTTTGGTCAACCCCATGTAAGTTATGGGGCAGTAACAGAACACTTTTCAAAACGTGTTTTTCAGCCCGAAATAAACGCGTTTTTTCAGACAACTGAATCCCCATGTAACAGCAAGGCTCAGAGGAGCCCACACACTCAGCTCTTAACCCCAGTGTGCAGAAAGGGTCACAACGTGTTTTTCAGCAGAAATAAACATGTTTCTGCAAGTTTGGTCAACCCCATGTAAGTTATGGGACAGTAACAGAACACTTTTCAAAACGTGTTTTTCAGCCCGAAATAAACGCGTTTTTTCAGACAACTGAATCCCCATGTAACAGCAAGGCTCAGAGGAGCCCACACACTCAGCTCTTAACCCCAGTGTGCAGAAAGGGTCAAAACGTGTTTTTCAGCAGAAATAAACATGTTTCTGCAAGTTTGGTCAACCCCATGTAAGTTATGGGACAGTAACAGAACACTTTTCAAAACGTGTTTTTCAGCCCGAAATAAACGCGTTTTTTCAGACAACTGAATCCCCATGTAACAGCAAGGCTCAGAGGAGCCCACACACTCAGCTCTTAACCCCAGTGTGCAGAAAGAGTCAAAACGTGTTTTTCAGCAGAAATAAACATGTTTCTGCAAGTTTGGTCAACCCCATGTAAGTTATGGGGCAGTAACAGCACACTTTTCAAAACGTGTTTTTCAGCCCGAAATAAACGCGTTTTTTCAGACATCTGAATCCCCATGTAACAGCAAGGCTCAAAGGAGCCCACACACTCAGCTCTTAACCCCAGTGTGCAGAAAGGGTCAAAACGTGTTTTTCAGCAGAAATAAACATGTTTCTGCAAGTTTGGTCAACCCCATGTAAGTTATGGGACAGTAACAGAACACTTTTCAAAACGTGTTTTTCAGCCCGAAATAAACGCGTTTTTTCAGACAACTGAATCCCCATGCAACAGCAAGGCTCAGAAGAGCCCACACACTCAGCTCTTAACCCCAGTGTGCAGAGAGAGTCAAAACGTGTTTTTCAGCAGAAATAAACATGTTTCTGCAAGTTTGGTCAACCCCATGTAAGTTATGGGACAGTAACAGAACACTTTTCAAAACGTGTTTTTCAGCCCGAAATAAACGCGTTTTTTCAGACAACTGAATCCCCATGTAACAGAAAGGCTCAGAGGAGCCCACACACTCAGCTCTTAACCCCAGTGTGCAGAAAGGTTCAAAACGTGTTTTTCAGCAGAAATAAACATGTTTCTGCAAGTTTGGTCAACCCCATGTAAGTTATGGGGCAGTAACAGAACACTTTTCAAAACGTGTTTTTCAGCACGAAATAAACGCGTTTTTTCAGACAACTGAATCCCCATGCAGCAGCAAGGCTCAGAGGAGCCCACACACTCAGCTCTTAACCCCAGTGTGCAGAAAGAGTCAAAACGTGTTTTTCAGCAGAAATAAACATGTTTCTGCAAGTTTGGTCAACCCCATGTAAGTTATGGGGCAGTAACAGCACACTTTTCAAAACGTGTTTTTCAGCCCGAAATAAACGCGTTTTTTCAGACATCTGAATCCCCATGTAACAGCAAGGCTCAGAGGAGCCCACACACTCAGCTCTTAACCCCAGTGTGCAGAAAGGGTCAAAACGTGTTTTTCAGCAGAAATAAACATTTTTCTGCAAGTTTGGTCAACCCCATGTAAGTTATGGGGCAGTAACAGAACACTTTTCAAAACGTGTTTTTCAGCCCGAAATAAACGCGTTTTTTCAGACAACTGAATCCCCATGTAACAGCAAGGCTCAGAGGAGCCCACACACTCAGCTCTTAACCCCAGTGTGCAGAAAGGGTCAAAACGTGTTTTTCAGCAGAAATAAACATGTTTCTGCAAGTTTGGTCAACCCCATGTAAGTTATGGGGCAGTAACAGAACACTTTTCAAAACGTGTTTTTCAGCCCGAAATAAACGCGTTTTTTCAGACAACTGAATCCCCATGTAACAGCAAGGCTCAGAGGAGCCCACACACTCAGATCTTAACCCCAGTGTGCAGAAAGGGTCAAAACGTGTTTTTTCAGCAGAAATAAACATGTTTCTGCAAGTTTGGTCAACCCCATGTAAGTTATGGGGCAGTAACAGAACACTTTTCAAAACGTGTTTTTCAGCCCGAAATAAACGCGTTTTTTCAGACAACTGAATCCCCATGTAACAGAAAGGCTCAGAGGAGCCCACACACTCAGCTCTTAACCCCAGTGTGCAGAAAGGGTCAAAACGTGTTTTTCAGCAGAAATAAACATGTTTCTGCAAGTTTGGTCAACCCCATGTAAGTTATGGGGCAGTAACAGAACACTTTTCAAAACGTGTTTTTCAGCCCGAAATAAACGCGTTTTTTCAGACAACTGAATCCCCATGCAGCAGCAAGGCTCAGAGGAGCCCACACACTCAGCTCTTAACCCCAGTGTGCAGAAAGAGTCAAAACGTGTTTTTCAGCAGAAATAAACATGTTTCTGCAAGTTTGGTCAACCCCATGTAAGTTATGGGGCAGTAACAGCACACTTTTCAAAACGTGTTTTTCAGCCCGAAATAAACGCGTTTTTTCAGACATCTGAATCCCCATGTAACAGCAAGGCTCAACGGAGCCCACACACTCAGCTCTTAACCCCAGTGTGCAGAAAGGGTCAAAACGTGTTTTTCAGCAGAAATAAACATGTTTCTGCAAGTTTGGTCAACCCCATGTAAGTTATGGGACAGTAACAGAACACTTTTCAAAACGTGTTTTTCAGCCCGAAATAAACGCGTTTTTTCAGACAACTGAATCCCCATGCAACAGCAAGGCTCAGAGGAGCCCACACACTCAGCTCTTAACCCCAGTGTGCAGAAAGAGTCAAAACGTGTTTTTCAGCAGAAATAAACATGTTTCTGCAAGTTTGGTCAACCCCATGTAAGTTATGGGGCAGTAACAGCACACTTTTCAAAACGTGTTTTTCAGCCCGAAATAAACGCGTTTTTTCAGACATCTGAATCCCCATGTAACAGCAAGGCTCAGAGGAGCCCACACACTCAGCTCTTAACCCCAGTGTGCAGAAAGGGTCAAAACGTGTTTTTCAGCAGAAATAAACATGTTTCTGCAAGTTTGGTCAACCCCATGTAAGTTATGGGGCAGTAACAGAACACTTTTCAAAACGTGTTTTTCAGCCCGAAATAAACGCGTTTTTTCAGACAACTGAATCCCCATGTAACAGCAAGGCTCAGAGGAGCCCACACACTCAGCTCTTAACCCCAGTGTGCAGAAAGGGTCAAAACGTGTTTTTCAGCAGAAATAAACATGTTTCTGCAAGTTTGGTCAACCCCATGTAAGTTATGGGGCAGTAACAGAACACTTTTCAAAACGTGTTTTTCAGCCCGAAATAAACGCGTTTTTTCAGACAACTGAATCCCCATGTAACAGCAAGGCTCAGAGGAGCCCACACACTCAGATCTTAACCCCAGTGTGCAGAAAGGGTCAAAACGTGTTTTTCAGCAGAAATAAACATGTTTCTGCAAGTTTGGTCAACCCCATGTAAGTTATGGGGCAGTAACAGAACACTTTTCAAAACGTGTTTTTCAGCCCGAAATAAACGCGTTTTTTCAGACAACTGAATCCCCATGTAACAGCAAGGCTCAGAGGAGCCCACACACTCAGCTCTTAACCCCAGTGTGCAGAAAGGGTCAAAACGTGTTTTTCAGCAGAAATAAACATGTTTCTGCAAGTTTGGTCAACCCCATGTAAGTTATGGGGCAGTAACAGAACACTTTTCAAAACGTGTTTTTCAGCCCGAAATAAACGCGTTTTTTCAGACAACTGAATCCCCATGCAGCAGCAAGGCTCAGAGGAGCCCACACACTCAGCTCTTAACCCCAGTGTGCAGAAAGAGTCAAAACGTGTTTTTCAGCAGAAATAAACATGTTTCTGCAAGTTTGGTCAACCCCATGTAAGTTATGGGGCAGTAACAGCACACTTTTCAAAACGTGTTTTTCAGCCCGAAATAAACGCGTTTTTTCAGACATCTGAATCCCCATGTAACAGCAAGGCTCAGAGGAGCCCACACACTCAGCTCTTAACCCCAGTGTGCAGAAAGGGTCAAAACGTGTTTTTCAGCAGAAATAAACATTTTTCTGCAAGTTTGGTCAACCCCATGTAAGTTATGGGGCAGTAACAGAACACTTTTCAAAACGTGTTTTTCAGCCCGAAATAAACGCGTTTTTTCAGACAACTGAATCCCCATGTAACAGAATGGCTCAGAGGAGCCCACACACTCAGCTCTTAACCCCAGTGTGCAGAAAGGGTCAAAACGTGTTTTTCAGCAGAAATAAACATGTTTCTGCAAGTTTGGTCAACCCCATGTAAGTTATGGGACAGTAACAGAACACTTTTCAAAACGTGTTTTTCAGCCCGAAATAAACGCGTTTTTTCAGACAACTGAATCCCCATGTAACAGCAAGGCTCAGAGGAGCCCACACACTCAGCTCTTAACCCCAGTGTGCAGAAAGGGTCAAAACGTGTTTTTCAGCAGAAATAAACATGTTTCTGCAAGTTTGGTCAACCCCATGTAAGTTATGGGGCAGTAACAGAACACTTTTCAAAACGTGTTTTTCAGCCCGAAATAAACGCGTTTTTTCAGACAACTGAATCCCCATGTAACAGCAAGGCTCAGAGGAGCCCACACACTCAGCTCTTAACCCCAGTGTGCAGAAAGGGTCAAAACGTGTTTTTCAGCAGAAATAAACATGTTTCTGCAAGTTTGGTCAACCCCATGTAAGTTATGGGGCAGTAACAGAACACTTTTCAAAACGTGTTTTTCAGCCCGAAATAAACGCGTTTTTTCAGACAACTGAATCCCCATGCAACAGCAAGGCTCAGAAGAGCCCCCACACTCAGCTCTTAACCCCAGTGTGCAGAAAGAGTCAAAACGTGTTTTTCAGCAGAAATAGACATGTTTCTGCAAGTTTGGTCAACCCCATGTAAGTTATGGGGCAGTAACAGCACACTTTTCAAAACGTGTTTTTCAGCCCGAAATAAACGCGTTTTTTCAGACAACTGAATCCCCATGTAACAGCAAGGCTCAGAAGAGCCCACACACTCAGCTCTTAACCCCAGTGTGCAGAAAGGGTAAGAACGTGTTTTTCAGCAGAAATAAACATGTTTCTGCAAGTTTGGTCAACCCCATGTAAGTTATGGGGCAGTAACAGAACACTTTTCAAAACGTGTTTTTCAGCCCGAAATAAACGCGTTTTTTCAGACAACTGAATCCCCATGTAACAGCAAGGCTCAGAGGAGCCCACACACTCAGCTCTTAACCCCAGTGTGCAGAAAGGGTCAAAACGTGTTTTTCAGCAGAAATAAACATGTTTCTGCAAGTTTGGTCAACCCCATGTAAGTTATGGGGCAGTAACAGAACACTTTTCAAAACGTGTTTTTCAGCCCGAAATAAACGCGTTTTTTCAGACAACTGAATCCCCATGTAACAGCAAGGCTCAGAGGAGCCCACACACTCAGATCTTAACCCCAGTGTGCAGAAAGGGTCAAAACGTGTTTTTCAGCAGAAATAAACATGTTTCTGCAAGTTTGGTCAACCCCATGTAAGTTATGGGACAGTAACAGAACACTTTTCAAAACGTGTTTTTCAGCCCGAAATAAACGCGTTTTTTCAGACAACTGAATCCCCATGCAACAGCAAGGCTCAGAAGAGCCCACACACTCAGCTCTTAACCCCAGTGTGCAGAGAGAGTCAAAACGTGTTTTTCAGCAGAAATAAACATGTTTCTGCAAGTTTGGTCAACCCCATGTAAGTTATGGGACAGTAACAGAACACTTTTCAAAACGTGTTTTTCAGCCCGAAATAAACGCGTTTTTTCAGACAACTGAATCCCCATGTAACAGCAAGGCTCAGAAGAGCCCACACACTCAGCTCTTAACCCCAGTGTGCAGAAAGGGTAAAAACGTGTTTTTCAGCAGAAATAAACATGTTTCTGCAAGTTTGGTCAACCCCATGTAAGTTATGGGGCAGTAACAGAACACTTTTCAAAACGTGTTTTTCAGCCCGAAATAAACGCGTTTTTTCAGACAACTGAATCCCCATGTAACAGCAAGGCTCAGAGGAGCCCACACACTCAGCTCTTAACCCCAGTGTGCAGAAAGGGTCAAAACGTGTTTTTCAGCAGAAATAAACATGTTTCTGCAAGTTTGGTCAACCCCATGTAAGTTATGGGGCAGTAACAGAACACTTTTCAAAACGTGTTTTTCAGCCCGAAATAAATGCGTTTTTTCAGACAACTGATTCCCCATGCAGCAGCAAGGCTCAGAGGAGCCCACACACTCAGCTCTTAACCCCAGTGTGCAGAAAGAGTCAAAACGTGTTTTTCAGCAGAAATAAACATGTTTCTGCAAGTTTGGTCAACCCCATGTAAGTTATGGGGCAGTAACAGCACACTTTTCAAAACGTGTTTTTCAGCCCGAAATAAACGCGTTTTTTCAGACATCTGAATCCCCATGTAACAGCAAGGCTCAGAGGAGCCCACACACTCAGCTCTTAACCCCAGTGTGCAGAAAGGGTCAAAACGTGTTTTTCAGCAGAAATAAACATTTTTCTGCAAGTTTGGTCAACCCCATGTAAGTTATGGGACAGTAACAGAACACTTTTCAAAACGTGTTTTTCAGCCCGAAATAAACGCGTTTTTTCAGACAACTGAATCCCCATGTAACAGAAAGGCTCAGAGGAGCCCACACACTCAGCTCTTAACCCCAGTGTGCAGAAAGGGTCAAAACGTGTTTTTCAGCAGAAATAAACATGTTTCTGCAAGTTTGGTCAACCCCATGTAAGTTATGGGACAGTAACAGAACACTTTTCAAAACGTGTTTTTCAGCCCGAAATAAACGCGTTTTTTCAGACAACTGAATCCCCATGCAGCAGCAAGGCTCAGAGGAGCCCACACACTCAGCTCTTAACCCCAGTGTGCAGAAAGAGTCAAAACGTGTTTTTCAGCAGAAATAAACATGTTTCTGCAAGTTTGGTCAACCCCATGTAAGTTATGGGGCAGTAACAGCACACTTTTCAAAACGTGTTTTTCAGCCCGAAATAAACGCGTTTTTTCAGACATCTGAATCCCCATGTAACAGCAAGGCTCAAAGGAGCCCACACACTCAGCTCTTAACCCCAGTGTGCAGAAAGGGTCAAAACGTGTTTTTCAGCAGAAATAAACATGTTTCTGCAAGTTTGGTCAACCCCATGTAAGTTATGGGACAGTAACAGAACACTTTTCAAAACGTGTTTTTCAGCCCGAAATAAACGCGTTTTTTCAGACAACTGAATCCCCATGCAACAGCAAGGCTCAGAAGAGCCCACACACTCAGCTCTTAACCCCAGTGTGCAGAGAGAGTCAAAACGTGTTTTTCAGCAGAAATAAACATGTTTCTGCAAGTTTGGTCAACCCCATGTAAGTTATGGGACAGTAACAGAACACTTTTCAAAACGTGTTTTTCAGCCCGAAATAAACGCGTTTTTTCAGACAACTGAATCCCCATGTAACAGAAAGGCTCAGAGGAGCCCACACACTCAGCTCTTAACCCCAGTGTGCAGAAAGGTTCAAAACGTGTTTTTCAGCAGAAATAAACATGTTTCTGCAAGTTTGGTCAACCCCATGTAAGTTATGGGGCAGTAACAGAACACTTTTCAAAACGTGTTTTTCAGCACGAAATAAACGCGTTTTTTCAGACAACTGAATCCCCATGCAGCAGCAAGGCTCAGAGGAGCCCACACACTCAGCTCTTAACCCCAGTGTGCAGAAAGAGTCAAAACGTGTTTTTCAGCAGAAATAAACATGTTTCTGCAAGTTTGGTCAACCCCATGTAAGTTATGGGGCAGTAACAGCACACTTTTCAAAACGTGTTTTTCAGCCCGAAATAAACGCGTTTTTTCAGACATCTGAATCCCCATGTAACAGCAAGGCTCAGAGGAGCCCACACACTCAGCTCTTAACCCCAGTGTGCAGAAAGGGTCAAAACGTGTTTTTCAGCAGAAATAAACATTTTTCTGCAAGTTTGGTCAACCCCATGTAAGTTATGGGGCAGTAACAGAACACTTTTCAAAACGTGTTTTTCAGCCCGAAATAAACGCGTTTTTTCAGACAACTGAATCCCCATGTAACAGCAAGGCTCAGAGGAGCCCACACACTCAGCTCTTAACCCCAGTGTGCAGAAAGGGTCAAAACGTGTTTTTCAGCAGAAATAAACATGTTTCTGCAAGTTTGGTCAACCCCATGTAAGTTATGGGGCAGTAACAGAACACTTTTCAAAACGTGTTTTTCAGCCCGAAATAAACGCGTTTTTTCAGACAACTGAATCCCCATGCAGCAGCAAGGCTCAGAGGAGCCCACACACTCAGCTCTTAACCCCAGTGTGCAGAAAGAGTCAAAACGTGTTTTTCAGCAGAAATAAACATGTTTCTGCAAGTTTGGTCAACCCCATGTAAGTTATGGGGCAGTAACAGCACACTTTTCAAAACGTGTTTTTCAGCCCGAAATAAACGCGTTTTTTCAGACATCTGAATCCCCATGTAACAGCAAGGCTCAAAGGAGCCCACACACTCAGCTCTTAACCCCAGTGTGCAGAAAGGGTCAAAACGTGTTTTTCAGCAGAAATAAACATGTTTCTGCAAGTTTGGTCAACCCCATGTAAGTTATGGGACAGTAACAGAACACTTTTCAAAACGTGTTTTTCAGCCCGAAATAAACGCGTTTTTTCAGACAACTGAATCCCCATGCAACAGCAAGGCTCAGAGGAGCCCACACACTCAGCTCTTAACCCCAGTGTGCAGAAAGAGTCAAAACGTGTTTTTCAGCAGAAATAAACATGTTTCTGCAAGTTTGGTCAACCCCATGTAAGTTATGGGGCAGTAACAGCACACTTTTCAAAACGTGTTTTTCAGCCCGAAATAAACGCGTTTTTTCAGACATCTGAATCCCCATGTAACAGCAAGGCTCAGAGGAGCCCACACACTCAGCTCTTAACCCCAGTGTGCAGAAAGGGTCAAAACATGTTTTTCAGCAGAAATAAACATTTTTCTGCAAGTTTGGTCAACCCCATGTAAGTTATGGGGCAGTAACAGAACACTTTTCAAAACGTGTTTTTCAGCCCGAAATAAACGCGTTTTTTCAGACAACTGAATCCCCATGTAACAGCAAGGCTCAGAGGAGCCCACACACTCAGCTCTTAACCCCAGTGTGCAGAAAGGGTCAAAACGTGTTTTTCAGCAGAAATAAACATGTTTCTGCAAGTTTGGTCAACCCCATGTAAGTTATGGGGCAGTAACAGAACACTTTTCAAAACGTGTTTTTCAGCCCGAAATAAACGCGTTTTTTCAGACAACTGAATCCCCATGTAACAGCAAGGCTCAGAGGAGCCCACACACTCAGCTCTTAACCCCAGTGTGCAGAAAGGGTCAAAACGTGTTTTTCAGCAGAAATAAACATGTTTCTGCAAGTTTGGTCAACCCCATGTAAGTTATGGGGCAGTAACAGAACACTTTTCAAAACGTGTTTTTCAGCCCGAAATAAACGCGTTTTTTCAGACAACTGAATCCCCATGTAACAGCAAGGCTCAGAGGAGCCCACACACTCAGATCTTAACCCCAGTGTGCAGAAAGGGTCAAAACGTGTTTTTCAGCAGAAATAAACATGTTTCTGCAAGTTTGGTCAACCCCATGTAAGTTATGGGGCAGTAACAGAACACTTTTCAAAACGTGTTTTTCAGCCCGAAATAAACGCGTTTTTTCAGACAACTGAATCCCCATGTAACAGCAAGGCTCAGAGGAGCCCACACACTCAGCTCTTAACCCCAGTGTGCAGAAAGGGTCAAAACGTGTTTTTCAGCAGAAATAAACATGTTTCTGCAAGTTTGGTCAACCCCATGTAAGTTATGGGGCAGTAACAGAACACTTTTCAAAACGTGTTTTTCAGCCCGAAATAAACGCGTTTTTTCAGACAACTGAATCCCCATGCAGCAGCAAGGCTCAGAGGAGCCCACACACTCAGCTCTTAACCCCAGTGTGCAGAAAGAGTCAAAACGTGTTTTTCAGCAGAAATAAACATGTTTCTGCAAGTTTGGTCAACCCCATGTAAGTTATGGGGCAGTAACAGCACACTTTTCAAAACGTGTTTTTCAGCCCGAAATAAACGCGTTTTTTCAGACATCTGAATCCCCATGTAACAGCAAGGCTCAGAGGAGCCCACACACTCAGCTCTTAACCCCAGTGTGCAGAAAGGGTCAAAACGTGTTTTTCAGCAGAAATAAACATTTTTCTGCAAGTTTGGTCAACCCCATGTAAGTTATGGGGCAGTAACAGAACACTTTTCAAAACGTGTTTTTCAGCCCGAAATAAACGCGTTTTTTCAGACAACTGAATCCCCATGTAACAGAAAGGCTCAGAGGAGCCCACACACTCAGCTCTTAACCCCAGTGTGCAGAAAGGGTCAAAACGTGTTTTTCAGCAGAAATAAACATGTTTCTGCAAGTTTGGTCAACCCCATGTAAGTTATGGGACAGTAACAGAACACTTTTCAAAACGTGTTTTTCAGCCCGAAATAAACGCGTTTTTTCAGACAACTGAATCCCCATGTAACAGCAAGGCTCAGAGGAGCCCACACACTCAGCTCTTAACCCCAGTGTGCAGAAAGGGTCAAAACGTGTTTTTCAGCAGAAATAAACATGTTTCTGCAAGTTTGGTCAACCCCATGTAAGTTATGGGGCAGTAACAGAACACTTTTCAAAACGTGTTTTTCAGCCCGAAATAAACGCGTTTTTTCAGACAACTGAATCCCCATGTAACAGCAAGGCTCAGAGGAGCCCACACACTCAGCTCTTAACCCCAGTGTGCAGAAAGGGTCAAAACGTGTTTTTCAGCAGAAATAAACATGTTTCTGCAAGTTTGGTCAACCCCATGTAAGTTATGGGGCAGTAACAGAACACTTTTCAAAACGTGTTTTTCAGCCCGAAATAAACGCGTTTTTTCAGACAACTGAATCCCCATGTAACAGCAAGGCTCAGAGGAGCCCACACACTCAGCTCTTAACCCCAGTGTGCAGAAAGGGTCACAACGTGTTTTTCAGCAGAAATAAACATGTTTCTGCAAGTTTGGTCAACCCCATGTAAGTTATGGGGCAGTAACAGAACACTTTTCAAAACGTGTTTTTCAGCCCGAAATAAACGCGTTTTTTCAGACAACTGAATCCCCATGTAACAGCAAGGCTCAGAGGAGCCCACACACTCAGATCTTAACCCCAGTGTGCAGAAAGGGTCAAAACGTGTTTTTCAGCAGAAATAAACATGTTTCTGCAAGTTTGGTCAACCCCATGTAAGTTATGGGACAGTAACAGAACACTTTTCAAAACGTGTTTTTCAGCCCGAAATAAACGCGTTTTTTCAGACAACTGAATCCCCATGCAACAGCAAGGCTCAGAGGAGCCCACACACTCAGCTCTTAACCCCAGTGTGCAGAGAGAGTCAAAACGTGTTTTTCAGCAGAAATAAACATGTTTCTGCAAGTTTGGTCAACCCCATGTAAGTTATGGGACAGTAACAGAACACTTTTCAAAACGTGTTTTTCAGCCCGAAATAAACGCGTTTTTTCAGACAACTGAATCCCCATGCAACAGCAAGGCTCAGAAGAGCCCACACACTCAGCTCTTAACCCCAGTGTGCAGAAAGAGTCAAAACGTGTTTTTCAGCAGAAATAAACATGTTTCTGCAAGTTTGGTCAACCCCATGTAAGTTATGGTGCAGTAACAGAACACTTTTCAAAACGTGTTTTTCAGCCCGAAATAAACGCGTTTTTTCAGACAACTGAATCCCCATGCAACAGCAAGGCTCAGAAGAGCCCCCACACTCAGCTCTTAACCCCAGTGTGCAGAAAGAGTCAAAACGTGTTTTTCAGCAGAAATAGACATGTTTCTGCAAGTTTGGTCAACCCCATGTAAGTTATGGGGCAGTAACAGCACACTTTTCAAAACGTGTTTTTCAGCCCGAAATAAACGCGTTTTTTCAGACAACTGAATCCCCATGTAACAGCAAGGCTCAGAAGAGCCCACACACTCAGCTCTTAACCCCAGTGTGCAGAAAGGGTAAGAACGTGTTTTTCAGCAGAAATAAACATGTTTCTGCAAGTTTGGTCAACCCCATGTAAGTTATGGGGCAGTAACAGAACACTTTTCAAAACGTGTTTTTCAGCCCGAAATAAACGCGTTTTTTCAGACAACTGAATCCCCATGTAACAGCAAGGCTCAGAGGAGCCCACACACTCAGCTCTTAACCCCAGTGTGCAGAAAGGGTCAAAACGTGTTTTTCAGCAGAAATAAACATGTTTCTGCAAGTTTGGTCAACCCCATGTAAGTTATGGGGCAGTAACAGAACACTTTTCAAAACGTGTTTTTCAGCCCGAAATAAACGCGTTTTTTCAGACAACTGAATCCCCATGTAACAGCAAGGCTCAGAGGAGCCCACACACTCAGATCTTAACCCCAGTGTGCAGAAAGGGTCAAAACGTGTTTTTCAGCAGAAATAAACATGTTTCTGCAAGTTTGGTCAACCCCATGTAAGTTATGGGACAGTAACAGAACACTTTTCAAAACGTGTTTTTCAGCCCGAAATAAACGCGTTTTTTCAGACAACTGAATCCCCATGCAACAGCAAGGCTCAGAAGAGCCCACACACTCAGCTCTTAACCCCAGTGTGCAGAGAGAGTCAAAACGTGTTTTTCAGCAGAAATAAACATGTTTCTGCAAGTTTGGTCAACCCCATGTAAGTTATGGGACAGTAACAGAACACTTTTCAAAACGTGTTTTTCAGCCCGAAATAAACGCGTTTTTTCAGACAACTGAATCCCCATGCAACAGCAAGGCTCAGAAGAGCCCCCACACTCAGCTCTTAACCCCAGTGTGCAGAAAGAGTCAAAACGTGTTTTTCAGCAGAAATAGACATGTTTCTGCAAGTTTGGTCAACCCCATGTAAGTTATGGGGCAGTAACAGCACACTTTTCAAAACGTGTTTTTCAGCCCGAAATAAACGCGTTTTTTCAGACAACTGAATCCCCATGTAACAGCAAGGCTCAGAAGAGCCCACACACTCAGCTCTTAACCCCAGTGTGCAGAAAGGGTAAAAACGTGTTTTTCAGCAGAAATAAACATGTTTCTGCAAGTTTGGTCAACCCCATGTAAGTTATGGGGCAGTAACAGAACACTTTTCAAAACGTGTTTTTCAGCCCGAAATAAACGCGTTTTTTCAGACAACTGAATCCCCATGTAACAGCAAGGCTCAGAGGAGCCCACACACTCAGCTCTTAACCCCAGTGTGCAGAAAGGGTCAAAACGTGTTTTTCAGCAGAAATAAACATGTTTCTGCAAGTTTGGTCAACCCCATGTAAGTTATGGGACAGTAACAGAACACTTTTCAAAACGTGTTTTTCAGCCCGAAATAAACGCGTTTTTTCAGACAACTGAATCCCCATGTAACAGCAAGGCTCAGAGGAGCCCACACACTCAGCTCTTAACCCCAGTGTGCAGAAAGGGTCAAAACGTGTTTTTCAGCAGAAATAAACATGTTTCTGCAAGTTTGGTCAACCCCATGTAAGTTATGGGGCAGTAACAGAACACTTTTCAAAACGTGTTTTTCAGCCCGAAATAAACGCGTTTTTTCAGACAACTGAATCCCCATGTAACAGCAAGGCTCAGAGGAGCCCACACACTCAGCTCTTAACCCCAGTGTGCAGAAAGGGTCAAAACGTGTTTTTCAGCAGAAATAAACATGTTTCTGCAAGTTTGGTCAACCCCATGTAAGTTATGGGACAGTAACAGAACACTTTTCAAAACGTGTTTTTCAGCCCGAAATAAACGCGTTTTTTCAGACAACTGAATCCCCATGCAACAGCAAGGCTCAGAAGAGCCCACACACTCAGCTCTTAACCCCAGTGTTCAGAGAGAGTCAAAACGTGTTTTTCAGCAGAAATAAACATGTTTCTGCAAGTTTGGTCAACCCCATGTAAGTTATGGGACAGTAACAGAACACTTTTCAAAACGTGTTTTTCAGCCCGAAATAAACGCGTTTTTTCAGACAACTGAATCCCCATGTAACAGCAAGGCTCAGAGGAGCCCACACACTCAGATCTTAACCCCAGTGTGCAGAAAGGGTCAAAACGTGTTTTTCAGCAGAAATAAACATGTTTCTGCAAGTTTGGTCAACCCCATGTAAGTTATGGGGCAGTAACAGAACACTTTTCAAAACGTGTTTTTCAGCCCGAAATAAACGCGTTTTTTCAGACAACTGAATCCCCATGTAACAGCAAGGCTCAGAGGAGCCCACACACTCAGCTCTTAACCCCAGTGTGCAGAAAGGGTCAAAACGTGTTTTTCAGCAGAAATAAACATGTTTCTGCAAGTTTGGTCAACCCCATGTAAGTTATGGGGCAGTAACAGAACACTTTTCAAAACGTGTTTTTCAGCCCGAAATAAATGCGTTTTTTCAGACAACTGATTCCCCATGCAGCAGCAAGGCTCAGAGGAGCCCACACACTCAGCTCTTAACCCCAGTGTGCAGAAAGAGTCAAAACGTGTTTTTCAGCAGAAATAAACATGTTTCTGCAAGTTTGGTCAACCCCATGTAAGTTATGGGGCAGTAACAGCACACTTTTCAAAACGTGTTTTTCAGCCCGAAATAAACGCGTTTTTTCAGACATCTGAATCCCCATGTAACAGCAAGGCTCAGAGGAGCCCACACACTCAGCTCTTAACCCCAGTGTGCAGAAAGGGTCAAAACGTGTTTTTCAGCAGAAATAAACATTTTTCTGCAAGTTTGGTCAACCCCATGTAAGTTATGGGACAGTAACAGAACACTTTTCAAAACGTGTTTTTCAGCCCGAAATAAACGCGTTTTTTCAGACAACTGAATCCCCATGTAACAGAAAGGCTCAGAGGAGCCCACACACTCAGCTCTTAACCCCAGTGTGCAGAAAGGGTCAAAACGTGTTTTTCAGCAGAAATAAACATGTTTCTGCAAGTTTGGTCAACCCCATGTAAGTTATGGGACAGTAACAGAACACTTTTCAAAACGTGTTTTTCAGCCCGAAATAAACGCGTTTTTTCAGACAACTGAATCCCCATGTAACAGCAAGGCTCAGAGGAGCCCACACACTCAGCTCTTAACCCCAGTGTGCAGAAAGGGTCAAAACGTGTTTTTCAGCAGAAATAAACATGTTTCTGCAAGTTTGGTCAACCCCATGTAAGTTATGGGGCAGTAACAGCACACTTTTCAAAACGTGTTTTTCAGCCCGAAATAAACGCGTTTTTTCAGACATCTGAATCCCCATGTAACAGCAAGGCTCAAAGGAGCCCACACACTCAGCTCTTAACCCCAGTGTGCAGAAAGGGTCAAAACGTGTTTTTCAGCAGAAATAAACATGTTTCTGCAAGTTTGGTCAACCCCATGTAAGTTATGGGACAGTAACAGAACACTTTTCAAAACGTGTTTTTCAGCCCGAAATAAACGCGTTTTTTCAGACAACTGAATCCCCATGCAACAGCAAGGCTCAGAGGAGCCCACACACTCAGCTCTTAACCCCAGTGTGCAGAAAGAGTCAAAACGTGTTTTTCAGCAGAAATAAACGTTTCTGCAAGTTTGGTCAACCCCATGTAAGTTATGGGGCAGTAACAGCACACTTTTCAAAACGTGTTTTTCAGCCCGAAATAAACGCGTTTTTTCAGACATCTGAATCCCCATGTAACAGCAAGGCTCAGAGGAGCCCACACACTCAGCTCTTAACCCCAGTGTGCAGAAAGGGTCAAAACATGTTTTTCAGCAGAAATAAACATTTTTCTGCAAGTTTGGTCAACCCCATGTAAGTTATGGGGCAGTAACAGAACACTTTTCAAAACGTGTTTTTCAGCCCGAAATAAACGCGTTTTTTCAGACAACTGAATCCCCATGTAACAGCAAGGCTCAGAGGAGCCCACACACTCAGCTCTTAACCCCAGTGTGCAGAAAGGGTCAAAACGTGTTTTTCAGCAGAAATAAACATGTTTCTGCAAGTTTGGTCAACCCCATGTAAGTTATGGGGCAGTAACAGAACACTTTTCAAAACGTGTTTTTCAGCCCGAAATAAACGCGTTTTTTCAGACAACTGAATCCCCATGTAACAGCAAGGCTCAGAGGAGCCCACACACTCAGCTCTTAACCCCAGTGTGCAGAAAGGGTCAAAACGTGTTTTTCAGCAGAAATAAACATGTTTCTGCAAGTTTGGTCAACCCCATGTAAGTTATGGGGCAGTAACAGAACACTTTTCAAAACGTGTTTTTCAGCCCGAAATAAACGCGTTTTTTCAGACAACTGAATCCCCATGTAACAGCAAGGCTCAGAGGAGCCCACACACTCAGATCTTAACCCCAGTGTGCAGAAAGGGTCAAAACGTGTTTTTCAGCAGAAATAAACATGTTTCTGCAAGTTTGGTCAACCCCATGTAAGTTATGGGGCAGTAACAGAACACTTTTCAAAACGTGTTTTTCAGCCCGAAATAAACGCGTTTTTTCAGACAACTGAATCCCCATGTAACAGCAAGGCTCAGAGGAGCCCACACACTCAGCTCTTAACCCCAGTGTGCAGAAAGGGTCAAAACGTGTTTTTCAGCAGAAATAAACATGTTTCTGCAAGTTTGGTCAACCCCATGTAAGTTATGGGGCAGTAACAGAACACTTTTCAAAACGTGTTTTTCAGCCCGAAATAAACGCGTTTTTTCAGACAACTGAATCCCCATGCAGCAGCAAGGCTCAGAGGAGCCCACACACTCAGCTCTTAACCCCAGTGTGCAGAAAGAGTCAAAACGTGTTTTTCAGCAGAAATAAACATGTTTCTGCAAGTTTGGTCAACCCCATGTAAGTTATGGGGCAGTAACAGCACACTTTTCAAAACGTGTTTTTCAGCCCGAAATAAACGCGTTTTTTCAGACATCTGAATCCCCATGTAACAGCAAGGCTCTGAGGAGCCCACACACTCAGCTCTTAACCCCAGTGTGCAGAAAGGGTCAAAACGTGTTTTTCAGCAGAAATAAACATTTTTCTGCAAGTTTGGTCAACCCCATGTAAGTTATGGGGCAGTAACAGAACACTTTTCAAAACGTGTTTTTCAGCCCGAAATAAACGCGTTTTTTCAGACAACTGAATCCCCATGTAACAGAAAGGCTCAGAGGAGCCCACACACTCAGCTCTTAACCCCAGTGTGCAGAAAGGGTCAAAACGTGTTTTTCAGCAGAAATAAACATGTTTCTGCAAGTTTGGTCAACCCCATGTAAGTTATGGGACAGTAACAGAACACTTTTCAAAACGTGTTTTTCAGCCCGAAATAAACGCGTTTTTTCAGACAACTGAATCCCCATGTAACAGCAAGGCTCAGAGGAGCCCACACACTCAGCTCTTAACCCCAGTGTGCAGAAAGGGTCAAAACGTGTTTTTCAGCAGAAATAAACATGTTTCTGCAAGTTTGGTCAACCCCATGTAAGTTATGGGGCAGTAACAGAACACTTTTCAAAACGTGTTTTTCAGCCCGAAATAAACGCGTTTTTTCAGACAACTGAATCCCCATGTAACAGCAAGGCTCAGAGGAGCCCACACACTCAGCTCTTAACCCCAGTGTGCAGAAAGGGTCAAAACGTGTTTTTCAGCAGAAATAAACATGTTTCTGCAAGTTTGGTCAACCCCATGTAAGTTATGGGGCAGTAACAGAACACTTTTCAAAACGTGTTTTTCAGCCCGAAATAAACGCGTTTTTTCAGACAACTGAATCCCCATGTAACAGCAAGGCTCAGAGGAGCCCACACACTCAGCTCTTAACCCCAGTGTGCAGAAAGGGTCACAACGTGTTTTTCAGCAGAAATAAACATGTTTCTGCAAGTTTGGTCAACCCCATGTAAGTTATGGGGCAGTAACAGAACACTTTTCAAAACGTGTTTTTCAGCCCGAAATAAACGCGTTTTTTCAGACAACTGAATCCCCATGTAACAGCAAGGCTCAGAGGAGCCCACACACTCAGATCTTAACCCCAGTGTGCAGAAAGGGTCAAAACGTGTTTTTCAGCAGAAATAAACATGTTTCTGCAAGTTTGGTCAACCCCATGTAAGTTATGGGACAGTAACAGAACACTTTTCAAAACGTGTTTTTCAGCCCGAAATAAACGCGTTTTTTCAGACAACTGAATCCCCATGCAACAGCAAGGCTCAGAGGAGCCCACACACTCAGCTCTTAACCCCAGTGTGCAGAGAGAGTCAAAACGTGTTTTTCAGCAGAAATAAACATGTTTCTGCAAGTTTGGTCAACCCCATGTAAGTTATGGGACAGTAACAGAACACTTTTCAAAACGTGTTTTTCAGCCCGAAATAAACGCGTTTTTTCAGACAACTGAATCCCCATGCAACAGCAAGGCTCAGAAGAGCCCACACACTCAGCTCTTAACCCCAGTGTGCAGAAAGAGTCAAAACGTGTTTTTCAGCAGAAATAAACATGTTTCTGCAAGTTTGGTCAACCCCATGTAAGTTATGGTGCAGTAACAGAACACTTTTCAAAACGTGTTTTTCAGCCCGAAATAAACGCGTTTTTTCAGACAACTGAATCCCCATGCAACAGCAAGGCTCAGAAGAGCCCCCACACTCAGCTCTTAACCCCAGTGTGCAGAAAGAGTCAAAACGTGTTTTTCAGCAGAAATAGACATGTTTCTGCAAGTTTGGTCAACCCCATGTAAGTTATGGGGCAGTAACAGCACACTTTTCAAAACGTGTTTTTCAGCCCGAAATAAACGCGTTTTTTCAGACAACTGAATCCCCATGTAACAGCAAGGCTCAGAAGAGCCCACACACTCAGCTCTTAACCCCAGTGTGCAGAAAGGGTAAGAACGTGTTTTTCAGCAGAAATAAACATGTTTCTGCAAGTTTGGTCAACCCCATGTAAGTTATGGGGCAGTAACAGAACACTTTTCAAAACGTGTTTTTCAGCCCGAAATAAACGCGTTTTTTCAGACAACTGAATCCCCATGTAACAGCAAGGCTCAGAGGAGCCCACACACTCAGCTCTTAACCCCAGTGTGCAGAAAGGGTCAAAACGTGTTTTTCAGCAGAAATAAACATGTTTCTGCAAGTTTGGTCAACCCCATGTAAGTTATGGGGCAGTAACAGAACACTTTTCAAAACGTGTTTTTCAGCCCGAAATAAACGCGTTTTTTCAGACAACTGAATCCCCATGTAACAGCAAGGCTCAGAGGAGCCCACACACTCAGATCTTAACCCCAGTGTGCAGAAAGGGTCAAAACGTGTTTTTCAGCAGAAATAAACATGTTTCTGCAAGTTTGGTCAACCCCATGTAAGTTATGGGACAGTAACAGAACACTTTTCAAAACGTGTTTTTCAGCCCGAAATAAACGCGTTTTTTCAGACAACTGAATCCCCATGCAACAGCAAGGCTCAGAAGAGCCCACACACTCAGCTCTTAACCCCAGTGTGCAGAGAGAGTCAAAACGTGTTTTTCAGCAGAAATAAACATGTTTCTGCAAGTTTGGTCAACCCCATGTAAGTTATGGGACAGTAACAGAACACTTTTCAAAACGTGTTTTTCAGCCCGAAATAAACGCGTTTTTTCAGACAACTGAATCCCCATGCAACAGCAAGGCTCAGAAGAGCCCACACACTCAGCTCTTAACCCCAGTGTGCAGAAAGAGTCAAAACGTGTTTTTCAGCAGAAATAAACATGTTTCTGCAAGTTTGGTCAACCCCATGTAAGTTATGGGGCAGTAACAGAACACTTTTCAAAACGTGTTTTTCAGCCCGAAATAAACGCGTTTTTTCAGACAACTGAATCCCCATGCAACAGCAAGGCTCAGAAGAGCCCCCACACTCAGCTCTTAACCCCAGTGTGCAGAAAGAGTCAAAACGTGTTTTTCAGCAGAAATAGACATGTTTCTGCAAGTTTGGTCAACCCCATGTAAGTTATGGGGCAGTAACAGCACACTTTTCAAAACGTGTTTTTCAGCCCGAAATAAACGCGTTTTTTCAGACAACTGAATCCCCATGTAACAGCAAGGCTCAGAAGAGCCCACACACTCAGCTCTTAACCCCAGTGTGCAGAAAGGGTAAAAACGTGTTTTTCAGCAGAAATATACATGTTTCTGCAAGTTTGGTCAACCCCATGTAAGTTATGGGGCAGTAACAGAACACTTTTCAAAACGTGTTTTTCAGCCCGAAATAAACGCGTTTTTTCAGACAACTGAATCCCCATGTAACAGCAAGGCTCAGAGGAGCCCACACACTCAGCTCTTAACCCCAGTGTGCAGAAAGGGTCAAAACGTGTTTTTCAGCAGAAATAAACATGTTTCTGCAAGTTTGGTCAACCCCATGTAAGTTATGGGGCAGTAACAGAACACTTTTCAAAACGTGTTTTTCAGCCCGAAATAAACGCGTTTTTTCAGACAACTGAATCCCCATGTAACAGCAAGGCTCAGAGGAGCCCACACACTCAGCTCTTAACCCCAGTGTGCAGAAAGGGTCAAAACGTGTTTTTCAGCAGAAATAAACATGTTTCTGCAAGTTTGGTCAACCCCATGTAAGTTATGGGGCAGTAACAGAACACTTTTCAAAACGTGTTTTTCAGCCCGAAATAAACGCGTTTTTTCAGACAACTGAATCCCCATGTAACAGCAAGGCTCAGAGGAGCCCACACACTCAGCTCTTAACCCCAGTGTGCAGAAAGGGTCAAAACGTGTTTTTCAGCAGAAATAAACATTTTTCTGCAAGTTTGGTCAACCCCATGTAAGTTATGGGGCAGTAACAGAACACTTTTCAAAACGTGTTTTTCAGCCCGAAATAAACGCGTTTTTTCAGACAACTGAATCCCCATGTAACAGCAAGGCTCAGAGGAGCCCACACACTCAGATCTTAACCCCAGTGTGCAGAAAGGGTCAAAACGTGTTTTTCAGCAGAAATAAACATGTTTCTGCAAGTTTGGTCAACCCCATGTAAGTTATGGGACAGTAACAGAACACTTTTCAAAACGTGTTTTTCAGCCCGAAATAAACGCGTTTTTTCAGACAACTGAATCCCCATGCAACAGCAAGGCTCAGAAGAGCCCACACACTCAGCTCTTAACCCCAGTGTTCAGAGAGAGTCAAAACGTGTTTTTCAGCAGAAATAAACATGTTTCTGCAAGTTTGGTCAACCCCATGTAAGTTATGGGACAGTAACAGAACACTTTTCAAAACGTGTTTTTCAGCCCGAAATAAACGCGTTTTTTCAGACAACTGAATCCCCATGTAACAGCAAGGCTCAGAGGAGCCCACACACTCAGATCTTAACCCCAGTGTGCAGAAAGGGTCAAAACGTGTTTTTCAGCAGAAATAAACATGTTTCTGCAAGTTTGGTCAACCCCATGTAAGTTATGGGGCAGTAACAGAACACTTTTCAAAACGTGTTTTTCAGCCCGAAATAAACGCGTTTTTTCAGACAACTGAATCCCCATGTAACAGCAAGGCTCAGAGGAGCCCACACACTCAGCTCTTAACCCCAGTGTGCAGAAAGGGTCAAAACGTGTTTTTCAGCAGAAATAAACATGTTTCTGCAAGTTTGGTCAACCCCATGTAAGTTATGGGGCAGTAACAGAACACTTTTCAAAACGTGTTTTTCAGCCCGAAATAAATGCGTTTTTTCAGACAACTGAATCCCCATGCAGCAGCAAGGCTCAGAGGAGCCCACACACTCAGCTCTTAACCCCAGTGTGCAGAAAGAGTCAAAACGTGTTTTTCAGCAGAAATAAACATGTTTCTGCAAGTTTGGTCAACCCCATGTAAGTTATGGGGCAGTAACAGCACACTTTTCAAAACGTGTTTTTCAGCCCGAAATTAACGCGTTTTTTCAGACATCTGAATCCCCATGTAACAGCAAGGCTCAGAGGAGCCCACACACTCAGCTCTTAACCCCAGTGTGCAGAAAGGGTCAAAACGTGTTTTTCAGCAGAAATAAACATTTTTCTGCAAGTTTGGTCAACCCCATGTAAGTTATGGGACAGTAACAGAACACTTTTCAAAACGTGTTTTTCAGCCCGAAATAAACGCGTTTTTTCAGACAACTGAATCCCCATGTAACAGAAAGGCTCAGAGGAGCCCACACACTCAGCTCTTAACCCCAGTGTGCAGAAAGGGTCAAAACGTGTTTTTCAGCAGAAATAAACATGTTTCTGCAAGTTTGGTCAACCCCATGTAAGTTATGGGACAGTAACAGAACACTTTTCAAAACGTGTTTTTCAGCCCGAAATAAACGCGTTTTTTCAGACAACTGAATCCCCATGTAACAGCAAGGCTCAGAGGAGCCCACACACTCAGCTCTTAACCCCAGTGTGCAGAAAGGGTCAAAACGTGTTTTTCAGCAGAAATAAACATGTTTCTGCAAGTTTGGTCAACCCCATGTAAGTTATGGGGCAGTAACAGAACACTTTTCAAAACGTGTTTTTCAGCCCGAAATAAACGCGTTTTTTCAGACAACTGAATCCCCATGTAACAGCAAGGCTCAGAGGAGCCCACACACTCAGCTCTTAACCCCAGTGTGCAGAAAGGGTCAAAACGTGTTTTTCAGCAGAAATAAACATGTTTCTGCAAGTTTGGTCAACCCCATGTAAGTTATGGGGCAGTAACAGAACACTTTTCAAAACGTGTTTTTCAGCCCGAAATAAACGCGTTTTTTCAGACAACTGAATCCCCATGTAACAGCAAGGCTCAGAGGAGCCCACACACTCAGCTCTTAACCCCAGTGTGCAGAAAGGGTCACAACGTGTTTTTCAGCAGAAATAAACATGTTTCTGCAAGTTTGGTCAACCCCATGTAAGTTATGGGACAGTAACAGAACACTTTTCAAAACGTGTTTTTCAGCCCGAAATAAACGCGTTTTTTCAGACAACTGAATCCCCATGTAACAGCAAGGCTCAGAGGAGCCCACACACTCAGCTCTTAACCCTAGTGTGCAGAAAGGGTCAAAACGTGTTTTTCAGCAGAAATAAACATTTTTCTGCAAGTTTGGTCAACCCCATGTAAGTTATGGGGAAGTAACAGAACACTTTTCAAAACGTGTTTTTCAGCCCGAAATAAACGCGTTTTTTCAGACAACTGAATCCCCATGTAACAGCAAGGCTCAGAGGAGCCCACACACTCAGATCTTAACCCCAGTGTGCAGAAAGGGTCAAAACGTGTTTTTCAGCAGAAATAAACATGTTTCTGCAAGTTTGGTCAACCCCATGTAAGTTATGGGACAGTAACAGAACACTTTTCAAAACGTGTTTTTCAGCCCGAAATAAACGCGTTTTTTCAGACAACTGAATCCCCATGCAACAGCAAGGCTCAGAAGAGCCCACACACTCAGCTCTTAACCCCAGTGTGCAGAGAGAGTCAAAACGTGTTTTTCAGCAGAAATAAACATGTTTCTGCAAGTTTGGTCAACCCCATGTAAGTTATGGGACAGTAACAGAACACTTTTCAAAACGTGTTTTTCAGCCCGAAATAAACGCATTTTTTCAGACAACTGAATCCCCATGCAACAGCAAGGCTCAGAAGAGCCCACACACTCAGCTCTTAACCCCAGTGTGCAGAAAGAGTCAAAACGTGTTTTTCAGCAGAAATAAACATGTTTCTGCAAGTTTGGTCAACCCCATGTAAGTTATGGTGCAGTAACAGAACACTTTTCAAAACGTGTTTTTCATCCCGAAATAAACGCGTTTTTTCAGACAACTGAATCCCCATGCAACAGCAAGGCTCAGAAGAGCCCCCACACTCAGCTCTTAACCCCAGTGTGCAGAAAGAGTCAAAACGTGTTTTTCAGCAGAAATAGACATGTTTCTGCAAGTTTGGTCAACCCCATGTAAGTTATGGGGCAGTAACAGCACACTTTTCAAAACGTGTTTTTCAGCCCGAAATAAACGCGTTTTTTCAGACAACTGAATCCCCATGTAACAGCAAGGCTCAGAGGAGCCCACACACTCAGCTCTTAACCCCAGTGTGCAGAAAGGGTCAAAACGTGTTTTTCAGCAGAAATAAACATGTTTCTGCAAGTTTGGTCAACCCCATGTAAGTTATGGGACAGTAACAGAACACTTTTCAAAACGTGTTTTTCAGCCCGAAATAAACGCGTTTTTTCAGACAACTGAATCCCCATGCAGCAGCAAGGCTCAGAGGAGCCCACACACTCAGCTCTTAACCCCAGTGTGCAGAAAGAGTCAAAACGTGTTTTTCAGCAGAAATAAACATGTTTCTGCAAGTTTGGTCAACCCCATGTAAGTTATGGGGCAGTAACAGCACTCTTTTCAAAACGTGTTTTTCAGCCCGAAATAAACGCGTTTTTTCAGACATCTGAATCCCCATGTAACAGCAAGGCTCAAAGGAGCCCACACACTCAGCTCTTAACCCCAGTGTGCAGAAAGGGTCAAAACGTGTTTTTCAGCAGAAATAAACATGTTTCTGCAAGTTTGGTCAACCCCATGTAAGTTATGGGACAGTAACAGAACACTTTTCAAAACGTGTTTTTCAGCCCGAAATAAACGCGTTTTTTCAGACAACTGAATCCCCATGCAACAGCAAGGCTCAGAAGAGCCCACACACTCAGCTCTTAACCCCAGTGTGCAGAGAGAGTCAAAACGTGTTTTTCAGCAGAAATAAACATGTTTCTGCAAGTTTGGTCAACCCCATGTAAGTTATGGGACAGTAACAGAACACTTTTCAAAACGTGTTTTTCAGCCCGAAATAAACGCGTTTTTTCAGACAACTGAATCCCCATGTAACAGAAAGGCTCAGAGGAGCCCACACACTCAGCTCTTAACCCCAGTGTGCAGAAAGGTTCAAAACGTGTTTTTCAGCAGAAATAAACATGTTTCTGCAAGTTTGGTCAACCCCATGTAAGTTATGGGGCAGTAACAGAACACTTTTCAAAACGTGTTTTTCAGCACGAAATAAACGCGTTTTTTCAGACAACTGAATCCCCATGCAGCAGCAAGGCTCAGAGGAGCCCACACACTCAGCTCTTAACCCCAGTGTGCAGAAAGAGTCAAAACGTGTTTTTCAGCAGAAATAAACATGTTTCTGCAAGTTTGGTCAACCCCATGTAAGTTATGGGGCAGTAACAGCACACTTTTCAAAACGTGTTTTTCAGCCCGAAATAAACGCGTTTTTTCAGACATCTGAATCCCCATGTAACAGCAAGGCTCAGAGGAGCCCACACACTCAGCTCTTAACCCCAGTGTGCAGAAAGGGTCAAAACGTGTTTTTCAGCAGAAATAAACATTTTTCTGCAAGTTTGGTCAACCCCATGTAAGTTATGGGGCAGTAACAGAACACTTTTCAAAACGTGTTTTTCAGCCCGAAATAAACGCGTTTTTTCAGACAACTGAATCCCCATGTAACAGCAAGGCTCAGAGGAGCCCACACACTCAGCTCTTAACCCCAGTGTGCAGAAAGGGTCAAAACGTGTTTTTCAGCAGAAATAAACATGTTTCTGCAAGTTTGGTCAACCCCATGTAAGTTATGGGGCAGTAACAGAACACTTTTCAAAACGTGTTTTTCAGCCCGAAATAAACGCGTTTTTTCAGACAACTGAATCCCCATGTAACAGAAAGGCTCAGAGGAGCCCACACACTCAGCTCTTAACCCCAGTGTGCAGAAAGGGTCAAAACGTGTTTTTCAGCAGAAATAAACATGTTTCTGCAAGTTTGGTCAACCCCATGTAAGTTATGGGGCAGTAACAGAACACTTTTCAAAACGTGTTTTTCAGCCCGAAATAAACGCGTTTTTTCAGACAACTGAATCCCCATGCAGCAGCAAGGCTCAGAGGAGCCCACACACTCAGCTCTTAACCCCAGTGTGCAGAAAGAGTCAAAACGTGTTTTTCAGCAGAAATAAACATGTTTCTGCAAGTTTGGTCAACCCCATGTAAGTTATGGGGCAGTAACAGCACACTTTTCAAAACGTGTTTTTCAGCCCGAAATAAACGCGTTTTTTCAGACATCTGAATCCCCATGTAACAGCAAGGCTCAGAGGAGCCCACACACTCAGCTCTTAACCCCAGTGTGCAGAAAGGGTCAAAACATGTTTTTCAGCAGAAATAAACATTTTTCTGCAAGTTTGGTCAACCCCATGTAAGTTATGGGGCAGTAACAGAACACTTTTCAAAACGTGTTTTTCAGCCCGAAATAAACGCGTTTTTTCAGACAACTGAATCCCCATGTAACAGCAAGGCTCAGAGGAGCCCACACACTCAGCTCTTAACCCCAGTGTGCAGAAAGGGTCAAAACGTGTTTTTCAGCAGAAATAAACATGTTTCTGCAAGTTTGGTCAACCCCATGTAAGTTATGGGGCAGTAACAGAACACTTTTCAAAACGTGTTTTTCAGCCCGAAATAAACGCGTTTTTTCAGACAACTGAATCCCCATGTAACAGCAAGGCTCAGAGGAGCCCACACACTCAGCTCTTAACCCCAGTGTGCAGAAAGGGTCAAAACGTGTTTTTCAGCAGAAATAAACATGTTTCTGCAAGTTTGGTCAACCCCATGTAAGTTATGGGGCAGTAACAGAACACTTTTCAAAACGTGTTTTTCAGCCCGAAATAAACGCGTTTTTTCAGACAACTGAATCCCCATGTAACAGCAAGGCTCAGAGGAGCCCACACACTCAGATCTTAACCCCAGTGTGCAGAAAGGGTCAAAACGTGTTTTTCAGCAGAAATAAACATGTTTCTGCAAGTTTGGTCAACCCCATGTAAGTTATGGGGCAGTAACAGAACACTTTTCAAAACGTGTTTTTCAGCCCGAAATAAACCCGTTTTTTCAGACAACTGAATCCCCATGTAACAGCAAGGCTCAGAGGAGCCCACACACTCAGCTCTTAACCCCAGTGTGCAGAAAGGGTCAAAACGTGTTTTTCAGCAGAAATAAACATGTTTCTGCAAGTTTGGTCAACCCCATGTAAGTTATGGGGCAGTAACAGAACACTTTTCAAAACGTGTTTTTCAGCCCGAAATAAACGCGTTTTTTCAGACAACTGAATCCCCATGCAGCAGCAAGGCTCAGAGGAGCCCACACACTCAGCTCTTAACCCCAGTGTGCAGAAAGAGTCAAAACGTGTTTTTCAGCAGAAATAAACATGTTTCTGCAAGTTTGGTCAACCCCATGTAAGTTATGGGGCAGTAACAGCACACTTTTCAAAACGTGTTTTTCAGCCCGAAATAAACGCGTTTTTTCAGACATCTGAATCCCCATGTAACAGCAAGGCTCAGAGGAGCCCACACACTCAGCTCTTAACCCCAGTGTGCAGAAAGGGTCAAAACGTGTTTTTCAGCAGAAATAAACATTTTTCTGCAAGTTTGGTCAACCCCATGTAAGTTATGGGGCAGTAACAGAACACTTTTCAAAACGTGTTTTTCAGCCCGAAATAAACGCGTTTTTTCAGACAACTGAATCCCCATGTAACAGAAAGGCTCAGAGGAGCCCACACACTCAGCTCTTAACCCCAGTGTGCAGAAAGGGTCAAAACGTGTTTTTCAGCAGAAATAAACATGTTTCTGCAAGTTTGGTCAACCCCATGTAAGTTATGGGACAGTAACAGAACACTTTTCAAAACGTGTTTTTCAGCCCGAAATAAACGCGTTTTTTCAGACAACTGAATCCCCATGTAACAGCAAGGCTCAGAGGAGCCCACACACTCAGCTCTTAACCCCAGTGTGCAGAAAGGGTCAAAACGTGTTTTTCAGCAGAAATAAACATGTTTCTGCAAGTTTGGTCAACCCCATGTAAGTTATGGGGCAGTAACAGAACACTTTTCAAAACGTGTTTTTCAGCCCGAAATAAACGCGTTTTTTCAGACAACTGAATCCCCATGTAACAGCAAGGCTCAGAGGAGCCCACACACTCAGCTCTTAACCCCAGTGTGCAGAAAGGGTCAAAACGTGTTTTTCAGCAGAAATAAACATGTTTCTGCAAGTTTGGTCAACCCCATGTAAGTTATGGGGCAGTAACAGAACACTTTTCAAAACGTGTTTTTCAGCCCGAAATAAACGCGTTTTTTCAGACAACTGAATCCCCATGTAACAGCAAGGCTCAGAGGAGCCCACACACTCAGCTCTTAACCCCAGTGTGCAGAAAGGGTCACAACGTGTTTTTCAGCAGAAATAAACATGTTTCTGCAAGTTTGGTCAACCCCATGTAAGTTATGGGGCAGTAACAGAACACTTTTCAAAACGTGTTTTTCAGCCCGAAATAAACGCGTTTTTTCAGACAACTGAATCCCCATGTAACAGCAAGGCTCAGAGGAGCCCACACACTCAGATCTTAACCCCAGTGTGCAGAAAGGGTCAAAACGTGTTTTTCAGCAGAAATAAACATGTTTCTGCAAGTTTGGTCAACCCCATGTAAGTTATGGGACAGTAACAGAACACTTTTCAAAACGTGTTTTTCAGCCCGAAATAAACGCGTTTTTTCAGACAACTGAATCCCCATGCAACAGCAAGGCTCAGAGGAGCCCACACACTCAGCTCTTAACCCCAGTGTGCAGAGAGAGTCAAAACGTGTTTTTCAGCAGAAATAAACATGTTTCTGCAAGTTTGGTCAACCCCATGTAAGTTATGGGACAGTAACAGAACACTTTTCAAAACGTGTTTTTCAGCCCGAAATAAACGCGTTTTTTCAGACAACTGAATCCCCATGCAACAGCAAGGCTCAGAAGAGCCCACACACTCAGCTCTTAACCCCAGTGTGCAGAAAGAGTCAAAACGTGTTTTTCAGCAGAAATAAACATGTTTCTGCAAGTTTGGTCAACCCCATGTAAGTTATGGTGCAGTAACAGAACACTTTTCAAAACGTGTTTTTCAGCCCGAAATAAACGCGTTTTTTCAGACAACTGAATCCCCATGCAACAGCAAGGCTCAGAAGAGCCCCCACACTCAGCTCTTAACCCCAGTGTGCAGAAAGAGTCAAAACGTGTTTTTCAGCAGAAATAGACATGTTTCTGCAAGTTTGGTCAACCCCATGTAAGTTATGGGGCAGTAACAGCACACTTTTCAAAACGTGTTTTTCAGCCCGAAATAAACGCGTTTTTTCAGACAACTGAATCCCCATGTAACAGCAAGGCTCAGAAGAGCCCACACACTCAGCTCTTAACCCCAGTGTGCAGAAAGGGTAAGAACGTGTTTTTCAGCAGAAATAAACATGTTTCTGCAAGTTTGGTCAACCCCATGTAAGTTATGGGGCAGTAACAGAACACTTTTCAAAACGTGTTTTTCAGCCCGAAATAAACGCGTTTTTTCAGACAACTGAATCCCCATGTAACAGCAAGGCTCAGAGGAGCCCACACACTCAGCTCTTAACCCCAGTGTGCAGAAAGGGTCAAAACGTGTTTTTCAGCAGAAATAAACATGTTTCTGCAAGTTTGGTCAACCCCATGTAAGTTATGGGGCAGTAACAGAACACTTTTCAAAACGTGTTTTTCAGCCCGAAATAAACGCGTTTTTTCAGACAACTGAATCCCCATGTAACAGCAAGGCTCAGAGGAGCCCACACACTCAGATCTTAACCCCAGTGTGCAGAAAGGGTCAAAACGTGTTTTTCAGCAGAAATAAACATGTTTCTGCAAGTTTGGTCAACCCCATGTAAGTTATGGGACAGTAACAGAACACTTTTCAAAACGTGTTTTTCAGCCCGAAATAAACGCGTTTTTTCAGACAACTGAATCCCCATGCAACAGCAAGGCTCAGAAGAGCCCACACACTCAGCTCTTAACCCCAGTGTGCAGAGAGAGTCAAAACGTGTTTTTCAGCAGAAATAAACATGTTTCTGCAAGTTTGGTCAACCCCATGTAAGTTATGGGACAGTAACAGAACACTTTTCAAAACGTGTTTTTCAGCCCGAAATAAACGCGTTTTTTCAGACAACTGAATCCCCATGCAACAGCAAGGCTCAGAAGAGCCCACACACTCAGCTCTTAACCCCAGTGTGCAGAAAGGGTAAAAACGTGTTTTTCAGCAGAAATAAACATGTTTCTGCAAGTTTGGTCAACCCCATGTAAGTTATGGGGCAGTAACAGAACACTTTTCAAAACGTGTTTTTCAGCCCGAAATAAACGCGTTTTTTCAGACAACTGAATCCCCATGTAACAGCAAGGCTCAGAGGAGCCCACACACTCAGCTCTTAACCCCAGTGTGCAGAAAGGGTCAAAACGTGTTTTTCAGCAGAAATAAACATGTTTCTGCAAGTTTGGTCAACCCCATGTAAGTTATGGGGCAGTAACAGAACACTTTTCAAAACGTGTTTTTCAGCCCGAAATAAACGCGTTTTTTCAGACAACTGAATCCCCATGTAACAGCAAGGCTCAGAGGAGCCCACACACTCAGCTCTTAACCCCAGTGTGCAGAAAGGGTCAAAACGTGTTTTTCAGCAGAAATAAACATGTTTCTGCAAGTTTGGTCAACCCCATGTAAGTTATGGGGCAGTAACAGAACACTTTTCAAAACGTGTTTTTCAGCCCGAAATAAACGCGTTTTTTCAGACAACTGAATCCCCATGTAACAGCAAGGCTCAGAGGAGCCCACACACTCAGCTCTTAACCCCAGTGTGCAGAAAGGGTCAAAACGTGTTTTTCAGCAGAAATAAACATTTTTCTGCAAGTTTGGTCAACCCCATGTAAGTTATGGGGCAGTAACAGAACACTTTTCAAAACGTGTTTTTCAGCCCGAAATAAACGCGTTTTTTCAGACAACTGAATCCCCATGTAACAGCAAGGCTCAGAGGAGCCCACACACTCAGATCTTAACCCCAGTGTGCAGAAAGGGTCAAAACGTGTTTTTCAGCAGAAATAAACATGTTTCTGCAAGTTTGGTCAACCCCATGTAAGTTATGGGACAGTAACAGAACACTTTTCAAAACGTGTTTTTCAGCCCGAAATAAACGCGTTTTTTCAGACAACTGAATCCCCATGCAACAGCAAGGCTCAGAAGAGCCCACACACTCAGCTCTTAACCCCAGTGTTCAGAGAGAGTCAAAACGTGTTTTTCAGCAGAAATAAACATGTTTCTGCAAGTTTGGTCAACCCCATGTAAGTTATGGGACAGTAACAGAACACTTTTCAAAACGTGTTTTTCAGCCCGAAATAAACGCGTTTTTTCAGACAACTGAATCCCCATGTAACAGCAAGGCTCAGAGGAGCCCACACACTCAGATCTTAACCCCAGTGTGCAGAAAGGGTCAAAACGTGTTTTTCAGCAGAAATAAACATGTTTCTGCAAGTTTGGTCAACCCCATGTAAGTTATGGTGCAGTAACAGAACACTTTTCAAAACGTGTTTTTCATCCCGAAATAAACGCGTTTTTTCAGACAACTGAATCCCCATGCAACAGCAAGGCTCAGAAGAGCCCCCACACTCAGCTCTTAACCCCAGTGTGCAGAAAGAGTCAAAACGTGTTTTTCAGCAGAAATAGACATGTTTCTGCAAGTTTGGTCAACCCCATGTAAGTTATGGGGCAGTAACAGCACACTTTTCAAAACGTGTTTTTCAGCCCGAAATAAACGCGTTTTTTCAGACAACTGAATCCCCATGTAACAGCAAGGCTCAGAAGAGCCCACACACTCAGCTCTTAACCCCAGTGTGCAGAAAGGGTAAAAACGTGTTTTTCAGCAGAAATAAACATGTTTCTGCAAGTTTGGTCAACCCCATGTAAGTTATGGGGCAGTAACAGAACACTTTTCAAAACGTGTTTTTCAGCCCGAAATAAACGCGTTTTTTCAGACAACTGAATCCCCATGTAACAGCAAGGCTCAGAGGAGCCCACACACTCAGCTCTTAACCCCAGTGTGCAGAAAGGGTCAAAACGTGTTTTTCAGCAGAAATAAACATTTTTCTGCAAGTTTGGTCAACCCCATGTAAGTTATGGGGCAGTAACAGAACACTTTTCAAAACGTGTTTTTCAGCCCGAAATAAACGCGTTTTTTCAGACAACTGAATCCCCATGTAACAGCAAGGCTCAGAGGAGCCCACACACTCAGATCTTAACCCCAGTGTGCAGAAAGGGTCAAAACGTGTTTTTCAGCAGAAATAAACATGTTTCTGCAAGTTTGGTCAACCCCATGTAAGTTATGGGACAGTAACAAAACACTTTTCAAAACGTGTTTTTCAGCCCGAAATAAACGCGTTTTTTCAGACAACTGAATCCCCATGCAACAGCAAGGCTCAGAAGAGCCCACACACTCAGCTCTTAACCCCAGTGTGCAGAGAGAGTCAAAACGTGTTTTTCAGCAGAAATAAACATGTTTCTGCAAGTTTGGTCAACCCCATGTAAGTTATGGGACAGTAACAGAACACTTTTCAAAACGTGTTTTTCAGCCCGAAATAAACGCGTTTTTTCAGACAACTGAATCCCCATGCAACAGCAAGGCTCAGAAGAGCCCACACACTCAGCTCTTAACCCCAGTGTGCAGAAAGAGTCAAAACGTGTTTTTCAGCAGAAATAAACATGTTTCTGCAAGTTTGGTCAACCCCATGTAAGTTATGGTGCAGTAACAGAACACTTTTCAAAACGTGTTTTTCAGCCCGAAATAAACGCGTTTTTTCAGACAACTGAATCCCCATGCAACAGCAAGGCTCAGAAGAGCCCCCACACTCAGCTCTTAACCCCAGTGTGCAGAAAGAGTCAAAACGTGTTTTTCAGCAGAAATAGACATGTTTCTGCAAGTTTGGTCAACCCCATGTAAGTTATGGGGCAGTAACAGCACACTTTTCAAAACGTGTTTTTCAGCCCGAAATAAACGCGTTTTTTCAGACAACTGAATCCCCATGTAACAGCAAGGCTCAGAAGAGCCCACACACTCAGCTCTTAACCCCAGTGTGCAGAAAGGGTAAAAACGTGTTTTTCAGCAGAAATAAACATGTTTCTGCAAGTTTGGTCAACCCCATGTAAGTTATGGGGCAGTAACAGAACACTTTTCAAAACGTGTTTTTCAGCCCGAAATAAACGCGTTTTTTCAGACAACTGAATCCCCATGTAACAGCAAGGCTCAGAGGAGCCCACACACTCAGCTCTTAACCCCAGTGTGCAGAAAGGGTCAAAACGTGTTTTTCAGCAGAAATAAACATTTTTCTGCAAGTTTGGTCATCCCCATGTAAGTTATAGGGCAGTAACAGAACACTTTTCAAAACGTGTTTTTCAGCCCGAAATAAACGCGTTTTTTCAGACAACTGAATCCCCATGTAACAGCAAGGCTCAGAGGAGCCCACACACTCAGCTCTTAACCCCAGTGTGCAGAAAGGGTCAAAACGTGTTTTTCAGCAGAAATAAACATGTTTCTGCAAGTTTGGTCAACCCCATGTAAGTTATGGGACAGTAACAGAACACTTTTCAAAACGTGTTTTTCAGCCCGAAATAAACGCGTTTTTTCAGACAACTGAATCCCCATGTAACAGCAAGGCTCAGAGGAGCCCACACACTCAGCTCTTAACCCCAGTGTGCAGAAAGGGTCAAAACGTGTTTTTCAGCAGAAATAAACATGTTTCTGCAAGTTTGGTCAACCCCATGTAAGTTATGGGGCAGTAACAGAACACTTTTCAAAACGTGTTTTTCAGCCCGAAATAAACGCGTTTTTTCAGACAACTGAATCCCCATGTAACAGCAAGGCTCAGAGGAGCCCACACACTCAGATCTTAACCCCAGTGTGCAGAAAGGGTCAAAACGTGTTTTTCAGCAGAAATAAACATGTTTCTGCAAGTTTGGTCAACCCCATGTAAGTTATGGGGCAGTAACAGAACACTTTTCAAAACGTGTTTTTCAGCCCGAAATAAACGCGTTTTTTCAGACAACTGAATCCCCATGTAACAGCAAGGCTCAGAGGAGCCCACACACTCAGCTCTTAACCCCAGTGTGCAGAAAGGGTCAAAACGTGTTTTTCAGCAGAAATAAACATGTTTCTGCAAGTTTGGTCAACCCCATGTAAGTTATGGGGCAGTAACAGAACACTTTTCAAAACGTGTTTTTCAGCCCGAAAAAAACGCGTTTTTTCAGACAACTGAATCCCCATGCAGCAGCAAGGCTCAGAGGAGCCCACACACTCAGCTCTTAACCCCAGTGTGCAGAAAGAGTCAAAACGTGTTTTTCAGCAGAAATAAACATGTTTCTGCAAGTTTGGTCAACCCCATGTAAGTTATGGGGCAGTAACAGCACACTTTTCAAAACGTGTTTTTCAGCCCGAAATAAACGCGTTTTTTCAGACATCTGAATCCCCATGTAACAGCAAGGCTCAGAGGAGCCCACACACTCAGCTCTTAACCCCAGTGTGCAGAAAGGGTCAAAACGTGTTTTTCAGCAGAAATAAACATTTTTCTGCAAGTTTGGTCAACCCCATGTAAGTTATGGGGCAGTAACAGAACACTTTTCAAAACGTGTTTTTCAGCCCGAAATAAACGCGTTTTTTCAGACAACTGAATCCCCATGTAACAGAAAGGCTCAGAGGAGCCCACACACTCAGCTCTTAACCCCAGTGTGCAGAAAGGGTCAAAACGTGTTTTTCAGCAGAAATAAACATGTTTCTGCAAGTTTGGTCAACCCCATGTAAGTTATGGGACAGTAACAGAACACTTTTCAAAACGTGTTTTTCAGCCCGAAATAAACGCGTTTTTTCAGACAACTGAATCCCCATGTAACAGCAAGGCTCAGAGGAGCCCACACACTCAGCTCTTAACCCCAGTGTGCAGAAAGGGTCAAAACGTGTTTTTCAGCAGAAATAAACATGTTTCTGCAAGTTTGGTCAACCCCATGTAAGTTATGGGACAGTAACAGAACACTTTTCAAAACGTGTTTTTCAGCCCGAAATAAACGCGTTTTTTCAGACAACTGAATCCCCATGCAACAGCAAGGCTCAGAAGAGCCCACACACTCAGCTCTTAACCCCAGTGTGCAGAGAGAGTCAAAACGTGTTTTTCAGCAGAAATAAACATGTTTCTGCAAGTTTGGTCAACCCCATGTAAGTTATGGGACAGTAACAGAACACTTTTCAAAACGTGTTTTTCAGCCCGAAATAAACGCGTTTTTTCAGACAACTGAATCCCCATGTAACAGCAAGGCTCAGAGGAGCCCACACACACAGATCTTAACCCCAGTGTGCAGAAAGGGTCAAAACGTGTTTTTCAGCAGAAATAAACATGTTTCTGCAAGTTTGGTCAACCCCATGTAAGTTATGGTGCAGTAACAGAACACTTTTCAAAACGTGTTTTTCATCCCGAAATAAACGCGTTTTTTCAGACAACTGAATCCCCATGCAACAGCAAGGCTCAGAAGAGCCCCCACACTCAGCTCTTAACCCCAGTGTGCAGAAAGAGTCAAAACGTGTTTTTCAGCAGAAATAGACATGTTTCTGCAAGTTTGGTCAACCCCATGTAAGTTATGGGGCAGTAACAGCACACTTTTCAAAACGTGTTTTTCAGCCCGAAATAAACGCGTTTTTTCAGACAACTGAATCCCCATGTAACAGCAAGGCTCAGAAGAGCCCACACACTCAGCTCTTAACCCCAGTGTGCAGAAAGGGTAAAAACGTGTTTTTCAGCAGAAATAAACATGTTTCTGCAAGTTTGGTCAACCCCATGTAAGTTATGGGGCAGTAACAGAACACTTTTCAAAACGTGTTTTTCAGCCCGAAATAAACGCGTTTTTTCAGACAACTGAATCCCCATGTAACAGCAAGGCTCAGAGGAGCCCACACACTCAGCTCTTAACCCCAGTGTGCAGAAAGGGTCAAAACGTGTTTTTCAGCAGAAATAAACATTTTTCTGCAAGTTTGGTCAACCCCATGTAAGTTATGGGGCAGTAACAGAACACTTTTCAAAACGTGTTTTTCAGCCCGAAATAAACGCGTTTTTTCAGACAACTGAATCCCCATGTAACAGCAAGGCTCAGAGGAGCCCACACACTCAGATCTTAACCCCAGTGTGCAGAAAGGGTCAAAACGTGTTTTTCAGCAGAAATAAACATGTTTCTGCAAGTTTGGTCAACCCCATGTAAGTTATGGGACAGTAACAGAACACTTTTCAAAACGTGTTTTTCAGCCCAAAATAAACGCGTTTTTTCAGACAACTGAATCCCCATGCAACAGCAAGGCTCAGAAGAGCCCACACACTCAGCTCTTAACCCCAGTGTGCAGAGAGAGTCAAAACGTGTTTTTCAGCAGAAATAAACATGTTTCTGCAAGTTTGGTCAACCCCATGTAAGTTATGGGACAGTAACAGAACACTTTTCAAAACGTGTTTTTCAGCCCGAAATAAACGCGTTTTTTCAGACAACTGAATCCCCATGCAACAGCAAGGCTCAGAAGAGCCCACACACTCAGCTCTTAACCCCAGTGTGCAGAAAGAGTCAAAACGTGTTTTTCAGCAGAAATAAACATGTTTCTGCAAGTTTGGTCAACCCCATGTAAGTTATGGTGCAGTAACAGAACACTTTTCAAAACGTGTTTTTCAGCCCGAAATAAACGCGTTTTTTCAGACAACTGAATCCCCATGCAACAGCAAGGCTCAGAAGAGCCCCCACACTCAGCTCTTAACCCCAGTGTGCAGAAAGAGTCAAAACGTGTTTTTCAGCAGAAATAGACATGTTTCTGCAAGTTTGGTCAACCCCATGTAAGTTATGGGGCAGTAACAGCACACTTTTCAAAACGTGTTTTTCAGCCCGAAATAAACGCGTTTTTTCAGACAACTGAATCCCCATGTAACAGCAAGGCTCAGAAGAGCCCACACACTCAGCTCTTAACCCCAGTGTGCAGAAAGGGTAAAAACGTGTTTTTCAGCAGAAATAAACATGTTTCTGCAAGTTTGGTCAACCCCATGTAAGTTATGGGGCAGTAACAGAACACTTTTCAAAACGTGTTTTTCAGCCCGAAATAAACGCGTTTTTTCAGACAACTGAATCCCCATGTAACAGCAAGGCTCAGAGGAGCCCACACACTCAGCTCTTAACCCCAGTGTGCAGAAAGGGTCAAAACGTGTTTTTCAGCAGAAATAAACATTTTTCTGCAAGTTTGGTCATCCCCATGTAAGTTATAGGGCAGTAACAGAACACTTTTCAAAACGTGTTTTTCAGCCCGAAATAAACGCGTTTTTTCAGACAACTGAATCCCCATGTAACAGCAAGGCTCAGAGGAGCCCACACACTCAGCTCTTAACCCCAGTGTGCAGAAAGGGTCAAAACGTGTTTTTCAGCAGAAATAAACATGTTTCTGCAAGTTTGGTCAACCCCATGTAAGTTATGGGACAGTAACAGAACACTTTTCAAAACGTGTTTTTCAGCCCGAAATAAACGCGTTTTTTCAGACAACTGAATCCCCATGTAACAGCAAGGCTCAGAGGAGCCCACACACTCAGCTCTTAACCCCAGTGTGCAGAAAGGGTCAAAACGTGTTTTTCAGCAGAAATAAACATGTTTCTGCAAGTTTGGTCAACCCCATGTAAGTTATGGGGCAGTAACAGAACACTTTTCAAAACGTGTTTTTCAGCCCGAAATAAACGCGTTTTTTCAGACAACTGAATCCCCATGTAACAGCAAGGCTCAGAGGAGCCCACACACTCAGATCTTAACCCCAGTGTGCAGAAAGGGTCAAAACGTGTTTTTCAGCAGAAATAAACATGTTTCTGCAAGTTTGGTCAACCCCATGTAAGTTATGGGGCAGTAACAGAACACTTTTCAAAACGTGTTTTTCAGCCCGAAATAAACGCGTTTTTTCAGACAACTGAATCCCCATGTAACAGCAAGGCTCAGAGGAGCCCACACACTCAGCTCTTAACCCCAGTGTGCAGAAAGGGTCAAAACGTGTTTTTCAGCAGAAATAAACATGTTTCTGCAAGTTTGGTCAACCCCATGTAAGTTATGGGGCAGTAACAGAACACTTTTCAAAACGTGTTTTTCAGCCCGAAAAAAACGCGTTTTTTCAGACAACTGAATCCCCATGCAGCAGCAAGGCTCAGAGGAGCCCACACACTCAGCTCTTAACCCCAGTGTGCAGAAAGAGTCAAAACGTGTTTTTCAGCAGAAATAAACATGTTTCTGCAAGTTTGGTCAACCCCATGTAAGTTATGGGGCAGTAACAGCACACTTTTCAAAACGTGTTTTTCAGCCCGAAATAAACGCGTTTTTTCAGACATCTGAATCCCCATGTAACAGCAAGGCTCAGAGGAGCCCACACACTCAGCTCTTAACCCCAGTGTGCAGAAAGGGTCAAAACGTGTTTTTCAGCAGAAATAAACATTTTTCTGCAAGTTTGGTCAACCCCATGTAAGTTATGGGGCAGTAACAGAACACTTTTCAAAACGTGTTTTTCAGCCCGAAATAAACGCGTTTTTTCAGACAACTGAATCCCCATGTAACAGAAAGGCTCAGAGGAGCCCACACACTCAGCTCTTAACCCCAGTGTGCAGAAAGGGTCAAAACGTGTTTTTCAGCAGAAATAAACATGTTTCTGCAAGTTTGGTCAACCCCATGTAAGTTATGGGACAGTAACAGAACACTTTTCAAAACGTGTTTTTCAGCCCGAAATAAACGCGTTTTTTCAGACAACTGAATCCCCATGTAACAGCAAGGCTCAGAGGAGCCCACACACTCAGCTCTTAACCCCAGTGTGCAGAAAGGGTCAAAACGTGTTTTTCAGCAGAAATAAACATGTTTCTGCAAGTTTGGTCAACCCCATGTAAGTTATGGGACAGTAACAGAACACTTTTCAAAACGTGTTTTTCAGCCCGAAATAAACGCGTTTTTTCAGACAACTGAATCCCCATGCAACAGCAAGGCTCAGAAGAGCCCACACACTCAGCTCTTAACCCCAGTGTGCAGAGAGAGTCAAAACGTGTTTTTCAGCAGAAATAAACATGTTTCTGCAAGTTTGGTCAACCCCATGTAAGTTATGGGACAGTAACAGAACACTTTTCAAAACGTGTTTTTCAGCCCGAAATAAACGCGTTTTTTCAGACAACTGAATCCCCATGCAACAGCAAGGCTCAGAAGAGCCCACACACTCAGCTCTTAACCCCAGTGTGCAGAAAGAGTCAAAATGTGTTTTTCAGCAGAAATAAACATGTTTCTGCAAGTTTGGTCAACCCCATGTAAGTTATGGTGCAGTAACAGAACACTTTTCAAAACGTGTTTTTCAGCCCGAAATAAACGCGTTTTTTCAGACAACTGAATCCCCATGCAACAGCAAGGCTCAGAAGAGCCCCCACACTCAGCTCTTAACCCCAGTGTGCAGAAAGAGTCAAAACGTGTTTTTCAGCAGAAATAGACATGTTTCTGCAAGTTTGGTCAACCCCATGTAAGTTATGGGGCAGTAACAGCACACTTTTCAAAACGTGTTTTTCAGCCCGAAATAAACGCGTTTTTTCAGACAACTGAATCCCCATGTAACAGCAAGGCTCAGAAGAGCCCACACACTCAGCTCTTAACCCCAGTGTGCCGAAAGAGTCAAAACGTGTTTTTCAGCAGAAATAAACATGTTTCTGCAAGTTTGGTCAACCCCATGTAAGTTATGGGGCAGTAACAGCACACTTTTCAAAACGTGTTTTTCAGCCCGAAATAAACGCGTTTTTTCAGACATCTGAATCCCCATGTAACAGCAAGGCTCAGAGGAGCCCACACACTCAGCTCTTAACCCCAGTGTGCAGAAAGGGTCAAAACGTGTTTTTCAGCAGAAATAAACATTTTTCTGCAAGTTTGGTCAACCCCATGTAAGTTATGGGGCAGTAACAGAACACTTTTCAAAACGTGTTTTTCAGCCCGAAATAAACGCGTTTTTTCAGACAACTGAATCCCCATGTAACAGAAAGGCTCAGAGGAGCCCACACACTCAGCTCTTAACCCCAGTGTGCAGAAAGGGTCAAAACGTGTTTTTCAGCAGAAATAAACATGTTTCTGCAAGTTTGGTCAACCCCATGTAAGTTATGGGACAGTAACAGAACACTTTTCAAAACGTGTTTTTCAGCCCGAAATAAACGCGTTTTTTCAGACAACTGAATCCCCATGTAACAGCAAGGCTCAGAGGAGCCCACACACTCAGCTCTTAACCCCAGTGTGCAGAAAGGGTCAAAACGTGTTTTTCAGCAGAAATAAACATGTTTCTGCAAGTTTGGTCAACCCCATGTAAGTTATGGGGCAGTAACAGAACACTTTTCAAAACGTGTTTTTCAGCCCGAAATAAACGCGTTTTTTCAGACAACTGAATCCCCATGTAACAGCAAGGCTCAGAGGAGCCCACACACTCAGCTCTTAACCCCAGTGTGCAGAAAGGGTCAAAACGTGTTTTTCAGCAGAAATAAACATGTTTCTGCAAGTTTGGTCAACCCCATGTAAGTTATGGGGCAGTAACAGAACACTTTTCAAAACGTGTTTTTCAGCCCGAAATAAACGCGTTTTTTCAGACAACTGAATCCCCATGCAGCAGCAAGGCTCAGAGGAGCCCACACACTCAGCTCTTAACCCCAGTGTGCAGAAAGAGTCAAAACGTGTTTTTCAGCAGAAATAAACATGTTTCTGCAAGTTTGGTCAACCCCATGTAAGTTATGGGGCAGTAACAGCACACTTTTCAAAACGTGTTTTTCAGCCCGAAATAAACGCGTTTTTTCAGACATCTGAATCCCCATGTAACAGCAAGGCTCAGAGGAGCCCACACACTCAGCTCTTAACCCCAGTGTGCAGAAAGGGTCAAAACGTGTTTTTCAGCAGAAATAAACATTTTTCTGCAAGTTTGGTCAACCCCATGTAAGTTATGGGACAGTAACAGAACACTTTTCAAAACGTGTTTTTCAGCCCGAAATAAACGCGTTTTTTCAGACAACTGAATCCCCATGTAACAGAAAGGCTCAGAGGAGCCCACACACTCAGCTCTTAACCCCAGTGTGCAGAAAGGGTCAAAACGTGTTTTTCAGCAGAAATAAACATGTTTCTGCAAGTTTGGTCAACCCCATGTAAGTTATGGGACAGTAACAGAACACTTTTCAAAACGTGTTTTTCAGCCCGAAATAAACGCGTTTTTTCAGACAACTGAATCCCCATGTAACAGCAAGGCTCAGAGGAGCCCACACACTCAGCTCTTAACCCCAGTGTGCAGAAAGGGTCAAAACGTGTTTTTCAGCAGAAATAAACATTTTTCTGCAAGTTTGGTCAACCCCATGTAAGTTATGGGGCAGTAACAGAACACTTTTCAAAACGTGTTTTTCAGCCCGAAATAAACGCGTTTTTTCAGACAACTGAATCCCCATGTAACAGCAAGGCTCAGAGGAGCCCACACACTCAGATCTTAACCCCAGTGTGCAGAAAGGGTCAAAACGTGTTTTTCAGCAGAAATAAACATGTTTCTGCAAGTTTGGTCAACCCCATGTAAGTTATGGGACAGTAACAGAACAGTTTTCAAAACGTGTTTTTCAGCCCGAAATAAACGCGTTTTTTCAGACAACTGAATCCCCATGCAACAGCAAGGCTCAGAAGAGCCCACACACTCAGCTCTTAACCCCAGTGTGCAGAGAGAGTCAAAACGTGTTTTTCAGCAGAAATAAACATGTTTCTGCAAGTTTGGTCAACCCCATGTAAGTTATGGGACAGTAACAGAACACTTTTCAAAACATGTTTTTCAGCCCGAAATAAACGCGTTTTTTCAGACAACTGAATCCCCATGCAACAGCAAGGCTCAGAAGAGCCCACACACTCAGCTCTTAACCCCAGTGTGCAGAAAGAGTCAAAACGTGTTTTTCAGCAGAAATAAACATGTTTCTGCAAGTTTGGTCAACCCCATGTAAGTTATGGTGCAGTAACAGAACACTTTTCAAAACGTGTTTTTCAGCCCGAAATAAACGCGTTTTTTCAGACAACTGAATCCCCATGCAACAGCAAGGCTCAGAAGAGCCCCCACACTCAGCTCTTAACCCCAGTGTGCAGAAAGAGTCAAAACGTGTTTTTCAGCAGAAATAGACATGTTTCTGCAAGTTTGGTCAACCCCATGTAAGTTATGGGGCAGTAACAGCACACTTTTCAAAACGTGTTTTTCAGCTCGAAATAAACGCGTTTTTTCAGACAACTGAATCCCCATGTAACAGCAAGGCTCAGAAGAGCCCACACACTCAGCTCTTAACCCCAGTGTGCAGAAAGGGTAAAAACGTGTTTTTCAGCAGAAATAAACATGTTTCTGCAAGTTTGGTCAACCCCATGTAAGTTATGGGGCAGTAACAGAACACTTTTCAAAACGTGTTTTTCAGCCCGAAATAAACGCGTTTTTTCAGACAACTGAATCCCCATGTAACAGCAAGGCTCAGAGGAGCCCACACACTCAGCTCTTAACCCCAGTGTGCAGAAAGGGTCAAAACGTGTTTTTCAGCAGAAATAAACATTTTTCTGCAAGTTTGGTCATCCCCATGTAAGTTATAGGGCAGTAACAGAACACTTTTCAAAACGTGTTTTTCAGCCCGAAATAAACGCGTTTTTTCAGACAACTGAATCCCCATGTAACAGCAAGGCTCAGAGGAGCCCACACACTCAGCTCTTAACCCCAGTGTGCAGAAAGGGTCACAACGTGTTTTTCAGCAGAAATAAACATGTTTCTGCAAGTTTGGTCAACCCCATGTAAGTTATGGGACAGTAACAGAACACTTTTCAAAACGTGTTTTTCAGCCCGAAATAAACGCGTTTTTTCAGACAACTGAATCCCCATGTAACAGCAAGGCTCAGAGGAGCCCACACACTCAGATCTTAACCCCAGTGTGCAGAAAGGGTCAAAACGTGTTTTTCAGCAGAAATAAACATGTTTCTGCAAGTTTGGTCAACCCCATGTAAGTTATGGGGCAGTAACAGAACACTTTTCAAAACGTGTTTTTCAGCCCGAAATAAACGCGTTTTTTCAGACAACTGAATCCCCATGTAACAGCAAGGCTCAGAGGAGCCCACACACTCAGCTCTTAACCCCAGTGTGCAGAAAGGGTCAAAACGTGTTTTTCAGCAGAAATAAACATGTTTCTGCAAGTTTGGTCAACCCCATGTAAGTTATGGGGCAGTAACAGAACACTTTTCAAAACGTGTTTTTCAGCCCGAAATAAACGCGTTTTTTCAGACAACTGAATCCCCATGCAGCAGCAAGGCTCAGAGGAGCCCACACACTCAGCTCTTAACCCCAGTGTGCAGAAAGAGTCAAAACGTGTTTTTCAGCAGAAATAAACATGTTTCTGCAAGTTTGGTCAACCCCATGTAAGTTATGGGACAGTAACAGAACACTTTTCAAAACGTGTTTTTCAGCCCGAAATAAACGCGTTTTTTCAGACAACTGAATCCCCATGCAACAGCAAGGCTCAGAAGAGCCCACACACTCAGCTCTTAACCCCAGTGTGCAGAGAGAGTCAAAACGTGTTTTTCAGCAGAAATAAACATGTTTCTGCAAGTTTGGTCAACCCCATGTAAGTTATGGGACAGTAACAGAACACTTTTCAAAACGTGTTTTTCAGCCCGAAATAAACGCGTTTTTTCAGACAACTGAATCCCCATGCAACAGCAAGGCTCAGAAGAGCCCACACACTCAGCTCTTAACCCCAGTGTGCAGAAAGAGTCAAAATGTGTTTTTCAGCAGAAATAAACATGTTTCTGCAAGTTTGGTCAACCCCATGTAAGTTATGGTGCAGTAACAGAACACTTTTCAAAACGTGTTTTTCAGCCCGAAATAAACGCGTTTTTTCAGACAACTGAATCCCCATGCAACAGCAAGGCTCAGAAGAGCCCCCACACTCAGCTCTTAACCCCAGTGTGCAGAAAGAGTCAAAACGTGTTTTTCAGCAGAAATAGACATGTTTCTGCAAGTTTGGTCAACCCCATGTAAGTTATGGGGCAGTAACAGCACACTTTTCAAAACGTGTTTTTCAGCCCGAAATAAACGCGTTTTTTCAGACAACTGAATCCCCATGTAACAGCAAGGCTCAGAAGAGCCCACACACTCAGCTCTTAACCCCAGTGTGCAGAAAGAGTCAAAACGTGTTTTTCAGCAGAAATAAACATGTTTCTGCAAGTTTGGTCAACCCCATGTAAGTTATGGGGCAGTAACAGCACACTTTTCAAAACGTGTTTTTCAGCCCGAAATAAACGCGTTTTTTCAGACATCTGAATCCCCATGTAACAGCAAGGCTCAGAGGAGCCCACACACTCAGCTCTTAACCCCAGTGTGCAGAAAGGGTCAAAACGTGTTTTTCAGCAGAAATAAACATTTTTCTGCAAGTTTGGTCAACCCCATGTAAGTTATGGGGCAGTAACAGAACACTTTTCAAAACGTGTTTTTCAGCCCGAAATAAACACGTTTTTTCAGACAACTGAATCCCCATGTAACAGCAAGGCTCAGAGGAGCCCACACTCTCAGCTCTTAACCCCAGTGTGCAGAAAGGGTCAAAACGTGTTTTTCAGCAGAAATAAACATGTTTCTGCAAGTTTGGTCAACCCCATGTAAGTTATGGGGCAGTAACAGAACACTTTTCAAAACGTGTTTTTCAGCCCGAAATAAACGCGTTTTTTCAGACAACTGAATCCCCATGTAACAGCAAGGCTCAGAGGAGCCCACACACTCAGCTCTTAACCCCAGTGTGCAGAAAGAGTCAAAACGTGTTTTTCAGCAGAAATAAACATGTTTCTGCAAGTTTGGTCAACCCCATGTAAGTTATGGTGCAGTAACAGAACACTTTTCAAAACGTGTTTTTCAGCCCGAAATAAACGCGTTTTTTCAGACAACTGAATCCCCATGCAACAGCAAGGCTCAGAAGAGCCCCCACACTCAGCTCTTAACCCCAGTGTGCAGAAAGAGTCAAAACGTGTTTTTCAGCAGAAATAGACATGTTTCTGCAAGTTTGGTCAACCCCATGTAAGTTATGGGGCAGTAACAGCACACTTTTCAAAACGTGTTTTTCAGCCCGAAATAAACGCGTTTTTTCAGACAACTGAATCCCCATGTAACAGCAAGGCTCAGAAGAGCCCACACACTCAGCTCTTAACCCCAGTGTGCAGAAAGAGTCAAAACGTGTTTTTCAGCAGAAATAAACATGTTTCTGCAAGTTTGGTCAACCCCATGTAAGTTATGGGGCAGTAACAGCACACTTTTCAAAACGTGTTTTTCAGCCCGAAATAAACGCGTTTTTTCAGACATCTGAATCCCCATGTAACAGCAAGGCTCAGAGGAGCCCACACACTCAGCTCTTAACCCCAGTGTGCAGAAAGGGTCAAAACGTGTTTTTCAGCAGAAATAAACATTTTTCTGCAAGTTTGGTCAACCCCATGTAAGTTATGGGGCAGTAACAGAACACTTTTCAAAACGTGTTTTTCAGCCCGAAATAAACGCGTTTTTTCAGACAACTGAATCCCCATGTAACAGCAAGGCTCAGAGGAGCCCACACACTCAGCTCTTAACCCCAGTGTGCAGAAAGGGTCAAAACGTGTTTTTCAGCAGAAATAAACATGTTTCTGCAAGTTTGGTCAACCCCATGTAAGTTATGGGGCAGTAACAGAACACTTTTCAAAACGTGTTTTTCAGCCCGAAATAAACGCGTTTTTTCAGACAACTGAATCCCCATGCAACAGCAAGGCTCAGAAGAGCCCACAGACTCAGCTCTTAACCCCAGTGTGCAGAGAGAGTCAAAACGTGTTTTTCAGCAGAAATAAACATGTTTCTGCAAGTTTGGTCAACCCCATGTAAGTTATGGGACAGTAACAGAACACTTTTCAAAACGTGTTTTTCAGCCCGAAATAAACGCGTTTTTTCAGACAACTGAATCCCCATGCAACAGCAAGGCTCAGAAGAGCCCCCACACTCAGCTCTTAACCCCAGTGTGCAGAAAGAGTCAAAACGTGTTTTTCAGCAGAAATAGACATGTTTCTGCAAGTTTGGTCAACCCCATGTAAGTTATGGGGCAGTAACAGCACACTTTTCAAAACGTGTTTTTCAGCCCGAAATAAACGCGTTTTTTCAGACAACTGAATCCCCATGTAACAGCAAGGCTCAGAAGAGCCCACACACTCAGCTCTTAACCCCAGTGTGCAGAAAGGGTAAAAACGTGTTTTTCAGCAGAAATAAACATGTTTCTGCAAGTTTGGTCAACCCCATGTAAGTTATGGGGCAGTAACAGAACACTTTTCAAAACGTGTTTTTCAGCCCGAAATAAACGCGTTTTTTCAGACAACTGAATCCCCATGTAACAGCAAGGCTCAGAGGAGCCCACACACTCAGCTCTTAACCCCAGTGTGCAGAAAGGGTCAAAACGTGTTTTTCAGCAGAAATAAACATTTTTCTGCAAGTTTGGTCATCCCCATGTAAGTTATGGGGCAGTAACAGAACACTTTTCAAAACGTGTTTTTCAGCCCGAAATAAACGCGTTTTTTCAGACAACTGAATCCCCATGTAACAGCAAGGCTCAGAGGAGCCCACACACTCAGCTCTTAACCCCAGTGTGCAGAAAGGGTCAAAACGTGTTTTTCAGCAGAAATAAACATGTTTCTGCAAGTTTGGTCAACCCCATGTAAGTTATGGGACAGTAACAGAACACTTTTCAAAACGTGTTTTTCAGCCCGAAATAAACGCGTTTTTTCAGACAACTGAATCCCCATGTAACAGCAAGGCTCAGAGGAGCCCACACACTCAGCTCTTAACCCCAGTGTGCAGAAAGGGTCAAAACGTGTTTTTCAGCAGAAATAAACATGTTTCTGCAAGTTTGGTCAACCCCATGTAAGTTATGGGGCAGTAACAGAACACTTTTCAAAACGTGTTTTTCAGCCCGAAATAAACGCGTTTTTTCAGACAACTGAATCCCCATGTAACAGCAAGGCTCAGAGGAGCCCACACACTCAGCTCTTAACCCCAGTGTGCAGAAAGGGTCACAACGTGTTTTTCAGCAGAAATAAACATGTTTCTGCAAGTTTGGTCAACCCCATGTAAGTTATGGGACAGTAACAGAACACTTTTCAAAACGTGTTTTTCAGCCCGAAATAAACGCGTTTTTTCAGACAACTGAATCCCCATGTAACAGCAAGGCTCAGAGGAGCCCACACACTCAGCTCTTAACCCCAGTGTGCAGAAAGGGTCAAAACGTGTTTTTCAGCAGAAATAAACATTTTTCTGCAAGTTTGGTCAACCCCATGTAAGTTATGGGACAGTAACAGAACACTTTTCAAAACGTGTTTTTCAGCCCGAAATAAACGCGTTTTTTCAGACAACTGAATCCCCATGTAACAGAAAGGCTCAGAGGAGCCCACACACTCAGCTCTTAACCCCAGTGTGCAGAAAGGGTCAAAACGTGTTTTTCAGCAGAAATAAACATGTTTCTGCAAGTTTGGTCAACCCCATGTAAGTTATGGGACAGTAACAGAACACTTTTCAAAACGTGTTTTTCAGCCCGAAATAAACGCGTTTTTTCAGACAACTGAATCCCCATGTAACAGCAAGGCTCAGAGGAGCCCACACACTCAGCTCTTAACCCCAGTGTGCAGAAAGGGTCAAAACGTGTTTTTCAGCAGAAATAAACATGTTTCTGCAAGTTTGGTCAACCCCATGTAAGTTATGGGGCAGTAACAGAACACTTTTCAAAACGTGTTTTTCAGCCCGAAATAAACGCGTTTTTTCAGACAACTGAATCCCCATGTAACAGCAAGGCTCAGAGGAGCCCACACACTCAGCTCTTAACCCCAGTGTGCAGAAAGGGTCACAACGTGTTTTTCAGCAGAAATAAACATGTTTCTGAAAGTTTGGTCAACCCCATGTAAGTTATGGGACAGTAACAGAACACTTTTCAAAACGTGTTTTTCAGCCCGAAATAAACGCGTTTTTTCAGACAACTGAATCCCCATGTAACAGCAAGGCTCAGAGGAGCCCACACACTCAGCTCTTAACCCCAGTGTGCAGAAAGGGTCAAAACGTGTTTTTCAGCAGAAATAAACATTTTTCTGCAAGTTTGGTCAACCCCATGTAAGTTATGGGACAGTAACAGAACACTTTTCAAAACGTGTTTTTCAGCCCGAAATAAACGCGTTTTTTCAGACAACTGAATCCCCATGTAACAGAAAGGCTCAGAGGAGCCCACACACTCAGCTCTTAACCCCAGTGTGCAGAAAGGGTCAAAACGTGTTTTTCAGCAGAAATAAACATGTTTCTGCAAGTTTGGTCAACCCCATGTAAGTTATGGGACAGTAACAGAACACTTTTCAAAACGTGTTTTTCAGCCCGAAATAAACGCGTTTTTTCAGACAACTGAATCCCCATGTAACAGCAAGGCTCAGAGGAGCCCACACACTCAGCTCTTAACCCTAGTGTGCAGAAAGGGTCAAAACGTGTTTTTCAGCAGAAATAAACATTTTTCTGCAAGTTTGGTCAACCCCATGTAAGTTATGGGGAAGTAACAGAACACTTTTCAAAACGTGTTTTTCAGCCCGAAATAAACGCGTTTTTTCAGACAACTGAATCCCCATGTAACAGCAAGGCTCAGAGGAGCCCACACACTCAGATCTTAACCCCAGTGTGCAGAAAGGGTCAAAACGTGTTTTTCAGCAGAAATAAACATGTTTCTGCAAGTTTGGTCAACCCCATGTAAGTTATGGGACAGTAACAGAACACTTTTCAAAACGTGTTTTTCAGCCCGAAATAAACGCGTTTTTTCAGACAACTGAATCCCCATGCAACAGCAAGGCTCAGAAGAGCCCACACACTCAGCTCTTAACCCCAGTGTGCAGAGAGAGTCAAAACGTGTTTTTCAGCAGAAATAAACATGTTTCTGCAAGTTTGGTCAACCCCATGTAAGTTATGGGACAGTAACAGAACACTTTTCAAAACGTGTTTTTCAGCCCGAAATAAACGCATTTTTTCAGACAACTGAATCCCCATGCAACAGCAAGGCTCAGAAGAGCCCACACACTCAGCTCTTAACCCCAGTGTGCAGAAAGAGTCAAAACGTGTTTTTCAGCAGAAATAAACATGTTTCTGCAAGTTTGGTCAACCCCATGTAAGTTATGGTGCAGTAACAGAACACTTTTCAAAACGTGTTTTTCATCCCGAAATAAACGCGTTTTTTCAGACAACTGAATCCCCATGCAACAGCAAGGCTCAGAAGAGCCCCCACACTCAGCTCTTAACCCCAGTGTGCAGAAAGGGTCACAACGTGTTTTTCAGCAGAAATAAACATGTTTCTGCAAGTTTGGTCAACCCCATGTAAGTTATGGGACAGTAACAGAACACTTTTCAAAACGTGTTTTTCAGCCCGAAATAAACGCGTTTTTTCAGACAACTGAATCCCCATGTAACAGCAAGGCTCAGAGGAGCCCACACACTCAGATCTTAACCCCAGTGTGCAGAAAGGGTCAAAACGTGTTTTTCAGCAGAAATAAACATGTTTCTGCAAGTTTGGTCAACCCCATGTAAGTTATGGGGCAGTAACAGAACACTTTTCAAAACGTGTTTTTCAGCCCGAAATAAACGCGTTTTTTCAGACAACTGAATCCCCATGTAACAGCAAGGCTCAGAGGAGCCCACACACTCAGCTCTTAACCCCAGTGTGCAGAAAGGGTCAAAACGTGTTTTTCAGCAGAAATAAACATGTTTCTGCAAGTTTGGTCAACCCCATGTAAGTTATGGGGCAGTAACAGCACACTTTTCAAAACGTGTTTTTCAGCCCGAAATAAACGCGTTTTTTCAGACATCTGAATCCCCATGTAACAGCAAGGCTCAGAGGAGCCCACACACTCAGCTCTTAACCCCAGTGTGCAGAAAGGGTCAAAACGTGTTTTTCAGCAGAAATAAACATTTTTCTGCAAGTTTGGTCAACCCCATGTAAGTTATGGGGCAGTAACAGAACACTTTTCAAAACGTGTTTTTCAGCCCGAAATAAACGCGTTTTTTCAGACAACTGAATCCCCATGTAACAGAAAGGCTCAGAGGAGCCCACACACTCAGCTCTTAACCCCAGTGTGCAGAAAGGGTCAAAACGTGTTTTTCAGCAGAAATAAACATGTTTCTGCAAGTTTGGTCAACCCCATGTAAGTTATGGGACAGTAACAGAACACTTTTCAAAACGTGTTTTTCAGCCCGAAATAAACGCGTTTTTTCAGACAACTGAATCCCCATGTAACAGCAAGGCTCAGAGGAGCCCACACACTCAGCTCTTAACCCCAGTGTGCAGAAAGGGTCAAAACGTGTTTTTCAGCAGAAATAAACATGTTTCTGCAAGTTTGGTCAACCCCATGTAAGTTATGGGACAGTAACAGAACACTTTTCAAAACGTGTTTTTCAGCCCGAAATAAACGCGTTTTTTCAGACAACTGAATCCCCATGCAACAGCAAGGCTCAGAAGAGCCCACACACTCAGCTCTTAACCCCAGTGTGCAGAGAGAGTCAAAACGTGTTTTTCAGCAGAAATAAACATGTTTCTGCAAGTTTGGTCAACCCCATGTAAGTTATGGGACAGTAACAGAACACTTTTCAAAACGTGTTTTTCAGCCCGAAATAAACGCGTTTTTTCAGACAACTGAATCCCCATGCAACAGCAAGGCTCAGAAGAGCCCACACACTCAGCTCTTAACCCCAGTGTGCAGAAAGAGTCAAAACGTGTTTTTCAGCAGAAATAAACATGTTTCTGCAAGTTTGGTCAACCCCATGTAAGTTATGGTGCAGTAACAGAACACTTTTCAAAACGTGTTTTTCAGCCCGAAATAAACGCGTTTTTTCAGACAACTGAATCCCCATGCAACAGCAAGGCTCAGAAGAGCCCCCACACTCAGCTCTTAACCCCAGTGTGCAGAAAGAGTCAAAACGTGTTTTTCAGCAGAAATAGACATGTTTCTGCAAGTTTGGTCAACCCCATGTAAGTTATGGGGCAGTAACAGCACACTTTTCAAAACGTGTTTTTCAGCCCGAAATAAACGCGTTTTTTCAGACAACTGAATCCCCATGTAACAGCAAGGCTCAGAAGAGCCCACACACTCAGCTCTTAACCCCAGTGTGCAGAAAGAGTCAAAACGTGTTTTTCAGCAGAAATAAACATGTTTCTGCAAGTTTGGTCAACCCCATGTAAGTTATGGTGCAGTAACAGAACACTTTTCAAAACGTGTTTTTCAGCCCAAAATAAACGCGTTTTTTCAGACAACTGAATCCCCATGCAACAGCAAGGCTCAGAAGAGCCCCCACACTCAGCTCTTAACCCCAGTGTGCAGAAAGAGTCAAAACGTGTTTTTCAGCAGAAATAGACATGTTTCTGCAAGTTTGGTCAACCCCATGTAAGTTATGGGGCAGTAACAGAACACTTTTCAAAACGTGTTTTTCAGCCCGAAATAAACGCGTTTTTTCAGACAACTGAATCCCCATGTAACAGCAAGGGTCAGAGGAGCCCACACACTCAGCTCTTAACCCCAGTGTGCAGAAAGGGTCAAAACGTGTTTTTCAGCAGAAATAAACATTTTTCTGCAAGTTTGGTCAACCCCATGTAAGTTATGGGGCAGTAACAGAACACTTTTCAAAACGTGTTTTTCAGCCCGAAATAAACGCGTTTTTTCAGACAACTGAATCCCCATGTAACAGCAAGGGTCAGAGGAGCCCACACACTCAGCTCTTAACCCCAGTGTGCAGAAAGGGTCAAAACGTGTTTTTCAGCAGAAATAAACATGTTTCTGCAAGTTTGGTCAACCCCATGTAAGTTATGGGGCAGTAACAGAACACTTTTCAAAACGTGTTTTTCAGCCCGAAATAAACGCGTTTTTTCAGACAACTGAATCCCCATGTAACAGCAAGGCTCAGAGGAGCCCACACACTCAGCTCTTAACCCCAGTGTGCAGAAAGAGTCAAAACGTGTTTTTCAGCAGAAATAAACATGTTTCTGCAAGTTTGGTCAACCCCATGTAAGTTATGGTGCAGTAACAGAACACTTTTCAAAACGTGTTTTTCAGCCCGAAATAAACGCGTTTTTTCAGACAACTGAATCCCCATGCAACAGCAAGGCTCAGAAGAGCCCCCACACTCAGCTCTTAACCCCAGTGTGCAGAAAGAGTCAAAACGTGTTTTTCAGCAGAAATAGACATGTTTCTGCAAGTTTGGTCAACCCCATGTAAGTTATGGGGCAGTAACAGCACACTTTTCAAAACGTGTTTTTCAGCCCGAAATAAACGCGTTTTTTCAGACAACTGAATCCCCATGTAACAGCAAGGCTCAGAAGAGACCACACACTCAGCTCTTAACCCCAGTGTGCAGAAAGAGTCAAAACGTGTTTTTCAGCAGAAATAAACATGTTTCTGCAAGTTTGGTCAACCCCATGTAAGTTATGGGGCAGTAACAGCACACTTTTCAAAACGTGTTTTTCAGCCCGAAATAAACGCGTTTTTTCAGACAACTGAATCCCCATGTAACAGCAAGGCTCAGAGGAGCCCACACACTCAGCTCTTAACCCCAGTGTGCAGAAAGGGTCAAAACGTGTTTTTCAGCAGAAATAAACATTTTTCTGCAAGTTTGGTCAACACCATGTAAGTTATGGGGCAGTAACAGAACACTTTTCAAAACGTGTTTTTCAGCCCGAAATAAACGCGTTTTTTCAGACAACTGAATCCCCATGTAACAGCAAGGCTCAGAGGAGCCCACACACTCAGATCTTAACCCCAGTGTGCAGAAAGGGTCAAAACGTGTTTTTCAGCAGAAATAAACATGTTTCTGCAAGTTTGGTCAACCCCATGTAAGTTATGGGACAGTAACAGAACACTTTTCAAAACGTGTTTTTCAGCCCGAAATAAACGCGTTTTTTCAGACAACTGAATCCCCATGTAACAGCAAGGCTCAGAGGAGCCCACACACTCAGATCTTAACCCCAGTGTGCAGAAAGGGTCAAAACGTGTTTTTCAGCAGAAATAAACATGTTTCTGCAAGTTTGGTCAACCCCATGTAAGTTATGGGGCAGTAACAGAACACTTTTCAAAACGTGTTTTTCAGCCCGAAATAAACGCGTTTTTTCAGACAACTGAATCCCCATGTAACAGCAAGGCTCAGAGGAGCCCACACACTCAGCTCTTAACCCCAGTGTGCAGAAAGGGTCAAAACGTGTTTTTCAGCAGAAATAAACATGTTTCTGCAAGTTTGGTCAACCCCATGTAAGTTATGGGGCAGTAACAGAACACTTTTCAAAACGTGTTTTTCAGCCCGAAATAAACGCGTTTTTTCAGACAACTGAATCCCCATGCAGCAGCAAGGCTCAGAGGAGCCCACACACTCAGCTCTTAACCCCAGTGTGCAGAAAGAGTCAAAACATGTTTTTCAGCAGAAATAAACATGTTTCTGCAAGATTGGTCAACCCCATGTAAGTTATGGGGCAGTAACAGCACACTTTTCAAAACGTGTTTTTCAGCCCGAAATAAACGCGTTTTTTCAGACATCTGAATCCCCATGTAACAGCAAGGCTCAGAGGAGCCCACACACTCAGCTCTTAACCCCAGTGTGCAGAAAGGGTCAAAACGTGTTTTTCAGCAGAAATAAACATTTTTCTGCAAGTTTGGTCAACCCCATGTAAGTTATGGGGCAGTAACAGAACACTTTTCAAAACGTGTTTTTCAGCCCGAAATAAACGCGTTTTTTCAGACAACTGAATCCCCATGTAACAGAAAGGCTCAGAGGAGCCCACACACTCAGCTCTTAACCCCAGTGTGCAGAAAGGGTCAAAACGTGTTTTTCAGCAGAAATAAACATGTTTCTGCAAGTTTGGTCAACCCCATGTAAGTTATGGGACAGTAACAGAACACTTTTCAAAACGTGTTTTTCAGCCCGAAATAAACGCGTTTTTTCAGACAACTGAATCCCCATGTAACAGCAAGGCTCAGAGGAGCCCACACACTCAGCTCTTAACCCCAGTGTGCAGAAAGGGTCAAAACGTGTTTTTCAGCAGATATAAACATGTTTCTGCAAGTTTGGTCAACCCCATGTAAGTTATGGGGCAGTAACAGAACACTTTTCAAAACGTGTTTTTCAGCCCGAAATAAACGCGTTTTTTCAGACAACTGAATCCCCATGTAACAGCAAGGCTCAGAGGAGCCCACACACTCAGCTCTTAACCCCAGTGTGCAGAAAGGGTCAAAACGTGTTTTTCAGCAGAAATAAACATGTTTCTGCAAGTTTGGTCAACCCCATGTAAGTTATGGGGCAGTAACAGAACACTTTTCAAAACGTGTTTTTCAGCCCGAAATAAACGCGTTTTTTCAGACAACTGAATCCCCATGTAACAGCAAGGCTCAGAGGAGCCCACACACTCAGCTCTTAACCCCAGTGTGCAGAAAGGGTCACAACGTGTTTTTCAGCAGAAATAAACATGTTTCTGCAAGTTTGGTCAACCCCATGTAAGTTATGGGACAGTAACAGAACACTTTTCAAAACGTGTTTTTCAGCCCGAAATAAACGCGTTTTTTCAGACAACTGAATCCCCATGTAACAGCAAGGCTCAGAGGAGCCCACACACTCAGCTCTTAACCCCAGTGTGCAGAAAGGGTCAAAACGTGTTTTTCAGCAGAAATAAACATGTTTCTGCAAGTTTGGTCAACCCCGTGTAAGTTATGGGGCAGTAACAGAACACTTTTCAAAACGTGTTTTTCAGCCCGAAATAAACGCGTTTTTTCAGACAACTGAATCCCCATGTAACAGCAAGGCTCAGAGGAGCCCACACACTCAGCTCTTAACCCCAGTGTGCAGAAAGGGTCACAACGTGTTTTTCAGCAGAAATAAACATGTTTCTGCAAGTTTGGTCAACCCCATGTAAGTTATGGGACAGTAACAGAACACTTTTCAAAACGTGTTTTTCAGCCCGAAATAAACGCGTTTTTTCAGACAACTGAATCCCCATGTAACAGCAAGGCTCAGAGGAGCCCACACACCCAGCTCTTAACCCCAGTGTGCAGAAAGGGTCAAAACGTGTTTTTCAGCAGAAATAAACATGTTTCTGCAAGTTTGGTCAACCCCATGTAAGTTATGGGGCAGTAACAGAACACTTTTCAAAACGTGTTTTTCAGCCCGAAATAAACGCGTTTTTTCAGACAACTGAATCCCCATGTAACAGCAAGGCTCAGAGGAGCCCACACACTCAGATCTTAACCCCAGTGTGCAGAAAGGGTCAAAACGTGTTTTTCAGCAGAAATAAACATGTTTCTGCAAGTTTGGTCAACCCCATGTAAGTTATGGGGCAGTAACAGAACACTTTTCAAAACGTGTTTTTCAGCCCGAAATAAACGCGTTTTTTCAGACAACTGAATCCCCATGTAACAGCAAGGCTCAGAGGAGCCCACACACTCAGCTCTTAACCCCAGTGTGCAGAAAGGGTCAAAACGTGTTTTTCAGCAGAAATAAACATGTTTCTGCAAGTTTGGTCAACCCCATGTAAGTTATGGGGCAGTAACAGAACACTTTTCAAAACGTGTTTTTCAGCCCGAAATAAACGCGTTTTTTCAGACAACTGAATCCCCATGCAGCAGCAAGGCTCAGAGGAGCCCACACACTCAGCTCTTAACCCCAGTGTGCAGAAAGAGTCAAAACATGTTTTTCAGCAGAAATAAACATGTTTCTGCAAGATTGGTCAACCCCATGTAAGTTATGGGGCAGTAACAGCACACTTTTCAAAACGTGTTTTTCAGCCCGAAATAAACGCGTTTTTTCAGACAACTGAATCCCCATGTAACAGCAAGGCTCAGAGGAGCCCACACACTCAGCTCTTAACCCCAGTGTGCAGAAAGGGACAAAACGTGTTTTTCAGCAGAAATAAACATGTTTCTGCAAGTTTGGTCAACCCCATGTAAGTTATGGGACAGTAACAGAACACTTTTCAAAACGTGTTTTTCAGCCCGAAATAAACGCGTTTTTTCAGACAACTGAATCCCCATGTAACAGCAAGGCTCAGAGGAGCCCACACACTCAGCTCTTAACCCCAGTGTGCAGAAAGGGTCAAAACGTGTTTTTCAGCAGAAATAAACATGTTTCTGCAAGTTTGGTCAACCCCATGTAAGTTATGGGGCAGTAACAGAACACTTTTCAAAACGTGTTTTTCAGCCCGAAATAAACGCGTTTTTTCAGACAACTGAATCCCCATGTAACAGCAAGGCTCAGAGGAGCCCACACACTCAGCTCTTAACCCCAGTGTGCAGAAAGGGTCAAAACGTGTTTTTCAGCAGAAATAAACATGTTTCTGCAAGTTTGGTCAACCCCATGTAAGTTATGGGGCAGTAACAGAACACTTTTCAAAACGTGTTTTTCAGCCCGAAATAAACGCGTTTTTTCAGACAACTGAATCCCCATGTAACAGCAAGGCTCAGAGGAGCCCACACACTCAGCTCTTAACCCCAGTGTGCAGAAAGGGTCACAACGTGTTTTTCAGCAGAAATAAACATGTTTCTGCAAGTTTGGTCAACCCCATGTAAGTTATGGGGCAGTAACAGAACACTTTTCAAAACGTGTTTTTCAGCCCGAAATAAACGCGTTTTTTCAGACAACTGAATCCCCATGTAACAGCAAGGCTCAGAGGAGCCCACACACTCAGATCTTAACCCCAGTGTGCAGAAAGGGTCAAAACGTGTTTTTCAGCAGAAATAAACATGTTTCTGCAAGTTTGGTCAACCCCATGTAAATTATGGGGCAGTAACAGAACACTTTTCAAAACGTGTTTTTCAGCCCGAAATAAACGCGTTTTTTCAGACAACTGAATCCCCATGTAACAGCAAGGCTCAGAGGAGCCCACACACTCAGCTCTTAACCCCAGTGTGCAGAAAGGGTCAAAACGTGTTTTTCAGCAGAAATAAACATGTTTCTGCAAGTTTGGTCAACCCCATGTAAGTTATGGGGCAGTAACAGAACACTTTTCAAAACGTGTTTTTCAGCCCGAAATAAACGCGTTTTTTCAGACAACTGAATCCCCATGCAGCAGCAAGGCTCAGAGGAGCCCACACACTCAGCTCTTAACCCCAGTGTGCAGAAAGAGTCAAAACGTGTTTTTCAGCAGAAATAAACATGTTTCTGCAAGTTTGGTCAACCCCATGTAAGTTATGGGGCAGTAACAGCACACTTTTCAAAACGTGTTTTTCAGCCCGAAATAAACGCGTTTTTTCAGACAACTGAATCCCCATGTAACAGCAAGGCTCAGAGGAGCCCACACACTCAGCTCTTAACCCCAGTGTGCAGAAAGGGTCAAAACGTGTTTTTCAGCAGAAATAAACATGTTTCTGCAAGTTTGGTCAACCCCATGTAAGTTATGGGGCAGTAACAGAATACTTTTCAAAACGTGTTTTTCAGCCCGAAATAAACGCGTTTTTTCAGACAACTGAATCCCCATGTAACAGCAAGGCTCAGAGGAGCCCACACACTCAGCTCTTAACCCCAGTGTGCAGAAAGGGTCACAACGTGTTTTTCAGCAGAAATAAACATGTTTCTGCAAGTTTGGTCAACCCCATGTAAGTTATGGGACAGTAACAGAACACTTTTCAAAACGTGTTTTTCAGCCCGAAATAAACGCGTTTTTTCAGACAACTGAATCCCCATGTAACAGCAAGGCTCAGAGGAGCCCACACACTCAGCTCTTAACCCCAGTGTGCAGAAAGGGTCAAAACGTGTTTTTCAGCAGAAATAAACATGTTTCTGCAAGTTTGGTCAACCCCATGTAAGTTATGGGGCAGTAACAGAACACTTTTCAAAACGTGTTTTTCAGCCCGAAATAAACGCGTTTTTTCAGACAACTGAATCCCCATGTAACAGCAAGGCTCAGAGGAGCCCACACACTCAGCTCTTAACCCCAGTGTGCAGAAAGGGTCACAACGTGTTTTTCAGCAGAAATAAACATGTTTCTGCAAGTTTGGTCAACCCCATGTAAGTTATGGGACAGTAACAGAACACTTTTCAAAACGTGTTTTTCAGCCCGAAATAAACGCGTTTTTTCAGACAACTGAATCCCCATGTAACAGCAAGGCTCAGAGGAGCCCACACACTCAGCTCTTAACCCCAGTGTGCAGAAAGGGTCAAAACGTGTTTTTCAGCAGAAATAAACATGTTTCTGCAAGTTTGGTCAACCCCATGTAAGTTATGGGGCAGTAACAGAACACTTTTCAAAACGTGTTTTTCAGCCCGAAATAAACGCGTTTTTTCAGACAACTGAATCCCCATGTAACAGCAAGGCTCAGAGGAGCCCACACACTCAGATCTTAACCCCAGTGTGCAGAAAGGGTCAAAACGTGTTTTTCAGCAGAAATAAACATGTTTCTGCAAGTTTGGTCAACCCCATGTAAATTATGGGGCAGTAACAGAACACTTTTCAAAACGTGTTTTTCAGCCCGAAATAAACGCGTTTTTTCAGACAACTGAATCCCCATGTAACAGCAAGGCTCAGAGGAGCCCACACACTCAGCTCTTAACCCCAGTGTGCAGTAAGGGTCAAAACGTGTTTTTCAGCAGAAATAAACATGTTTCTGCAAGTTTGGTCAACCCCATGTAAGTTATGGGGCAGTAACAGAACACTTTTCAAAACGTGTTTTTCAGCCCGAAATAAACGCGTTTTTTCAGACAACTGAATCCCCATGCAGCAGCAAGGCTCAGAGGAGCCCACACACTCAGCTCTTAACCCCAGTGTGCAGAAAGAGTCAAAACGTGTTTTTCAGCAGAAATAAACATGTTTCTGCAAGTTTGGTCAACCCCATGTAAGTTATGGGGCAGTAACAGCACACTTTTCAAAACGTGTTTTTCAGCCCGAAATAAACGCGTTTTTTCAGACATCTGAATCCCCATGTAACAGCAAGGCTCAGAGGAGCCCACACACTCAGCTCTTAACCCCAGTGTGCAGAAAGGGTCAAAACGTGTTTTTCAGCAGAAATAAACATTTTTCTGCAAGTTTGGTCAACCCCATGTAAGTTATGGGGCAGTAACAGAACACTTTTCAAAACGTGTTTTTCAGCCCGAAATAAACGCGTTTTTTCAGACAACTGAATCCCCATGTAACAGAAAGGCTCAGAGGAGCCCACACACTCAGCTCTTAACCCCAGTGTGCAGAAAGGGTCAAAACGTGTTTTTCAGCAGAAATAAACATGTTTCTGCAAGTTTGGTCAACCCCATGTAAGTTATGGGACAGTAACAGAACACTTTTCAAAACGTGTTTTTCAGCCCGAAATAAACGCGTTTTTTCAGACAACTGAATCCCCATGTAACAGCAAGGCTCAGAGGAGCCCACACACTCAGCTCTTAACCCCAGTGTGCAGAAAGGGTCAAAACGTGTTTTTCAGCAGAAATAAACATTTTTCTGCAAGTTTGGTCAACACCATGTAAGTTATGGGGCAGTAACAGAACACTTTTCAAAACGTGTTTTTCAGCCCGAAATAAACGCGTTTTTTCAGACAACTGAATCCCCATGTAACAGCAAGGCTCAGAGGAGCCCACACACTCAGATCTTAACCCCAGTGTGCAGAAAGGGTCAAAACGTGTTTTTCAGCAGAAATAAACATGTTTCTGCAAGTTTGGTCAACCCCATGTAAGTTATGGGACAGTAACAGAACACTTTTCAAAACGTGTTTTTCAGCCCGAAATAAACGCGTTTTTTCAGACAACTGAATCCCCATGTAACAGCAAGGTTCAGAGGAGCCCACACACTCAGATCTTAACCCCAGTGTGCAGAAAGGGTCAAAACGTGTTTTTCAGCAGAAATAAACATGTTTCTGCAAGTTTGGTCAACCCCATGTAAGTTATGGGGCAGTAACAGAACACTTTTCAAAACGTGTTTTTCAGCCCGAAATAAACGCGTTTTTTCAGACAACTGAATCCCCATGTAACAGCAAGGCTCAGAGGAGCCCACACACTCAGCTCTTAACCCCAGTGTGCAGAAAGGGTCAAAACGTGTTTTTCAGCAGAAATAAACATGTTTCTGCAAGTTTGGTCATTCCCATGTAAATTATGGGGCAGTAACAGAACACTTTTCAAAACGTGTTTTTCAGCCCGAAATAAACGCGTTTTTTCAGACAACTGAATCCCCATGTAACAGCAAGGCTCAGAGGAGCCCACACACTCAGATCTTAACCCCAGTGTGCAGAAAGGGTCAAAACGTGTTTTTCAGCAGAAATAAACATGTTTCTGCAAGTTTGGTCAACCCCATGTAAATTATGGGGCAGTAACAGAACACTTTTCAAAACGTGTTTTTCAGCCCGAAATAAACGCGTTTTTTCAGACAACTGAATCCCCATGTAACAGCAAGGCTCAGAGGAGCCCACACACTCAGCTCTTAACCCCAGTGTGCAGAAAGGGTCAAAACGTGTTTTTCAGCAGAAATAAACATGTTTCTGCAAGTTTGGTCAACCCCATGTAAGTTATGGGGCAGTAACAGAACACTTTTCAAAACGTGTTTTTCAGCCCGAAATAAACGCGTTTTTTCAGACAACTGAATCCCCATGCAGCAGCAAGGCTCAGAGGAGCCCACACACTCAGCTCTTAACCCCAGTGTGCAGAAAGAGTCAAAACGTGTTTTTCAGCAGAAATAAACATGTTTCTGCAAGTTTGGTCAACCCCATGTAAGTTATGGGGCAGTAACAGCACACTTTTCAAAACGTGTTTTTCAGCCCGAAATAAACGCGTTTTTTCAGACATCTGAATCCCCATGTAACAGCAAGGCTCAGAGGAGCCCACACACTCAGCTCTTAACCCCAGTGTGCAGAAAGGGTCAAAACGTGTTTTTCAGCAGAAATAAACATTTTTCTGCAAGTTTGGTCAACCCCATGTAAGTTATGGGGCAGTAACAGAACACTTTTCAAAACGTGTTTTTCAGCCCGAAATAAACGCGTTTTTTCAGACAACTGAATCCCCATGTAACAGAAAGGCTCAGAGGAGCCCACACACTCAGCTCTTAACCCCAGTGTGCAGAAAGGGTCAAAACGTGTTTTTCAGCAGAAATAAACATGTTTCTGCAAGTTTGGTCAACCCCATGTAAGTTATGGGACAGTAACAGAACACTTTTCAAAACGTGTTTTTCAGCCCGAAATAAACGCGTTTTTTCAGACAACTGAATCCCCATGTAACAGCAAGGCTCAGAGGAGCCCACACACTCAGCTCTTAACCCCAGTGTGCAGAAAGGGTCAAAACGTGTTTTTCAGCAGAAATAAACATGTTTCTGCAAGTTTGGTCAACCCCATGTAAGTTATGGGGCAGTAACAGAACACTTTTCAAAACGTGTTTTTCAGCCCGAAATAAACGCGTTTTTTCAGACAACTGAATCCCCATGTAACAGCAAGGCTCAGAGGAGCCCACACACTCAGCTCTTAACCCCAGTGTGCAGAAAGGGTCACAACGTGTTTTTCAGCAGAAATAAACATGTTTCTGCAAGTTTGGTCAACCCCATGTAAGTTATGGGACAGTAACAGAACACTTTTCAAAACGTGTTTTTCAGCCCGAAATAAACGCGTTTTTTCAGACAACTGAATCCCCATGTAACAGCAAGGCTCAGAGGAGCCCACACACTCAGCTCTTAACCCCAGTGTGCAGAAAGGGTCAAAACGTGTTTTTCAGCAGAAATAAACATGTTTCTGCAAGTTTGGTCAACCCCATGTAAGTTATGGGGCAGTAACAGAACACTTTTCAAAACGTGTTTTTCAGCCCGAAATAAACGCGTTTTTTCAGACAACTGAATCCCCATGTAACAGCAAGGCTCAGAGGAGCCCACACACTCAGCTCTTAACCCCAGTGTGCAGAAAGGGTCAAAACGTGTTTTTCAGCAGAAATAAACATTTTTCTGCAAGTTTGGTCAACACCATGTAAGTTATGGGGCAGTAACAGAACACTTTTCAAAACGTGTTTTTCAGCCCAAAATAAACGCGTTTTTTCAGACAACTGAATCCCCATGTAACAGCAAGGCTCAGAGGAGCCCACACACTCAGATCTTAACCCCAGTGTGCAGATAGGGTCAAAACGTGTTTTTCAGCAGAAATAAACATGTTTCTGCAAGTTTGGTCAACCCCATGTAAGTTATGGGACAGTAACAGAACACTTTTCAAAACGTGTTTTTCAGCCCGAAATAAACGCGTTTTTTCAGACAACTGAATCCCCATGCAACAGCAAGGCTCAGAAGAGCCCACACACTCAGCTCTTAACCCCAGTGTGCAGAGAGAGTCAAAACGTGTTTTTCAGCAGAAATAAACATGTTTCTGCAAGTTTGGTCAACCCCATGTAAGTTATGGGACAGTAACAGAACACTTTTCAAAACGTGTTTTTCAGCCCGAAATAAACGCGTTTTTTCAGACAACTGAATCCCCATGCAACAGCAAGGCTCAGAAGAGCCCACACACTCAGCTCTTAACCCCAGTGTGCAGAAAGAGTCAAAACGTGTTTTTCAGCAGAAATAAACATGTTTCTGCAAGTTTGGTCAACCCCATGTAAGTTATGGTGCAGTAACAGAACACTTTTCAAAACGTGTTTTTCAGCCCGAAATAAACGCGTTTTTTCAGACAACTGAATCCCCATGTAACAGAAAGGCTCAGAGGAGCCCACACACTCAGCTCTTAACCCCAGTGTGCAGAAAGGGTCAAAACGTGTTTTTCAGCAGAAATAAACATGTTTCTGCAAGTTTGGTCAACCCCATGTAAGTTATGGGACAGTAACAGAACACTTTTCAAAACGTGTTTTTCAGCCCGAAATAAACGCGTTTTTTCAGACAACTGAATCCCCATGTAACAGCAAGGCTCAGAGGAGCCCACACACTCAGCTCTTAACCCCAGTGTGCAGAAAGGGTCAAAACGTGTTTTTCAGCAGAAATAAACATGTTTCTGCAAGTTTGGTCAACCCCATGTAAGTTATGGGGCAGTAACAGAACACTTTTCAAAACGTGTTTTTCAGCCCGAAATAAACGCGTTTTTTCAGACAACTGAATCCCCATGTAACAGCAAGGCTCAGAGGAGCCCACACACTCAGCTCTTAACCCCAGTGTGCAGAAAGGGTCACAACGTGTTTTTCAGCAGAAATAAACATGTTTCTGCAAGTTTGGTCAACCCCATGTAAGTTATGGGGCAGTAACAGAACACTTTTCAAAACGTGTTTTTCAGCCCGAAATAAACGCGTTTTTTCAGACAACTGAATCCCCATGCAGCAGCAAGGCTCAGAGGAGCCCACACACTCAGCTCTTAACCCCAGTGTGCAGAAAGAGTCAAAACGTGTTTTTCAGCAGAAATAAACATGTTTCTGCAAGTTTGGTCAACCCCATGTAAGTTATGGGGCAGTAACAGCACACTTTTCAAAACGTGTTTTTCAGCCCGAAATAAACGCGTTTTTTCAGACAACTGAATCCCCATGTAACAGCAAGGCTCAGAGGAGCCCACACACTCAGCTCTTAACCCCAGTGTGCAGAAAGGGTCAAAACGTGTTTTTCAGCAGAAATAAACATGTTTCTGCAAGTTTGGTCAACCCCATGTAAGTTATGGGGCAGTAACAGAACACTTTTCAAAACGTGTTTTTCAGCCCGAAATAAACGCGTTTTTTCAGACAACTGAATCCCCATGTAACAGCAAGGCTCAGAGGAGCCCACACACTCAGCTCTTAACCCCAGTGTGCAGAAAGGGTCACAACGTGTTTTTCAGCAGAAATAAACATGTTTCTGCAAGTTTGGTCAACCCCATGTAAGTTATGGGGCAGTAACAGAACACTTTTCAAAACGTGTTTTTCAGCCCGAAATAAACGCGTTTTTTCAGACAACTGAATCCCCATGCAGCAGCAAGGCTCAGAGGAGCCCACACACTCAGCTCTTAACCCCAGTGTGCAGAAAGAGTCAAAACGTGTTTTTCAGCAGAAATAAACATGTTTCTGCAAGTTTGGTCAACCCCATGTAAGTTATGGGGCAGTAACAGCACACTTTTCAAAACGTGTTTTTCAGCCCGAAATAAACGCGTTTTTTCAGACAACTGAATCCCCATGTAACAGCAAGGCTCAGAGGAGCCCACACACTCAGCTCTTAACCCCAGTGTGCAGAAAGGGTCACAACGTGTTTTTCAGCAGAAATAAACATGTTTCTGCAAGTTTGGTCAACCCCATGTAAGTTATGGGACAGTAACAGAACACTTTTCAAAACGTGTTTTTCAGCCCGAAATAAACGCGTTTTTTCAGACAACTGAATCCCCATGTAACAGCAAGGCTCAGAGGAGCCCACACACCCAGCTCTTAACCCCAGTGTGCAGAAAGGGTCAAAACGTGTTTTTCAGCAGAAATAAACATGTTTCTGCAAGTTTGGTCAACCCCATGTAAGTTATGGGGCAGTAACAGAACACTTTTCAAAACGTGTTTTTCAGCCCGAAATAAACGCGTTTTTTCAGACAACTGAATCCCCATGTAACAGCAAGGCTCAGAGGAGCCCACACACTCAGATCTTAACCCCAGTGTGCAGAAAGGGTCAAAACGTGTTTTTCAGCAGAAATAAACATGTTTCTGCAAGTTTGGTCAACCCCATGTAAGTTATGGGGCAGTAACAGAACACTTTTCAAAACGTGTTTTTCAGCCCGAAATAAACGCGTTTTTTCAGACAACTGAATCCCCATGTAACAGCAAGGCTCAGAGGAGCCCACACACTCAGCTCTTAACCCCAGTGTGCAGAAAGGGTCAAAACGTGTTTTTCAGCAGAAATAAACATGTTTCTGCAAGTTTGGTCAACCCCATGTAAGTTATGGGGCAGTAACAGAACACTTTTCAAAACGTGTTTTTCAGCCCGAAATAAACGCGTTTTTTCAGACAACTGAATCCCCATGCAGCAGCAAGGCTCAGAGGAGCCCACACACTCAGCTCTTAACCCCAGTGTGCAGAAAGAGTCAAAACATGTTTTTCAGCAGAAATAAACATGTTTCTGCAAGATTGGTCAACCCCATGTAAGTTATGGGGCAGTAACAGCACACTTTTCAAAACGTGTTTTTCAGCCCGAAATAAACGCGTTTTTTCAGACAACTGAATCCCCATGTAACAGCAAGGCTCAGAGGAGCCCACACACTCAGCTCTTAACCCCAGTGTGCAGAAAGGGACAAAACGTGTTTTTCAGCAGAAATAAACATGTTTCTGCAAGTTTGGTCAACCCCATGTAAGTTATGGGACAGTAACAGAACACTTTTCAAAACGTGTTTTTCAGCCCGAAATAAACGCGTTTTTTCAGACAACTGAATCCCCATGTAACAGCAAGGCTCAGAGGAGCCCACACACTCAGCTCTTAACCCCAGTGTGCAGAAAGGGTCAAAACGTGTTTTTCAGCAGAAATAAACATGTTTCTGCAAGTTTGGTCAACCCCATGTAAGTTATGGGGCAGTAACAGAACACTTTTCAAAACGTGTTTTTCAGCCCGAAATAAACGCGTTTTTTCAGACAACTGAATCCCCATGTAACAGCAAGGCTCAGAGGAGCCCACACACTCAGCTCTTAACCCCAGTGTGCAGAAAGGGTCAAAACGTGTTTTTCAGCAGAAATAAACATGTTTCTGCAAGTTTGGTCAACCCCATGTAAGTTATGGGGCAGTAACAGAACACTTTTCAAAACGTGTTTTTCAGCCCGAAATAAACGCGTTTTTTCAGACAACTGAATCCCCATGTAACAGCAAGGCTCAGAGGAGCCCACACACCCAGCTCTTAACCCCAGTGTGCAGAAAGGGTCAAAACGTGTTTTTCAGCAGAAATAAACATTTTTCTGCAAGTTTGGTCAACACCATGTAAGTTATGGGGCAGTAACAGAACACTTTTCAAAACGTGTTTTTCAGCCCAAAATAAACGCGTTTTTTCAGACAACTGAATCCCCATGTAACAGCAAGGCTCAGAGGAGCCCACACACTCAGATCTTAACCCCAGTGTGCAGATAGGGTCAAAACGTGTTTTTCAGCAGAAATAAACATGTTTCTGCAAGTTTGGTCAACCCCATGTAAGTTATGGGACAGTAACAGAACACTTTTCAAAACGTGTTTTTCAGCCCGAAATAAACGCGTTTTTTCAGACAACTGAATCCCCATGCAACAGCAAGGCTCAGAAGAGCCCACACACTCAGCTCTTAACCCCAGTGTGCAGAGAGAGTCAAAACGTGTTTTTCAGCAGAAATAAACATGTTTCTGCAAGTTTGGTCAACCCCATGTAAGTTATGGGACAGTAACAGAACACTTTTCAAAACGTGTTTTTCAGCCCGAAATAAACGCGTTTTTTTCAGACAACTGAATCCCCATGCAACAGCAAGGCTCAGAAGAGCCCACACACTCAGCTCTTAACCCCAGTGTGCAGAAAGAGTCAAAACGTGTTTTTCAGCAGAAATAAACATGTTTCTGCAAGTTTGGTCAACCCCATGTAAGTTATGGTGCAGTAACAGAACACTTTTCAAAACGTGTTTTTCAGCCCGAAATAAACGCGTTTTTTCAGACAACTGAATCCCCATGTAACAGAAAGGCTCAGAGGAGCCCACACACTCAGCTCTTAACCCCAGTGTGCAGAAAGGGTCAAAACGTGTTTTTCAGCAGAAATAAACATGTTTCTGCAAGTTTGGTCAACCCCATGTAAGTTATGGGACAGTAACAGAACACTTTTCAAAACGTGTTTTTCAGCCCGAAATAAACGCGTTTTTTCAGACAACTGAATCCCCATGTAACAGCAAGGCTCAGAGGAGCCCACACACTCAGCTCTTAACCCCAGTGTGCAGAAAGGGTCAAAACGTGTTTTTCAGCAGAAATAAACATGTTTCTGCAAGTTTGGTCAACCCCATGTAAGTTATGGGGCAGTAACAGAACACTTTTCAAAACGTGTTTTTCAGCCCGAAATAAACGCGTTTTTTCAGACAACTGAATCCCCATGTAACAGCAAGGCTCAGAGGAGCCCACACACTCAGCTCTTAACCCCAGTGTGCAGAAAGGGTCACAACGTGTTTTTCAGCAGAAATAAACATGTTTCTGCAAGTTTGGTCAACCCCATGTAAGTTATGGGGCAGTAACAGAACACTTTTCAAAACGTGTTTTTCAGCCCGAAATAAACGCGTTTTTTCAGACAACTGAATCCCCATGCAGCAGCAAGGCTCAGAGGAGCCCACACACTCAGCTCTTAACCCCAGTGTGCAGAAAGAGTCAAAACGTGTTTTTCAGCAGAAATAAACATGTTTCTGCAAGTTTGGTCAACCCCATGTAAGTTATGGGGCAGTAACAGCACACTTTTCAAAACGTGTTTTTCAGCCCGAAATAAACGCGTTTTTTCAGACAACTGAATCCCCATGTAACAGCAAGGCTCAGAGGAGCCCACACACTCAGCTCTTAACCCCAGTGTGCAGAAAGGGTCAAAACGTGTTTTTCAGCAGAAATAAACATGTTTCTGCAAGTTTGGTCAACCCCATGTAAGTTATGGGGCAGTAACAGAACACTTTTCAAAACGTGTTTTTCAGCCCGAAATAAACGCGTTTTTTCAGACAACTGAATCCCCATGTAACAGCAAGGCTCAGAGGAGCCCACACACTCAGCTCTTAACCCCAGTGTGCAGAAAGGGTCACAACGTGTTTTTCAGCAGAAATAAACATGTTTCTGCAAGTTTGGTCAACCCCATGTAAGTTATGGGGCAGTAACAGAACACTTTTCAAAACGTGTTTTTCAGCCCGAAATAAACGCGTTTTTTCAGACAACTGAATCCCCATGCAGCAGCAAGGCTCAGAGGAGCCCACACACTCAGCTCTTAACCCCAGTGTGCAGAAAGAGTCAAAACGTGTTTTTCAGCAGAAATAAACATGTTTCTGCAAGTTTGGTCAACCCCATGTAAGTTATGGGGCAGTAACAGCACACTTTTCAAAACGTGTTTTTCAGCCCGAAATAAACGCGTTTTTTCAGACAACTGAATCCCCATGTAACAGCAAGGCTCAGAGGAGCCCACACACTCAGCTCTTAACCCCAGTGTGCAGAAAGGGTCACAACGTGTTTTTCAGCAGAAATAAACATGTTTCTGCAAGTTTGGTCAACCCCATGTAAGTTATGGGACAGTAACAGAACACTTTTCAAAACGTGTTTTTCAGCCCGAAATAAACGCGTTTTTTCAGACAACTGAATCCCCATGTAACAGCAAGGCTCAGAGGAGCCCACACACCCAGCTCTTAACCCCAGTGTGCAGAAAGGGTCAAAACGTGTTTTTCAGCAGAAATAAACATGTTTCTGCAAGTTTGGTCAACCCCATGTAAGTTATGGGGCAGTAACAGAACACTTTTCAAAACGTGTTTTTCAGCCCGAAATAAACGCGTTTTTTCAGACAACTGAATCCCCATGTAACAGCAAGGCTCAGAGGAGCCCACACACTCAGATCTTAACCCCAGTGTGCAGAAAGGGTCAAAACGTGTTTTTCAGCAGAAATAAACATGTTTCTGCAAGTTTGGTCAACCCCATGTAAGTTATGGGGCAGTAACAGAACACTTTTCAAAACGTGTTTTTCAGCCCGAAATAAACGCGTTTTTTCAGACAACTGAATCCCCATGTAACAGCAAGGCTCAGAGGAGCCCACACACTCAGCTCTTAACCCCAGTGTGCAGAAAGGGTCAAAACGTGTTTTTCAGCAGAAATAAACATGTTTCTGCAAGTTTGGTCAACCCCATGTAAGTTATGGGGCAGTAACAGAACACTTTTCAAAACGTGTTTTTCAGCCCGAAATAAACGCGTTTTTTCAGACAACTGAATCCCCATGCAGCAGCAAGGCTCAGAGGAGCCCACACACTCAGCTCTTAACCCCAGTGTGCAGAAAGAGTCAAAACATGTTTTTCAGCAGAAATAAACATGTTTCTGCAAGATTGGTCAACCCCATGTAAGTTATGGGGCAGTAACAGCACACTTTTCAAAACGTGTTTTTCAGCCCGAAATAAACGCGTTTTTTCAGACAACTGAATCCCCATGTAACAGCAAGGCTCAGAGGAGCCCACACACTCAGCTCTTAACCCCAGTGTGCAGAAAGGGACAAAACGTGTTTTTCAGCAGAAATAAACATGTTTCTGCAAGTTTGGTCAACCCCATGTAAGTTATGGGACAGTAACAGAACACTTTTCAAAACGTGTTTTTCAGCCCGAAATAAACGCGTTTTTTCAGACAACTGAATCCCCATGTAACAGCAAGGCTCAGAGGAGCCCACACACTCAGCTCTTAACCCCAGTGTGCAGAAAGGGTCAAAACGTGTTTTTCAGCAGAAATAAACATGTTTCTGCAAGTTTGGTCAACCCCATGTAAGTTATGGGGCAGTAACAGAACACTTTTCAAAACGTGTTTTTCAGCCCGAAATAAACGCGTTTTTTCAGACAACTGAATCCCCATGTAACAGCAAGGCTCAGAGGAGCCCACACACTCAGCTCTTAACCCCAGTGTGCAGAAAGGGTCAAAACGTGTTTTTCAGCAGAAATAAACATGTTTCTGCAAGTTTGGTCAACCCCATGTAAGTTATGGGGCAGTAACAGAACACTTTTCAAAACGTGTTTTTCAGCCCGAAATAAACGCGTTTTTTCAGACAACTGAATCCCCATGTAACAGCAAGGCTCAGAGGAGCCCACACACTCAGCTCTTAACCCCAGTGTGCAGAAAGGGTCACAACGTGTTTTTCAGCAGAAATAAACATGTTTCTGCAAGTTTGGTCAACCCCATGTAAGTTATGGGGCAGTAACAGAACACTTTTCAAAACGTGTTTTTCAGCCCGAAATAAACGCGTTTTTTCAGACAACTGAATCCCCATGTAACAGCAAGGCTCAGAGGAGCCCACACACTCAGATCTTAACCCCAGTGTGCAGAAAGGGTCAAAACGTGTTTTTCAGCAGAAATAAACATGTTTCTGCAAGTTTGGTCAACCCCATGTAAATTATGGGGCAGTAACAGAACACTTTTCAAAACGTGTTTTTCAGCCCGAAATAAACGCGTTTTTTCAGACAACTGAATCCCCATGTAACAGCAAGGCTCAGAGGAGCCCACACACTCAGCTCTTAACCCCAGTGTGCAGAAAGGGTCAAAACGTGTTTTTCAGCAGAAATAAACATGTTTCTGCAAGTTTGGTCAACCCCATGTAAGTTATGGGGCAGTAACAGAACACTTTTCAAAACGTGTTTTTCAGCCCGAAATAAACGCGTTTTTTCAGACAACTGAATCCCCATGCAGCAGCAAGGCTCAGAGGAGCCCACACACTCAGCTCTTAACCCCAGTGTGCAGAAAGAGTCAAAACGTGTTTTTCAGCAGAAATAAACATGTTTCTGCAAGTTTGGTCAACCCCATGTAAGTTATGGGGCAGTAACAGCACACTTTTCAAAACGTGTTTTTCAGCCCGAAATAAACGCGTTTTTTCAGACAACTGAATCCCCATGTAACAGCAAGGCTCAGAGGAGCCCACACACTCAGCTCTTAACCCCAGTGTGCAGAAAGGGTCAAAACGTGTTTTTCAGCAGAAATAAACATGTTTCTGCAAGTTTGGTCAACCCCATGTAAGTTATGGGGCAGTAACAGAATACTTTTCAAAACGTGTTTTTCAGCCCGAAATAAACGCGTTTTTTCAGACAACTGAATCCCCATGTAACAGCAAGGCTCAGAGGAGCCCACACACTCAGCTCTTAACCCCAGTGTGCAGAAAGGGTCACAACGTGTTTTTCAGCAGAAATAAACATGTTTCTGCAAGTTTGGTCAACCCCATGTAAGTTATGGGACAGTAACAGAACACTTTTCAAAACGTGTTTTTCAGCCCGAAATAAACGCGTTTTTTCAGACAACTGAATCCCCATGTAACAGCAAGGCTCAGAGGAGCCCACACACTCAGCTCTTAACCCCAGTGTGCAGAAAGGGTCAAAACGTGTTTTTCAGCAGAAATAAACATGTTTCTGCAAGTTTGGTCAACCCCATGTAAGTTATGGGGCAGTAACAGAACACTTTTCAAAACGTGTTTTTCAGCCCGAAATAAACGCGTTTTTTCAGACAACTGAATCCCCATGTAACAGCAAGGCTCAGAGGAGCCCACACACTCAGCTCTTAACCCCAGTGTGCAGAAAGGGTCACAACGTGTTTTTCAGCAGAAATAAACATGTTTCTGCAAGTTTGGTCAACCCCATGTAAGTTATGGGACAGTAACAGAACACTTTTCAAAACGTGTTTTTCAGCCCGAAATAAACGCGTTTTTTCAGACAACTGAATCCCCATGTAACAGCAAGGCTCAGAGGAGCCCACACACTCAGCTCTTAACCCCAGTGTGCAGAAAGGGTCAAAACGTGTTTTTCAGCAGAAATAAACATGTTTCTGCAAGTTTGGTCAACCCCATGTAAGTTATGGGGCAGTAACAGAACACTTTTCAAAACCTGTTTTTCAGCCCGAAATAAACGCGTTTTTTCAGACAACTGAATCCCCATGTAACAGCAAGGCTCAGAGGAGCCCACACACTCAGATCTTAACCCCAGTGTGCAGAAAGGGTCAAAACGTGTTTTTCAGCAGAAATAAACATGTTTCTGCAAGTTTGGTCAACCCCATGTAAATTATGGGGCAGTAACAGAACACTTTTCAAAACGTGTTTTTCAGCCCGAAATAAACGCGTTTTTTCAGACAACTGAATCCCCATGCAGCAGCAAGGCTCAGAGGAGCCCACACACTCAGCTCTTAACCCCAGTGTGCAGAAAGAGTCAAAACGTGTTTTTCAGCAGAAATAAACATGTTTCTGCAAGTTTGGTCAACCCCATGTAAGTTATGGGGCAGTAACAGCACACTTTTCAAAACGTGTTTTTCAGCCCGAAATAAACGCGTTTTTTCAGACATCTGAATCCCCATGTAACAGCAAGGCTCAGAGGAGCCCACACACTCAGCTCTTAACCCCAGTGTGCAGAAAGGGTCAAAACGTGTTTTTCAGCAGAAATAAACATTTTTCTGCAAGTTTGGTCAACCCCATGTAAGTTATGGGGCAGTAACAGAACACTTTTCAAAACGTGTTTTTCAGCCCGAAATAAACGCGTTTTTTCAGACAACTGAATCCCCATGTAACAGAAAGGCTCAGAGGAGCCCACACACTCAGCTCTTAACCCCAGTGTGCAGAAAGGGTCAAAACGTGTTTTTCAGCAGAAATAAACATGTTTCTGCAAGTTTGGTCAACCCCATGTAAGTTATGGGACAGTAACAGAACACTTTTCAAAACGTGTTTTTCAGCCCGAAATAAACGCGTTTTTTCAGACAACTGAATCCCCATGTAACAGCAAGGCTCAGAGGAGCCCACACACTCAGCTCTTAACCCCAGTGTGCAGAAAGGGTCAAAACGTGTTTTTCAGCAGAAATAAACATTTTTCTGCAAGTTTGGTCAACACCATGTAAGTTATGGGGCAGTAACAGAACACTTTTCAAAACGTGTTTTTCAGCCCGAAATAAACGCGTTTTTTCAGACAACTGAATCCCCATGTAACAGCAAGGCTCAGAGGAGCCCACACACTCAGATCTTAACCCCAGTGTGCAGAAAGGGTCAAAACGTGTTTTTCAGCAGAAATAAACATGTTTCTGCAAGTTTGGTCAACCCCATGTAAGTTATGGGACAGTAACAGAACACTTTTCAAAACGTGTTTTTCAGCCCGAAATAAACGCGTTTTTTCAGACAACTGAATCCCCATGTAACAGCAAGGCTCAGAGGAGCCCACACACTCAGATCTTAACCCCAGTGTGCAGAAAGGGTCAAAACGTGTTTTTCAGCAGAAATAAACATGTTTCTGCAAGTTTGGTCAACCCCATGTAAGTTATGGGGCAGTAACAGAACACTTTTCAAAACGTGTTTTTCAGCCCGAAATAAACGCGTTTTTTCAGACAACTGAATCCCCATGTAACAGCAAGGCTCAGAGGAGCCCACACACTCAGCTCTTAACCCCAGTGTGCAGAAAGGGTCAAAACGTGTTTTTCAGCAGAAATAAACATGTTTCTGCAAGTTTGGTCATTCCCATGTAAATTATGGGGCAGTAACAGAACACTTTTCAAAACGTGTTTTTCAGCCCGAAATAAACGCGTTTTTTCAGACAACTGAATCCCCATGTAACAGCAAGGCTCAGAGGAGCCCACACACTCAGATCTTAACCCCAGTGTGCAGAAAGGGTCAAAACGTGTTTTTCAGCAGAAATAAACATGTTTCTGCAAGTTTGGTCAACCCCATGTAAATTATGGGGCAGTAACAGAACACTTTTCAAAACGTGTTTTTCAGCCCGAAATAAACGCGTTTTTTCAGACAACTGAATCCCCATGTAACAGCAAGGCTCAGAGGAGCCCACACACTCAGCTCTTAACCCCAGTGTGCAGAAAGGGTCAAAACGTGTTTTTCAGCAGAAATAAACATGTTTCTGCAAGTTTGGTCAACCCCATGTAAGTTATGGGGCAGTAACAGAACACTTTTCAAAACGTGTTTTTCAGCCCGAAATAAACGCGTTTTTTCAGACAACTGAATCCCCATGCAGCAGCAAGGCTCAGAGGAGCCCACACACTCAGCTCTTAACCCCAGTGTGCAGAAAGAGTCAAAACGTGTTTTTCAGCAGAAATAAACATGTTTCTGCAAGTTTGGTCAACCCCATGTAAGTTATGGGGCAGTAACAGCACACTTTTCAAAACGTGTTTTTCAGCCCGAAATAAACGCGTTTTTTCAGACATCTGAATCCCCATGTAACAGCAAGGCTCAGAGGAGCCCACACACTCAGCTCTTAACCCCAGTGTGCAGAAAGGGTCAAAACGTGTTTTTCAGCAGAAATAAACATTTTTCTGCAAGTTTGGTCAACCCCATGTAAGTTATGGGGCAGTAACAGAACACTTTTCAAAACGTGTTTTTCAGCCCGAAATAAACGCGTTTTTTCAGACAACTGAATCCCCATGTAACAGAAAGGCTCAGAGGAGCCCACACACTCAGCTCTTAACCCCAGTGTGCAGAAAGGGTCAAAACGTGTTTTTCAGCAGAAATAAACATGTTTCTGCAAGTTTGGTCAACCCCATGTAAGTTATGGGACAGTAACAGAACACTTTTCAAAACGTGTTTTTCAGCCCGAAATAAACGCGTTTTTTCAGACAACTGAATCCCCATGTAACAGCAAGGCTCAGAGGAGCCCACACACTCAGCTCTTAACCCCAGTGTGCAGAAAGGGTCAAAACGTGTTTTTCAGCAGAAATAAACATGTTTCTGCAAGTTTGGTCAACCCCATGTAAGTTATGGGGCAGTAACAGAACACTTTTCAAAACGTGTTTTTCAGCCCGAAATAAACGCGTTTTTTCAGACAACTGAATCCCCATGTAACAGCAAGGCTCAGAGGAGCCCACACACTCAGCTCTTAACCCCAGTGTGCAGAAAGGGTCACAACGTGTTTTTCAGCAGAAATAAACATGTTTCTGCAAGTTTGGTCAACCCCATGTAAGTTATGGGACAGTAACAGAACACTTTTCAAAACGTGTTTTTCAGCCCGAAATAAACGCGTTTTTTCAGACAACTGAATCCCCATGTAACAGCAAGGCTCAGAGGAGCCCACACACTCAGCTCTTAACCCCAGTGTGCAGAAAGGGTCAAAACGTGTTTTTCAGCAGAAATAAACATGTTTCTGCAAGTTTGGTCAACCCCATGTAAGTTATGGGGCAGTAACAGAACACTTTTCAAAACGTGTTTTTCAGCCCGAAATAAACGCGTTTTTTCAGACAACTGAATCCCCATGTAACAGCAAGGCTCAGAGGAGCCCACACACTCAGCTCTTAACCCCAGTGTGCAGAAAGGGTCAAAACGTGTTTTTCAGCAGAAATAAACATTTTTCTGCAAGTTTGGTCAACACCATGTAAGTTATGGGGCAGTAACAGAACACTTTTCAAAACGTGTTTTTCAGCCCAAAATAAACGCGTTTTTTCAGACAACTGAATCCCCATGTAACAGCAAGGCTCAGAGGAGCCCACACACTCAGATCTTAACCCCAGTGTGCAGATAGGGTCAAAACGTGTTTTTCAGCAGAAATAAACATGTTTCTGCAAGTTTGGTCAACCCCATGTAAGTTATGGGACAGTAACAGAACACTTTTCAAAACGTGTTTTTCAGCCCGAAATAAACGCGTTTTTTCAGACAACTGAATCCCCATGCAACAGCAAGGCTCAGAAGAGCCCACACACTCAGCTCTTAACCCCAGTGTGCAGAGAGAGTCAAAACGTGTTTTTCAGCAGAAATAAACATGTTTCTGCAAGTTTGGTCAACCCCATGTAAGTTATGGGACAGTAACAGAACACTTTTCAAAACGTGTTTTTCAGCCCGAAATAAACGCGTTTTTTCAGACAACTGAATCCCCATGCAACAGCAAGGCTCAGAAGAGCCCACACACTCAGCTCTTAACCCCAGTGTGCAGAAAGAGTCAAAACGTGTTTTTCAGCAGAAATAAACATGTTTCTGCAAGTTTGGTCAACCCCATGTAAGTTATGGTGCAGTAACAGAACACTTTTCAAAACGTGTTTTTCAGCCCGAAATAAACGCGTTTTTTCAGACAACTGAATCCCCATGTAACAGAAAGGCTCAGAGGAGCCCACACACTCAGCTCTTAACCCCAGTGTGCAGAAAGGGTCAAAACGTGTTTTTCAGCAGAAATAAACATGTTTCTGCAAGTTTGGTCAACCCCATGTAAGTTATGGGACAGTAACAGAACACTTTTCAAAACGTGTTTTTCAGCCCGAAATAAACGCGTTTTTTCAGACAACTGAATCCCCATGTAACAGCAAGGCTCAGAGGAGCCCACACACTCAGCTCTTAACCCCAGTGTGCAGAAAGGGTCAAAACGTGTTTTTCAGCAGAAATAAACATGTTTCTGCAAGTTTGGTCAACCCCATGTAAGTTATGGGGCAGTAACAGAACACTTTTCAAAACGTGTTTTTCAGCCCGAAATAAACGCGTTTTTTCAGACAACTGAATCCCCATGTAACAGCAAGGCTCAGAGGAGCCCACACACTCAGCTCTTAACCCCAGTGTGCAGAAAGGGTCACAACGTGTTTTTCAGCAGAAATAAACATGTTTCTGCAAGTTTGGTCAACCCCATGTAAGTTATGGGGCAGTAACAGAACACTTTTCAAAACGTGTTTTTCAGCCCGAAATAAACGCGTTTTTTCAGACAACTGAATCCCCATGCAGCAGCAAGGCTCAGAGGAGCCCACACACTCAGCTCTTAACCCCAGTGTGCAGAAAGAGTCAAAACGTGTTTTTCAGCAGAAATAAACATGTTTCTGCAAGTTTGGTCAACCCCATGTAAGTTATGGGGCAGTAACAGCACACTTTTCAAAACGTGTTTTTCAGCCCGAAATAAACGCGTTTTTTCAGACAACTGAATCCCCATGTAACAGCAAGGCTCAGAGGAGCCCACACACTCAGCTCTTAACCCCAGTGTGCAGAAAGGGTCAAAACGTGTTTTTCAGCAGAAATAAACATGTTTCTGCAAGTTTGGTCAACCCCATGTAAGTTATGGGGCAGTAACAGAACACTTTTCAAAACGTGTTTTTCAGCCCGAAATAAACGCGTTTTTTCAGACAACTGAATCCCCATGTAACAGCAAGGCTCAGAGGAGCCCACACACTCAGCTCTTAACCCCAGTGTGCAGAAAGGGTCACAACGTGTTTTTCAGCAGAAATAAACATGTTTCTGCAAGTTTGGTCAACCCCATGTAAGTTATGGGGCAGTAACAGAACACTTTTCAAAACGTGTTTTTCAGCCCGAAATAAACGCGTTTTTTCAGACAACTGAATCCCCATGCAGCAGCAAGGCTCAGAGGAGCCCACACACTCAGCTCTTAACCCCAGTGTGCAGAAAGAGTCAAAACGTGTTTTTCAGCAGAAATAAACATGTTTCTGCAAGTTTGGTCAACCCCATGTAAGTTATGGGGCAGTAACAGCACACTTTTCAAAACGTGTTTTTCAGCCCGAAATAAACGCGTTTTTTCAGACAACTGAATCCCCATGTAACAGCAAGGCTCAGAGGAGCCCACACACTCAGCTCTTAACCCCAGTGTGCAGAAAGGGTCAAAACGTGTTTTTCAGCAGAAATAAACATGTTTCTGCAAGTTTGGTCAACCCCATGTAAGTTATGGGGCAGTAACAGAACACTTTTCAAAACGTGTTTTTCAGCCCGAAATAAACGCGTTTTTTCAGACAACTGAATCCCCATGTAACAGCAAGGCTCAGAGGAGCCCACACACTCAGCTCTTAACCCCAGTGTGCAGAAAGGGTCACAACGTGTTTTTCAGCAGAAATAAACATGTTTCTGCAAGTTTGGTCAACCCCATGTAAGTTATGGGACAGTAACAGAACACTTTTCAAAACGTGTTTTTCAGCCCGAAATAAACGCGTTTTTTCAGACAACTGAATCCCCATGTAACAGCAAGGCTCAGAGGAGCCCACACACTCAGCTCTTAACCCCAGTGTGCAGAAAGGGTCAAAACGTGTTTTTCAGCAGAAATAAACATGTTTCTGCAAGTTTGGTCAACCCCATGTAAGTTATGGGGCAGTAACAGAACACTTTTCAAAACGTGTTTTTCAGCCCGAAATAAACGCGTTTTTTCAGACAACTGAATCCCCATGTAACAGCAAGGCTCAGAGGAGCCCACACACTCAGCTCTTAACCCCAGTGTGCAGAAAGGGTCACAACGTGTTTTTCAGCAGAAATAAACATGTTTCTGCAAATTTGGTCAACCCCATGTAAGTTATGGGACAGTAACAGAACACTTTTCAAAACGTGTTTTTCAGCCCGAAATAAACGCGTTTTTTCAGACAACTGAATCCCCATGTAACAGCAAGGCTCAGAGGAGCCCACACACTCAGCTCTTAACCCCAGTGTGCAGAAAGGGTCAAAACGTGTTTTTCAGCAGAAATAAACATGTTTCTGCAAGTTTGGTCAACCCCATGTAAGTTATGGGACAGTAACAGAACACTTTTCAAAACGTGTTTTTCAGCCCGAAATAAACGCGTTTTTTCAGACAACTGAATCCCCATGCAACAGCAAGGCTCAGAAGAGCCCACACACTCAGCTCTTAACCCCAGTGTGCAGAGAGAGTCAAAACGTGTTTTTCAGCAGAAATAAACATGTTTCTGCAAGTTTGGTCAACCCCATGTAAGTTATGGGACAGTAACAGAACACTTTTCAAAACGTGTTTTTCAGCCCGAAATAAACGCGTTTTTTCAGACAACTGAATCCCCATGTAACAGCAAGGCTCAGAGGAGCCCACACACTCAGCTCTTAACCCCAGTGTGCAGAAAGGGTCACAACGTGTTTTTCAGCAGAAATAAACATGTTTCTGCAAGTTTGGTCAACCCCATGTAAGTTATGGGACAGTAACAGAACACTTTTCAAAACGTGTTTTTCAGCCCGAAATAAACGCGTTTTTTCAGACAACTGAATCCCCATGTAACAGCAAGGCTCAGAGGAGCCCACACACTCAGCTCTTAACCCCAGTGTGCAGAAAGGGTCAAAACGTGTTTTTCAGCAGAAATAAACATGTTTCTGCAAGTTTGGTCAACCCCATGTAAGTTATGGGGCAGTAACAGAACACTTTTCAAAACGTGTTTTTCAGCCCGAAATAAACGCGTTTTTTCAGACAACTGAATCCCCATGCAGCAGCAAGGCTCAGAGGAGCCCACACACTCAGCTCTTAACCCCAGTGTGCAGAAAGAGTCAAAACGTGTTTTTCAGCAGAAATAAACATGTTTCTGCAAGTTTGGTCAACCCCATGTAAGTTATGGGGCAGTAACAGCACACTTTTCAAAACGTGTTTTTCAGCCCGAAATAAACGCGTTTTTTCAGACAACTGAATCCCCATGTAACAGCAAGGCTCAGAGGAGCCCACACACTCAGCTCTTAACCCCAGTGTGCAGAAAGGGTCAAAACGTGTTTTTCAGCAGAAATAAACATGTTTCTGCAAGTTTGGTCAACCCCATGTAAGTTATGGGGCAGTAACAGAACACTTTTCAAAACGTGTTTTTCAGCCCGAAATAAACGCGTTTTTTCAGACAACTGAATCCCCATGTAACAGCAAGGCTCAGAGGAGCCCACACACTCAGCTCTTAACCCCAGTGTGCAGAAAGGGTCACAACGTGTTTTTCAGCAGAAATAAACATGTTTCTGCAAGTTTGGTCAACCCCATGTAAGTTATGGGACAGTAACAGAACACTTTTCAAAACGTGTTTTTCAGCCCGAAATAAACGCGTTTTTTCAGACAACTGAATCCCCATGTAACAGCAAGGCTCAGAGGAGCCCACACACTCAGCTCTTAACCCCAGTGTGCAGAAAGGGTCACAACGTGTTTTTCAGCAGAAATAAACATGTTTCTGCAAGTTTGGTCAACCCCATGTAAGTTATGGGGCAGTAACAGCACACTTTTCAAAACGTGTTTTTCAGCCCGAAATAAACGCGTTTTTTCAGACAACTGAATCCCCATGTAACAGCAAGGCTCAGAGGAGCCCACACACTCAGCTCTTAACCCCAGTGTGCAGAAAGGGTCAAAACGTGTTTTTCAGCAGAAATAAACATGTTTCTGCAAGTTTGGTCAACCCCATGTAAGTTATGGGGCAGTAACAGAACACTTTTCAAAACGTGTTTTTCAGCCCGAAATAAACGCGTTTTTTCAGACAACTGAATCCCCATGCAGCAGCAAGGCTCAGAGGAGCCCACACACTCAGCTCTTAACCCCAGTGTGCAGAAAGAGTCAAAACGTGTTTTTCAGCAGAAATAAACATGTTTCTGCAAGTTTGGTCAACCCCATGTAAGTTATGGGGCAGTAACAGCACACTTTTCAAAACGTGTTTTTCAGCCCGAAATAAACGCGTTTTTTCAGACAACTGAATCCCCATGTAACAGCAAGGCTCAGAGGAGCCCACACACTCAGCTCTTAACCCCAGTGTGCAGAAAGGGTCAAAACGTGTTTTTCAGCAGAAATAAACATGTTTCTGCAAGTTTGGTCAACCCCATGTAAGTTATGGGGCAGTAACAGAACACTTTTCAAAACGTGTTTTTCAGCCCGAAATAAACGCGTTTTTTCAGACAACTGAATCCCCATGTAACAGCAAGGCTCAGAGGAGCCCACACACTCAGCTCTTAACCCCAGTGTGCAGAAAGGGTCACAACGTGTTTTTCAGCAGAAATAAACATGTTTCTGCAAGTTTGGTCAACCCCATGTAAGTTATGGGACAGTAACAGAACACTTTTCAAAACGTGTTTTTCAGCCCGAAATAAACGCGTTTTTTCAGACAACTGAATCCCCATGTAACAGCAAGGCTCAGAGGAGCCCACACACTCAGCTCTTAACCCCAGTGTGCAGAAAGGGTCAAAACGTGTTTTTCAGCAGAAATAAACATGTTTCTGCAAGTTTGGTCAACCCCATGTAAGTTATGGGGCAGTAACAGAACACTTTTCAAAACGTGTTTTTCAGCCCGAAATAAACGCGTTTTTTCAGACAACTGAATCCCCATGTAACAGCAAGGCTCAGAGGAGCCCACACACTCAGCTCTTAACCCCAGTGTGCAGAAAGGGTCACAACGTGTTTTTCAGCAGAAATAAACATGTTTCTGCAAGTTTGGTCAACCCCATGTAAGTTATGGGACAGTAACAGAACACTTTTCAAAACGTGTTTTTCAGCCCGAAATAAACGCGTTTTTTCAGACAACTGAATCCCCATGTAACAGCAAGGCTCAGAGGAGCCCACACACTCAGCTCTTAACCCCAGTGTGCAGAAAGGGTCAAAACGTGTTTTTCAGCAGAAATAAACATGTTTCTGCAAGTTTGGTCAACCCCATGTAAGTTATGGGACAGTAACAGAACACTTTTCAAAACGTGTTTTTCAGCCCGAAATAAACGCGTTTTTTCAGACAACTGAATCCCCATGTAACAGCAAGGCTCAGAGGAGCCCACACACTCAGCTCTTAACCCCAGTGTGCAGAAAGGGTCAAAACGTGTTTTTCAGCAGAAATAAACATGTTTCTGCAAGTTTGGTCAACCCCATGTAAGTTATGGGACAGTAACAGAACACTTTTCAAAACGTGTTTTTCAGCCCGAAATAAACGCGTTTTTTCAGACAACTGAATCCCCATGTAACAGCAAGGCTCAGAGGAGCCCACACACTCAGCTCTTAACCCCAGTGTGCAGAAAGGGTCAAAACGTGTTTTTCAGCAGAAATAAACATGTTTCTGCAAGTTTGGTCAACCCCATGTAAGTTATGGGACAGTAACAGAACACTTTTCAAAACGTGTTTTTCAGCCCGAAATAAACGCGTTTTTTCAGACAACTGAATCCCCATGTAACAGCAAGGCTCAGAGGAGCCCACACACTCAGATCTTAACCCCAGTGTGCAGATAGGGTCAAAACGTGTTTTTCAGCAGAAATAAACATGTTTCTGCAAGTTTGGTCAACCCCATGTAAGTTATGGGACAGTAACAGAACACTTTTCAAAACGTGTTTTTCAGCCCGAAATAAACGCGTTTTTTCAGACAACTGAATCCCCATGCAACAGCAAGGCTCAGAAGAGCCCACACACTCAGCTCTTAACCCCAGTGTGCAGAGAGAGTCAAAACGTGTTTTTCAGCAGAAATAAACATGTTTCTGCAAGTTTGGTCAACCCCATGTAAGTTATGGGACAGTAACAGAACACTTTTCAAAACGTGTTTTTCAGCCCGAAATAAACGCGTTTTTTCAGACAACTGAATCCCCATGCAACAGCAAGGCTCAGAAGAGCCCACACACTCAGCTCTTAACCCCAGTGTGCAGAAAGAGTCAAAACGTGTTTTTCAGCAGAAATAAACATGTTTCTGCAAGTTTGGTCAACCCCATGTAAGTTATGGTGCAGTAACAGAACACTTTTCAAAACGTGTTTTTCAGCCCGAAATAAACGCGTTTTTTCAGACAACTGAATCCCCATGTAACAGAAAGGCTCAGAGGAGCCCACACACTCAGCTCTTAACCCCAGTGTGCAGAAAGGGTCAAAACGTGTTTTTCAGCAGAAATAAACATGTTTCTGCAAGTTTGGTCAACCCCATGTAAGTTATGGGACAGTAACAGAACACTTTTCAAAACGTGTTTTTCAGCCCGAAATAAACGCGTTTTTTCAGACAACTGAATCCCCATGTAACAGCAAGGCTCAGAGGAGCCCACACACTCAGCTCTTAACCCCAGTGTGCAGAAAGGGTCAAAACGTGTTTTTCAGCAGAAATAAACATGTTTCTGCAAGTTTGGTCAACCCCATGTAAGTTATGGGGCAGTAACAGAACACTTTTCAAAACGTGTTTTTCAGCCCGAAATAAACGCGTTTTTTCAGACAACTGAATCCCCATGTAACAGCAAGGCTCAGAGGAGCCCACACACTCAGCTCTTAACCCCAGTGTGCAGAAAGGGTCACAACGTGTTTTTCAGCAGAAATAAACATGTTTCTGCAAGTTTGGTCAACCCCATGTAAGTTATGGGGCAGTAACAGAACACTTTTCAAAACGTGTTTTTCAGCCCGAAATAAACGCGTTTTTTCAGACAACTGAATCCCCATGCAGCAGCAAGGCTCAGAGGAGCCCACACACTCAGCTCTTAACCCCAGTGTGCAGAAAGAGTCAAAACGTGTTTTTCAGCAGAAATAAACATGTTTCTGCAAGTTTGGTCAACCCCATGTAAGTTATGGGGCAGTAACAGCACACTTTTCAAAACGTGTTTTTCAGCCCGAAATAAACGCGTTTTTTCAGACAACTGAATCCCCATGTAACAGCAAGGCTCAGAGGAGCCCACACACTCAGCTCTTAACCCCAGTGTGCAGAAAGGGTCAAAACGTGTTTTTCAGCAGAAATAAACATGTTTCTGCAAGTTTGGTCAACCCCATGTAAGTTATGGGGCAGTAACAGAACACTTTTCAAAACGTGTTTTTCAGCCCGAAATAAACGCGTTTTTTCAGACAACTGAATCCCCATGTAACAGCAAGGCTCAGAGGAGCCCACACACTCAGCTCTTAACCCCAGTGTGCAGAAAGGGTCACAACGTGTTTTTCAGCAGAAATAAACATGTTTCTGCAAGTTTGGTCAACCCCATGTAAGTTATGGGGCAGTAACAGAACACTTTTCAAAACGTGTTTTTCAGCCCGAAATAAACGCGTTTTTTCAGACAACTGAATCCCCATGCAGCAGCAAGGCTCAGAGGAGCCCACACACTCAGCTCTTAACCCCAGTGTGCAGAAAGAGTCAAAACGTGTTTTTCAGCAGAAATAAACATGTTTCTGCAAGTTTGGTCAACCCCATGTAAGTTATGGGGCAGTAACAGCACACTTTTCAAAACGTGTTTTTCAGCCCGAAATAAACGCGTTTTTTCAGACAACTGAATCCCCATGTAACAGCAAGGCTCAGAGGAGCCCACACACTCAGCTCTTAACCCCAGTGTGCAGAAAGGGTCAAAACGTGTTTTTCAGCAGAAATAAACATGTTTCTGCAAGTTTGGTCAACCCCATGTAAGTTATGGGGCAGTAACAGAACACTTTTCAAAACGTGTTTTTCAGCCCGAAATAAACGCGTTTTTTCAGACAACTGAATCCCCATGTAACAGCAAGGCTCAGAGGAGCCCACACACTCAGCTCTTAACCCCAGTGTGCAGAAAGGGTCACAACGTGTTTTTCAGCAGAAATAAACATGTTTCTGCAAGTTTGGTCAACCCCATGTAAGTTATGGGACAGTAACAGAACACTTTTCAAAACGTGTTTTTCAGCCCGAAATAAACGCGTTTTTTCAGACAACTGAATCCCCATGTAACAGCAAGGCTCAGAGGAGCCCACACACTCAGCTCTTAACCCCAGTGTGCAGAAAGGGTCAAAACGTGTTTTTCAGCAGAAATAAACATGTTTCTGCAAGTTTGGTCAACCCCATGTAAGTTATGGGGCAGTAACAGAACACTTTTCAAAACGTGTTTTTCAGCCCGAAATAAACGCGTTTTTTCAGACAACTGAATCCCCATGTAACAGCAAGGCTCAGAGGAGCCCACACACTCAGCTCTTAACCCCAGTGTGCAGAAAGGGTCACAACGTGTTTTTCAGCAGAAATAAACATGTTTCTGCAAGTTTGGTCAACCCCATGTAAGTTATGGGACAGTAACAGAACACTTTTCAAAACGTGTTTTTCAGCCCGAAATAAACGCGTTTTTTCAGACAACTGAATCCCCATGTAACAGCAAGGCTCAGAGGAGCCCACACACTCAGCTCTTAACCCCAGTGTGCAGAAAGGGTCAAAACGTGTTTTTCAGCAGAAATAAACATGTTTCTGCAAGTTTGGTCAACCCCATGTAAGTTATGGGACAGTAACAGAACACTTTTCAAAACGTGTTTTTCAGCCCGAAATAAACGCGTTTTTTCAGACAACTGAATCCCCATGCAACAGCAAGGCTCAGAAGAGCCCACACACTCAGCTCTTAACCCCAGTGTGCAGAGAGAGTCAAAACGTGTTTTTCAGCAGAAATAAACATGTTTCTGCAAGTTTGGTCAACCCCATGTAAGTTATGGGACAGTAACAGAACACTTTTCAAAACGTGTTTTTCAGCCCGAAATAAACGCGTTTTTTCAGACAACTGAATCCCCATGTAACAGCAAGGCTCAGAGGAGCCCACACACTCAGCTCTTAACCCCAGTGTGCAGAAAGGGTCACAACGTGTTTTTCAGCAGAAATAAACATGTTTCTACAAGTTTGGTCAACCCCATGTAAGTTATGGGACAGTAACAGAACACTTTTCAAAACGTGTTTTTCAGCCCGAAATAAACGCGTTTTTTCAGACAACTGAATCCCCATGTAACAGCAAGGCTCAGAGGAGCCCACACACTCAGCTCTTAACCCCAGTGTGCAGAAAGGGTCAAAACGTGTTTTTCAGCAGAAAAAAACATGTTTCTGCAAGTTTGGTCAACCCCATGTAAGTTATGGGACAGTAACAGAACACTTTTCAAAACGTGTTTTTCAGCCCGAAATAAACGCGTTTTTTCAGACAACTGAATCCCCATGTAACAGCAAGGCTCAGAGGAGCCCACACACTCAGCTCTTAACCCCAGTGTGCAGAAAGGGTCAAAACGTGTTTTTCAGCAGAAATAAACATGTTTCTGCAAGTTTGGTCAACCCCATGTAAGTTATGGGGCAGTAACAGAACACTTTTCAAAACGTGTTTTTCAGCCCGAAATAAACGCGTTTTTTCAGACAACTGAATCCCCATGTAACAGCAAGGCTCAGAGGAGCCCACACACTCAGCTCTTAACCCCAGTGTGCAGAAAGGGTCACAACGTGTTTTTCAGCAGAAATAAACATGTTTCTGCAAGTTTGGTCAACCCCATGTAAGTTATGGGACAGTAACAGAACACTTTTCAAAACGTGTTTTTCAGCCCGAAATAAACGCGTTTTTTCAGACAACTGAATCCCCATGTAACAGCAAGGCTCAGAGGAGCCCACACACTCAGCTCTTAACCCCAGTGTGCAGAAAGGGTCAAAACGTGTTTTTCAGCAGAAATAAACATGTTTCTGCAAGTTTGGTCAACCCCATGTAAGTTATGGGGCAGTAACAGAACACTTTTCAAAACGTGTTTTTCAGCCCGAAATAAACGCGTTTTTTCAGACAACTGAATCCCCATGTAACAGCAAGGCTCAGAGGAGCCCACACACTCAGCTCTTAACCCCAGTGTGCAGAAAGGGTCAAAACGTGTTTTTCAGCAGAAATAAACATTTTTCTGCAAGTTTGGTCAACACCATGTAAGTTATGGGGCAGTAACAGAACACTTTTCAAAACGTGTTTTTCAGCCCAAAATAAACGCGTTTTTTCAGACAACTGAATCCCCATGTAACAGAAAGGCTCAGAGGAGCCCACACACTCAGCTCTTAACCCCAGTGTGCAGAAAGGGTCAAAACGTGTTTTTCAGCAGAAATAAACATGTTTCTGCAAGTTTGGTCAACCCCATGTAAGTTATGGGGCAGTAACAGAACACTTTTCAAAACGTGTTTTTCAGCCCGAAATAAACGCGTTTTTTCAGACAACTGAATCCCCATGCAGCAGCAAGGCTCAGAGGAGCCCACACACTCAGCTCTTAACCCCAGTGTGCAGAAAGAGTCAAAACGTGTTTTTCAGCAGAAATAAACATGTTTCTGCAAGTTTGGTCAACCCCATGTAAGTTATGGGGCAGTAACAGCACACTTTTCAAAACGTGTTTTTCAGCCCGAAATAAACGCGTTTTTTCAGACAACTGAATCCCCATGTAACAGCAAGGCTCAGAGGAGCCCACACACTCAGCTCTTAACCCCAGTGTGCAGAAAGGGTCAAAACGTGTTTTTCAGCAGAAATAAACATGTTTCTGCAAGTTTGGTCAACCCCATGTAAGTTATGGGGCAGTAACAGAACACTTTTCAAAACGTGTTTTTCAGCCCGAAATAAACGCGTTTTTTCAGACAACTGAATCCCCATGTAACAGCAAGGCTCAGAGGAGCCCACACACTCAGCTCTTAACCCCAGTGTGCAGAAAGGGTCACAACGTGTTTTTCAGCAGAAATAAACATGTTTCTGCAAGTTTGGTCAACCCCATGTAAGTTATGGGACAGTAACAGAACACTTTTCAAAACGTGTTTTTCAGCCCGAAATAAACGCGTTTTTTCAGACAACTGAATCCCCATGTAACAGCAAGGCTCAGAGGAGCCCACACACTCAGCTCTTAACCCCAGTGTGCAGAAAGGGTCAAAACGTGTTTTTCAGCAGAAATAAACATGTTTCTGCAAGTTTGGTCAACCCCATGTAAGTTATGGGGCAGTAACAGAACACTTTTCAAAACGTGTTTTTCAGCCCGAAATAAACGCGTTTTTTCAGACAACTGAATCCCCATGTAACAGCAAGGCTCAGAGGAGCCCACACACTCAGCTCTTAACCCCAGTGTGCAGAAAGGGTCACAACGTGTTTTTCAGCAGAAATAAACATGTTTCTGCAAGTTTGGTCAACCCCGTGTAAGTTATGGGACAGTAACAGAACACTTTTCAAAACGTGTTTTTCAGCCCGAAATAAACGCGTTTTTTCAGACAACTGAATCCCCATGTAACAGCAAGGCTCAGAGGAGCCCACACACTCAGCTCTTAACCCCAGTGTGCAGAAAGGGTCAAAACGTGTTTTTCAGCAGAAATAAACATGTTTCTGCAAGTTTGGTCAACCCCATGTAAGTTATGGGACAGTAACAGAACACTTTTCAAAACGTGTTTTTCAGCCCGAAATAAACGCGTTTTTTCAGACAACTGAATCCCCATGCAACAGCAAGGCTCAGAAGAGCCCACACACTCAGCTCTTAACCCCAGTGTGCAGAGAGAGTCAAAACGTGTTTTTCAGCAGAAATAAACATGTTTCTGCAAGTTTGGTCAACCCCATGTAAGTTATGGGACAGTAACAGAACACTTTTCAAAACGTGTTTTTCAGCCCGAAATAAACGCGTTTTTTCAGACAACTGAATCCCCATGTAACAGCAAGGCTCAGAGGAGCCCACACACTCAGCTCTTAACCCCAGTGTGCAGAAAGGGTCACAACGTGTTTTTCAGCAGAAATAAACATGTTTCTGCAAGTTTGGTCAACCCCATGTAAGTTATGGGACAGTAACAGAACACTTTTCAAAACGTGTTTTTCAGCCCGAAATAAACGCGTTTTTTCAGACAACTGAATCCCCATGTAACAGCAAGGCTCAGAGGAGCCCACACACTCAGCTCTTAACCCCAGTGTGCAGAAAGGGTCAAAACGTGTTTTTCAGCAGAAATAAACATGTTTCTGCAAGTTTGGTCAACCCCATGTAAGTTATGGGACAGTAACAGAACACTTTTCAAAACATGTTTTTCAGCCCGAAATAAACGCGTTTTTTCAGACAACTGAATCCCCATGTAACAGCAAGGCTCAGAGGAGCCCACACACTCAGCTCTTAACCCCAGTGTGCAGAAAGGGTCAAAACGTGTTTTTCAGCAGAAATAAACATGTTTCTGCAAGTTTGGTCAACCCCATGTAAGTTATGGGGCAGTAACAGAACACTTTTCAAAACGTGTTTTTCAGCCCGAAATAAACGCGTTTTTTCAGACAACTGAATCCCCATGCAGCAGCAAGGCTCAGAGGAGCCCACACACTCAGCTCTTAACCCCAGTGTGCAGAAAGAGTCAAAACGTGTTTTTCAGCAGAAATAAACATGTTTCTGCAAGTTTGGTCAACCCCATGTAAGTTATGGGGCAGTAACAGCACACTTTTCAAAACGTGTTTTTCAGCCCGAAATAAACGCGTTTTTTCAGACATCTGAATCCCCATGTAACAGCAAGGCTCAGAGGAGCCCACACACTCAGCTCTTAACCCCAGTGTGCAGAAAGGGTCAAAACGTGTTTTTCAGCAGAAATAAACATTTTTCTGCAAGTTTGGTCAACCCCATGTAAGTTATGGGGCAGTAACAGAACACTTTTCAAAACGTGTTTTTCAGCCCGAAATAAACGCGTTTTTTCAGACAACTGAATCCCCATGTAACAGAAAGGCTCAGAGGAGCCCACACACTCAGCTCTTAACCCCAGTGTGCAGAAAGGGTCAAAACGTGTTTTTCAGCAGAAATAAACATGTTTCTGCAAGTTTGGTCAACCCCATGTAAGTTATGGGACAGTAACAGAACACTTTTCAAAACGTGTTTTTCAGCCCGAAATAAACGCGTTTTTTCAGACAACTGAATCCCCATGTAACAGCAAGGCTCAGAGGAGCCCACACACTCAGCTCTTAACCCCAGTGTGCAGAAAGGGTCAAAACGTGTTTTTCAGCAGAAATAAACATTTTTCTGCAAGTTTGGTCAACACCATGTAAGTTATGGGGCAGTAACAGAACACTTTTCAAAACGTGTTTTTCAGCCCGAAATAAACGCGTTTTTTCAGACAACTGAATCCCCATGTAACAGCAAGGCTCAGAGGAGCCCACACACTCAGATCTTAACCCCAGTGTGCAGAAAGGGTCAAAACGTGTTTTTCAGCAGAAATAAACATGTTTCTGCAAGTTTGGTCAACCCCATGTAAGTTATGGGACAGTAACAGAACACTTTTCAAAACGTGTTTTTCAGCCCGAAATAAACGCGTTTTTTCAGACAACTGAATCCCCATGTAACAGCAAGGCTCAGAGGAGCCCACACACTCAGATCTTAACCCCAGTGTGCAGAAAGGGTCAAAACGTGTTTTTCAGCAGAAATAAACATGTTTCTGCAAGTTTGGTCAACCCCATGTAAGTTATGGGGCAGTAACAGAACACTTTTCAAAACGTGTTTTTCAGCCCGAAATAAACGCGTTTTTTCAGACAACTGAATCCCCATGTAACAGCAAGGCTCAGAGGAGCCCACACACTCAGCTCTTAACCCCAGTGTGCAGAAAGGGTCAAAACGTGTTTTTCAGCAGAAATAAACATGTTTCTGCAAGTTTGGTCATTCCCATGTAAATTATGGGGCAGTAACAGAACACTTTTCAAAACGTGTTTTTCAGCCCGAAATAAACGCGTTTTTTCAGACAACTGAATCCCCATGTAACAGCAAGGCTCAGAGGAGCCCACACACTCAGATCTTAACCCCAGTGTGCAGAAAGGGTCAAAACGTGTTTTTCAGCAGAAATAAACATGTTTCTGCAAGTTTGGTCAACCCCATGTAAATTATGGGGCAGTAACAGAACACTTTTCAAAACGTGTTTTTCAGCCCGAAATAAACGCGTTTTTTCAGACAACTGAATCCCCATGTAACAGCAAGGCTCAGAGGAGCCCACACACTCAGCTCTTAACCCCAGTGTGCAGAAAGGGTCAAAACGTGTTTTTCAGCAGAAATAAACATGTTTCTGCAAGTTTGGTCAACCCCATGTAAGTTATGGGGCAGTAACAGAACACTTTTCAAAACGTGTTTTTCAGCCCGAAATAAACGCGTTTTTTCAGACAACTGAATCCCCATGTAACAGCAAGGCTCAGAGGAGCCCACACACTCAGCTCTTAACCCCAGTGTGCAGAAAGGGTCAAAACGTGTTTTTCAGCAGAAATAAACATTTTTCTGCAAGTTTGGTCAACACCATGTAAGTTATGGGGCAGTAACAGAACACTTTTCAAAACGTGTTTTTCAGCCCAAAATAAACGCGTTTTTTCAGACAACTGAATCCCCATGTAACAGCAAGGCTCAGAGGAGCCCACACACTCAGATCTTAACCCCAGTGTGCAGATAGGGTCAAAACGTGTTTTTCAGCAGAAATAAACATGTTTCTGCAAGTTTGGTCAACCCCATGTAAGTTATGGGACAGTAACAGAACACTTTTCAAAACGTGTTTTTCAGCCCGAAATAAACGCGTTTTTTCAGACAACTGAATCCCCATGCAACAGCAAGGCTCAGAAGAGCCCACACACTCAGCTCTTAACCCCAGTGTGCAGAGAGAGTCAAAACGTGTTTTTCAGCAGAAATAAACATGTTTCTGCAAGTTTGGTCAACCCCATGTAAGTTATGGGACAGTAACAGAACACTTTTCAAAACGTGTTTTTCAGCCCGAAATAAACGCGTTTTTTCAGACAACTGAATCCCCATGCAACAGCAAGGCTCAGAAGAGCCCACACACTCAGCTCTTAACCCCAGTGTGCAGAAAGAGTCAAAACGTGTTTTTCAGCAGAAATAAACATGTTTCTGCAAGTTTGGTCAACCCCATGTAAGTTATGGTGCAGTAACAGAACACTTTTCAAAACGTGTTTTTCAGCCCGAAATAAACGCGTTTTTTCAGACAACTGAATCCCCATGTAACAGAAAGGCTCAGAGGAGCCCACACACTCAGCTCTTAACCCCAGTGTGCAGAAAGGGTCAAAACGTGTTTTTCAGCAGAAATAAACATGTTTCTGCAAGTTTGGTCAACCCCATGTAAGTTATGGGACAGTAACAGAACACTTTTCAAAACGTGTTTTTCAGCCCGAAATAAACGCGTTTTTTCAGACAACTGAATCCCCATGTAACAGCAAGGCTCAGAGGAGCCCACACACTCAGCTCTTAACCCCAGTGTGCAGAAAGGGTCAAAACGTGTTTTTCAGCAGAAATAAACATGTTTCTGCAAGTTTGGTCAACCCCATGTAAGTTATGGGGCAGTAACAGAACACTTTTCAAAACGTGTTTTTCAGCCCGAAATAAACGCGTTTTTTCAGACAACTGAATCCCCATGTAACAGCAAGGCTCAGAGGAGCCCACACACTCAGCTCTTAACCCCAGTGTGCAGAAAGGGTCAAAACGTGTTTTTCAGCAGAAATAAACATTTTTCTGCAAGTTTGGTCAACACCATGTAAGTTATGGGGCAGTAACAGAACACTTTTCAAAACGTGTTTTTCAGCCCAAAATAAACGCGTTTTTTCAGACAACTGAATCCCCATGTAACAGCAAGGCTCAGAGGAGCCCACACACTCAGATCTTAACCCCAGTGTGCAGATAGGGTCAAAACGTGTTTTTCAGCAGAAATAAACATGTTTCTGCAAGTTTGGTCAACCCCATGTAAGTTATGGGACAGTAACAGAACACTTTTCAAAACGTGTTTTTCAGCCCGAAATAAACGCGTTTTTTCAGACAACTGAATCCCCATGCAACAGCAAGGCTCAGAAGAGCCCACACACTCAGCTCTTAACCCCAGTGTGCAGAGAGAGTCAAAACGTGTTTTTCAGCAGAAATAAACATGTTTCTGCAAGTTTGGTCAACCCCATGTAAGTTATGGGACAGTAACAGAACACTTTTCAAAACGTGTTTTTCAGCCCGAAATAAACGCGTTTTTTCAGACAACTGAATCCCCATGCAACAGCAAGGCTCAGAAGAGCCCACACACTCAGCTCTTAACCCCAGTGTGCAGAAAGAGTCAAAACGTGTTTTTCAGCAGAAATAAACATGTTTCTGCAAGTTTGGTCAACCCCATGTAAGTTATGGTGCAGTAACAGAACACTTTTCAAAACGTGTTTTTCAGCCCGAAATAAACGCGTTTTTTCAGACAACTGAATCCCCATGTAACAGAAAGGCTCAGAGGAGCCCACACACTCAGCTCTTAACCCCAGTGTGCAGAAAGGGTCAAAACGTGTTTTTCAGCAGAAATAAACATGTTTCTGCAAGTTTGGTCAACCCCATGTAAGTTATGGGACAGTAACAGAACACTTTTCAAAACGTGTTTTTCAGCCCGAAATAAACGCGTTTTTTCAGACAACTGAATCCCCATGTAACAGCAAGGCTCAGAGGAGCCCACACACTCAGCTCTTAACCCCAGTGTGCAGAAAGGGTCAAAACGTGTTTTTCAGCAGAAATAAACATGTTTCTGCAAGTTTGGTCAACCCCATGTAAGTTATGGGGCAGTAACAGAACACTTTTCAAAACGTGTTTTTCAGCCCGAAATAAACGCGTTTTTTCAGACAACTGAATCCCCATGTAACAGCAAGGCTCAGAGGAGCCCACACACTCAGCTCTTAACCCCAGTGTGCAGAAAGGGTCACAACGTGTTTTTCAGCAGAAATAAACATGTTTCTGCAAGTTTGGTCAACCCCATGTAAGTTATGGGGCAGTAACAGAACACTTTTCAAAACGTGTTTTTCAGCCCGAAATAAACGCGTTTTTTCAGACAACTGAATCCCCATGCAGCAGCAAGGCTCAGAGGAGCCCACACACTCAGCTCTTAACCCCAGTGTGCAGAAAGAGTCAAAACGTGTTTTTCAGCAGAAATAAACATGTTTCTGCAAGTTTGGTCAACCCCATGTAAGTTATGGGGCAGTAACAGCACACTTTTCAAAACGTGTTTTTCAGCCCGAAATAAACGCGTTTTTTCAGACAACTGAATCCCCATGTAACAGCAAGGCTCAGAGGAGCCCACACACTCAGCTCTTAACCCCAGTGTGCAGAAAGGGTCAAAACGTGTTTTTCAGCAGAAATAAACATGTTTCTGCAAGTTTGGTCAACCCCATGTAAGTTATGGGGCAGTAACAGAACACTTTTCAAAACGTGTTTTTCAGCCCGAAATAAACGCGTTTTTTCAGACAACTGAATCCCCATGTAACAGCAAGGCTCAGAGGAGCCCACACACTCAGCTCTTAACCCCAGTGTGCAGAAAGGGTCACAACGTGTTTTTCAGCAGAAATAAACATGTTTCTGCAAGTTTGGTCAACCCCATGTAAGTTATGGGGCAGTAACAGAACACTTTTCAAAACGTGTTTTTCAGCCCGAAATAAACGCGTTTTTTCAGACAACTGAATCCCCATGCAGCAGCAAGGCTCAGAGGAGCCCACACACTCAGCTCTTAACCCCAGTGTGCAGAAAGAGTCAAAACGTGTTTTTCAGCAGAAATAAACATGTTTCTGCAAGTTTGGTCAACCCCATGTAAGTTATGGGGCAGTAACAGCACACTTTTCAAAACGTGTTTTTCAGCCCGAAATAAACGCGTTTTTTCAGACAACTGAATCCCCATGTAACAGCAAGGCTCAGAGGAGCCCACACACTCAGCTCTTAACCCCAGTGTGCAGAAAGGGTCAAAACGTGTTTTTCAGCAGAAATAAACATGTTTCTGCAAGTTTGGTCAACCCCATGTAAGTTATGGGGCAGTAACAGAACACTTTTCAAAACGTGTTTTTCAGCCCGAAATAAACGCGTTTTTTCAGACAACTGAATCCCCATGTAACAGCAAGGCTCAGAGGAGCCCACACACTCAGCTCTTAACCCCAGTGTGCAGAAAGGGTCACAACGTGTTTTTCAGCAGAAATAAACATGTTTCTGCAAGTTTGGTCAACCCCATGTAAGTTATGGGACAGTAACAGAACACTTTTCAAAACGTGTTTTTCAGCCCGAAATAAACGCGTTTTTTCAGACAACTGAATCCCCATGTAACAGCAAGGCTCAGAGGAGCCCACACACTCAGCTCTTAACCCCAGTGTGCAGAAAGGGTCAAAACGTGTTTTTCAGCAGAAATAAACATGTTTCTGCAAGTTTGGTCAACCCCATGTAAGTTATGGGGCAGTAACAGAACACTTTTCAAAACGTGTTTTTCAGCCCGAAATAAACGCGTTTTTTCAGACAACTGAATCCCCATGTAACAGCAAGGCTCAGAGGAGCCCACACACTCAGCTCTTAACCCCAGTGTGCAGAAAGGGTCACAACGTGTTTTTCAGCAGAAATAAACATGTTTCTGCAAGTTTGGTCAACCCCATGTAAGTTATGGGACAGTAACAGAACACTTTTCAAAACGTGTTTTTCAGCCCGAAATAAACGCGTTTTTTCAGACAACTGAATCCCCATGTAACAGCAAGGCTCAGAGGAGCCCACACACTCAGCTCTTAACCCCAGTGTGCAGAAAGGGTCAAAACGTGTTTTTCAGCAGAAATAAACATGTTTCTGCAAGTTTGGTCAACCCCATGTAAGTTATGGGACAGTAACAGAACACTTTTCAAAACGTGTTTTTCAGCCCGAAATAAACGCGTTTTTTCAGACAACTGAATCCCCATGCAACAGCAAGGCTCAGAAGAGCCCACACACTCAGCTCTTAACCCCAGTGTGCAGAGAGAGTCAAAACGTGTTTTTCAGCAGAAATAAACATGTTTCTGCAAGTTTGGTCAACCCCATGTAAGTTATGGGACAGTAACAGAACACTTTTCAAAACGTGTTTTTCAGCCCGAAATAAACGCGTTTTTTCAGACAACTGAATCCCCATGTAACAGCAAGGCTCAGAGGAGCCCACACACTCAGCTCTTAACCCCAGTGTGCAGAAAGGGTCACAACGTGTTTTTCAGCAGAAATAAACATGTTTCTGCAAGTTTGGTCAACCCCATGTAAGTTATGGGACAGTAACAGAACACTTTTCAAAACGTGTTTTTCAGCCCGAAATAAACGCGTTTTTTCAGACAACTGAATCCCCATGTAACAGCAAGGCTCAGAGGAGCCCACACACTCAGCTCTTAACCCCAGTGTGCAGAAAGGGTCAAAACGTGTTTTTCAGCAGAAATAAACATGTTTCTGCAAGTTTGGTCAACCCCATGTAAGTTATGGGGCAGTAACAGAACACTTTTCAAAACGTGTTTTTCAGCCCGAAATAAACGCGTTTTTTCAGACAACTGAATCCCCATGTAACAGCAAGGCTCAGAGGAGCCCACACACTCAGCTCTTAACCCCAGTGTGCAGAAAGGGTCAAAACGTGTTTTTCAGCAGAAATAAACATTTTTCTGCAAGTTTGGTCAACACCATGTAAGTTATGGGGCAGTAACAGAACACTTTTCAAAACGTGTTTTTCAGCCCAAAATAAACGCGTTTTTTCAGACAACTGAATCCCCATGTAACAGAAAGGCTCAGAGGAGCCCACACACTCAGCTCTTAACCCCAGTGTGCAGAAAGGGTCAAAACGTGTTTTTCAGCAGAAATAAACATGTTTCTGCAAGTTTGGTCAACCCCATGTAAGTTATGGGGCAGTAACAGAACACTTTTCAAAACGTGTTTTTCAGCCCGAAATAAACGCGTTTTTTCAGACAACTGAATCCCCATGCAGCAGCAAGGCTCAGAGGAGCCCACACACTCAGCTCTTAACCCCAGTGTGCAGAAAGAGTCAAAACGTGTTTTTCAGCAGAAATAAACATGTTTCTGCAAGTTTGGTCAACCCCATGTAAGTTATGGGGCAGTAACAGCACACTTTTCAAAACGTGTTTTTCAGCCCGAAATAAACGCGTTTTTTCAGACAACTGAATCCCCATGTAACAGCAAGGCTCAGAGGAGCCCACACACTCAGCTCTTAACCCCAGTGTGCAGAAAGGGTCAAAACGTGTTTTTCAGCAGAAATAAACATGTTTCTGCAAGTTTGGTCAACCCCATGTAAGTTATGGGGCAGTAACAGAACACTTTTCAAAACGTGTTTTTCAGCCCGAAATAAACGCGTTTTTTCAGACAACTGAATCCCCATGAAACAGCAAGGCTCAGAGGAGCCCACACACTCAGCTCTTAACCCCAGTGTGCAGAAAGGGTCACAACGTGTTTTTCAGCAGAAATAAACATGTTTCTGCAAGTTTGGTCAACCCCATGTAAGTTATGGGACAGTAACAGAACACTTTTCAAAACGTGTTTTTCAGCCCGAAATAAACGCGTTTTTTCAGACAACTGAATCCCCATGTAACAGCAAGGCTCAGAGGAGCCCACACACTCAGCTCTTAACCCCAGTGTGCAGAAAGGGTCAAAACGTGTTTTTCAGCAGAAATAAACATGTTTCTGCAAGTTTGGTCAACCCCATGTAAGTTATGGGGCAGTAACAGAACACTTTTCAAAACGTGTTTTTCAGCCCGAAATAAACGCGTTTTTTCAGACAACTGAATCCCCATGTAACAGCAAGGCTCAGAGGAGCCCACACACTCAGCTCTTAACCCCAGTGTGCAGAAAGGGTCACAACGTGTTTTTCAGCAGAAATAAACATGTTTCTGCAAGTTTGGTCAACCCCATGTAAGTTATGGGACAGTAACAGAACACTTTTCAAAACGTGTTTTTCAGCCCGAAATAAACGCGTTTTTTCAGACAACTGAATCCCCATGTAACAGCAAGGCTCAGAGGAGCCCACACACTCAGCTCTTAACCCCAGTGTGCAGAAAGGGTCAAAACGTGTTTTTCAGCAGAAATAAACATGTTTCTGCAAGTTTGGTCAACCTCATGTAAGTTATGGGACAGTAACAGAACACTTTTCAAAACGTGTTTTTCAGCCCGAAATAAACGCGTTTTTTCAGACAACTGAATCCCCATGCAACAGCAAGGCTCAGAAGAGCCCACACACTCAGCTCTTAACCCCAGTGTGCAGAGAGAGTCAAAACGTGTTTTTCAGCAGAAATAAACATGTTTCTGCAAGTTTGGTCAACCCCATGTAAGTTATGGGACAGTAACAGAACACTTTTCAAAACGTGTTTTTCAGCCCGAAATAAACGCGTTTTTTCAGACAACTGAATCCCCATGTAACAGCAAGGCTCAGAGGAGCCCACACACTCAGCTCTTAACCCCAGTGTGCAGAAAGGGTCACAACGTGTTTTTCAGCAGAAATAAACATGTTTCTGCAAGTTTGGTCAACCCCATGTAAGTTATGGGACAGTAACAGAACACTTTTCAAAACGTGTTTTTCAGCCCGAAATAAACGCGTTTTTTCAGACAACTGAATCCCCATGTAACAGCAAGGCTCAGAGGAGCCCACACACTCAGCTCTTAACCCCAGTGTGCAGAAAGGGTCAAAACGTGTTTTTCAGCAGAAATAAACATGTTTCTGCAAGTTTGGTCAACCCCATGTAAGTTATGGGACAGTAACAGAACACTTTTCAAAACGTGTTTTTCAGCCCGAAATAAACGCGTTTTTTCAGACAACTGAATCCCCATGTAACAGCAAGGCTCAGAGGAGCCCACACACTCAGCTCTTAACCCCAGTGTGCAGAAAGGGTCAAAACGTGTTTTTCAGCAGAAATAAACATGTTTCTGCAAGTTTGGTCAACCCCATGTAAGTTATGGGACAGTAACAGAACACTTTTCAAAACGTGTTTTTCAGCCCGAAATAAACGCGTTTTTTCAGACAACTGAATCCCCATGTAACAGCAAGGCTCAGAGGAGCCCACACACTCAGCTCTTAACCCCAGTGTGCAGAAAGGGTCAAAACGTGTTTTTCAGCAGAAATAAACATGTTTCTGCAAGTTTGGTCAACCCCATGTAAGTTATGGGACAGTAACAGAACACTTTTCAAAACGTGTTTTTCAGCCCGAAATAAACGCGTTTTTTCAGACAACTGAATCCCCATGTAACAGCAAGGCTCAGAGGAGCCCACACACTCAGATCTTAACCCCAGTGTGCAGATAGGGTCAAAACGTGTTTTTCAGCAGAAATAAACATGTTTCTGCAAGTTTGGTCAACCCCATGTAAGTTATGGGACAGTAACAGAACACTTTTCAAAACGTGTTTTTCAGCCCGAAATAAACGCGTTTTTTCAGACAACTGAATCCCCATGCAACAGCAAGGCTCAGAAGAGCCCACACACTCAGCTCTTAACCCCAGTGTGCAGAGAGAGTCAAAACGTGTTTTTCAGCAGAAATAAACATGTTTCTGCAAGTTTGGTCAACCCCATGTAAGTTATGGGACAGTAACAGAACACTTTTCAAAACGTGTTTTTCAGCCCGAAATAAACGCGTTTTTTCAGACAACTGAATCCCCATGCAACAGCAAGGCTCAGAAGAGCCCACACACTCAGCTCTTAACCCCAGTGTGCAGAAAGAGTCAAAACGTGTTTTTCAGCAGAAATAAACATGTTTCTGCAAGTTTGGTCAACCCCATGTAAGTTATGGTGCAGTAACAGAACACTTTTCAAAACGTGTTTTTCAGCCCGAAATAAACGCGTTTTTTCAGACAACTGAATCCCCATGTAACAGAAAGGCTCAGAGGAGCCCACACACTCAGCTCTTAACCCCAGTGTGCAGAAAGGGTCAAAACGTGTTTTTCAGCAGAAATAAACATGTTTCTGCAAGTTTGGTCAACCCCATGTAAGTTATGGGACAGTAACAGAACACTTTTCAAAACGTGTTTTTCAGCCCGAAATAAACGCGTTTTTTCAGACAACTGAATCCCCATGTAACAGCAAGGCTCAGAGGAGCCCACACACTCAGCTCTTAACCCCAGTGTGCAGAAAGGGTCAAAACGTGTTTTTCAGCAGAAATAAACATGTTTCTGCAAGTTTGGTCAACCCCATGTAAGTTATGGGGCAGTAACAGAACACTTTTCAAAACGTGTTTTTCAGCCCGAAATAAACGCGTTTTTTCAGACAACTGAATCCCCATGTAACAGCAAGGCTCAGAGGAGCCCACACACTCAGCTCTTAACCCCAGTGTGCAGAAAGGGTCACAACGTGTTTTTCAGCAGAAATAAACATGTTTCTGCAAGTTTGGTCAACCCCATGTAAGTTATGGGGCAGTAACAGAACACTTTTCAAAACGTGTTTTTCAGCCCGAAATAAACGCGTTTTTTCAGACAACTGAATCCCCATGCAGCAGCAAGGCTCAGAGGAGCCCACACACTCAGCTCTTAACCCCAGTGTGCAGAAAGAGTCAAAACGTGTTTTTCAGCAGAAATAAACATGTTTCTGCAAGTTTGGTCAACCCCATGTAAGTTATGGGGCAGTAACAGCACACTTTTCAAAACGTGTTTTTCAGCCCGAAATAAACGCGTTTTTTCAGACAACTGAATCCCCATGTAACAGCAAGGCTCAGAGGAGCCCACACACTCAGCTCTTAACCCCAGTGTGCAGAAAGGGTCAAAACGTGTTTTTCAGCAGAAATAAACATGTTTCTGCAAGTTTGGTCAACCCCATGTAAGTTATGGGGCAGTAACAGAACACTTTTCAAAACGTGTTTTTCAGCCCGAAATAAACGCGTTTTTTCAGACAACTGAATCCCCATGTAACAGCAAGGCTCAGAGGAGCCCACACACTCAGCTCTTAACCCCAGTGTGCAGAAAGGGTCACAACGTGTTTTTCAGCAGAAATAAACATGTTTCTGCAAGTTTGGTCAACCCCATGTAAGTTATGGGGCAGTAACAGAACACTTTTCAAAACGTGTTTTTCAGCCCGAAATAAACGCGTTTTTTCAGACAACTGAATCCCCATGCAGCAGCAAGGCTCAGAGGAGCCCACACACTCAGCTCTTAACCCCAGTGTGCAGAAAGAGTCAAAACGTGTTTTTCAGCAGAAATAAACATGTTTCTGCAAGTTTGGTCAACCCCATGTAAGTTATGGGGCAGTAACAGCACACTTTTCAAAACGTGTTTTTCAGCCCGAAATAAACGCGTTTTTTCAGACAACTGAATCCCCATGTAACAGCAAGGCTCAGAGGAGCCCACACACTCAGCTCTTAACCCCAGTGTGCAGAAAGGGTCAAAACGTGTTTTTCAGCAGAAATAAACATGTTTCTGCAAGTTTGGTCAACCCCATGTAAGTTATGGGGCAGTAACAGAACACTTTTCAAAACGTGTTTTTCAGCCCGAAATAAACGCGTTTTTTCAGACAACTGAATCCCCATGTAACAGCAAGGCTCAGAGGAGCCCACACACTCAGCTCTTAACCCCAGTGTGCAGAAAGGGTCACAACGTGTTTTTCAGCAGAAATAAACATGTTTCTGCAAGTTTGGTCAACCCCATGTAAGTTATGGGACAGTAACAGAACACTTTTCAAAACGTGTTTTTCAGCCCGAAATAAACGCGTTTTTTCAGACAACTGAATCCCCATGTAACAGCAAGGCTCAGAGGAGCCCACACACTCAGCTCTTAACCCCAGTGTGCAGAAAGGGTCAAAACGTGTTTTTCAGCAGAAATAAACATGTTTCTGCAAGTTTGGTCAACCCCATGTAAGTTATGGGGCAGTAACAGAACACTTTTCAAAACGTGTTTTTCAGCCCGAAATAAACGCGTTTTTTCAGACAACTGAATCCCCATGTAACAGCAAGGCTCAGAGGAGCCCACACACTCAGCTCTTAACCCCAGTGTGCAGAAAGGGTCACAACGTGTTTTTCAGCAGAAATAAACATGTTTCTGCAAGTTTGGTCAACCCCATGTAAGTTATGGGACAGTAACAGAACACTTTTCAAAACGTGTTTTTCAGCCCGAAATAAACGCGTTTTTTCAGACAACTGAATCCCCATGTAACAGCAAGGCTCAGAGGAGCCCACACACTCAGCTCTTAACCCCAGTGTGCAGAAAGGGTCAAAACGTGTTTTTCAGCAGAAATAAACATGTTTCTGCAAGTTTGGTCAACCCCATGTAAGTTATGGGACAGTAACAGAACACTTTTCAAAACGTGTTTTTCAGCCCGAAATAAACGCGTTTTTTCAGACAACTGAATCCCCATGCAACAGCAAGGCTCAGAAGAGCCCACACACTCAGCTCTTAACCCCAGTGTGCAGAGAGAGTCAAAACGTGTTTTTCAGCAGAAATAAACATGTTTCTGCAAGTTTGGTCAACCCCATGTAAGTTATGGGACAGTAACAGAACACTTTTCAAAACGTGTTTTTCAGCCCGAAATAAACGCGTTTTTTCAGACAACTGAATCCCCATGTAACAGCAAGGCTCAGAGGAGCCCACACACTCAGCTCTTAACCCCAGTGTGCAGAAAGGGTCACAACGTGTTTTTCAGCAGAAATAAACATGTTTCTGCAAGTTTGGTCAACCCCATGTAAGTTATGGGACAGTAACAGAACACTTTTCAAAACGTGTTTTTCAGCCCGAAATAAACGCGTTTTTTCAGACAACTGAATCCCCATGTAACAGCAAGGCTCAGAGGAGCCCACACACTCAGCTCTTAACCCCAGTGTGCAGAAAGGGTCAAAACGTGTTTTTCAGCAGAAAAAAACATGTTTCTGCAAGTTTGGTCAACCCCATGTAAGTTATGGGACAGTAACAGAACACTTTTCAAAACGTGTTTTTCAGCCCAAAATAAACGCGTTTTTTCAGACAACTGAATCCCCATGTAACAGAAAGGCTCAGAGGAGCCCACACACTCAGCTCTTAACCCCAGTGTGCAGAAAGGGTCAAAACGTGTTTTTCAGCAGAAATAAACATGTTTCTGCAAGTTTGGTCAACCCCATGTAAGTTATGGGGCAGTAACAGAACACTTTTCAAAACGTGTTTTTCAGCCCGAAATAAACGCGTTTTTTCAGACAACTGAATCCCCATGCAGCAGCAAGGCTCAGAGGAGCCCACACACTCAGCTCTTAACCCCAGTGTGCAGAAAGAGTCAAAACGTGTTTTTCAGCAGAAATAAACATGTTTCTGCAAGTTTGGTCAACCCCATGTAAGTTATGGGGCAGTAACAGCACACTTTTCAAAACGTGTTTTTCAGCCCGAAATAAACGCGTTTTTTCAGACAACTGAATCCCCATGTAACAGCAAGGCTCAGAGGAGCCCACACACTCAGCTCTTAACCCCAGTGTGCAGAAAGGGTCAAAACGTGTTTTTCAGCAGAAATAAACATGTTTCTGCAAGTTTGGTCAACCCCATGTAAGTTATGGGGCAGTAACAGAACACTTTTCAAAACGTGTTTTTCAGCCCGAAATAAACGCGTTTTTTCAGACAACTGAATCCCCATGTAACAGCAAGGCTCAGAGGAGCCCACACACTCAGCTCTTAACCCCAGTGTGCAGAAAGGGTCACAACGTGTTTTTCAGCAGAAATAAACATGTTTCTGCAAGTTTGGTCAACCCCATGTAAGTTATGGGACAGTAACAGAACACTTTTCAAAACGTGTTTTTCAGCCCGAAATAAACGCGTTTTTTCAGACAACTGAATCCCCATGTAACAGCAAGGCTCAGAGGAGCCCACACACTCAGCTCTTAACCCCAGTGTGCAGAAAGGGTCAAAACGTGTTTTTCAGCAGAAATAAACATGTTTCTGCAAGTTTGGTCAACCCCATGTAAGTTATGGGGCAGTAACAGAACACTTTTCAAAACGTGTTTTTCAGCCCGAAATAAACGCGTTTTTTCAGACAACTGAATCCCCATGTAACAGCAAGGCTCAGAGGAGCCCACACACTCAGCTCTTAACCCCAGTGTGCAGAAAGGGTCACAACGTGTTTTTCAGCAGAAATAAACATGTTTCTGCAAGTTTGGTCAACCCCGTGTAAGTTATGGGACAGTAACAGAACACTTTTCAAAACGTGTTTTTCAGCCCGAAATAAACGCGTTTTTTCAGACAACTGAATCCCCATGTAACAGCAAGGCTCAGAGGAGCCCACACACTCAGCTCTTAACCCCAGTGTGCAGAAAGGGTCAAAACGTGTTTTTCAGCAGAAATAAACATGTTTCTGCAAGTTTGGTCAACCCCATGTAAGTTATGGGACAGTAACAGAACACTTTTCAAAACGTGTTTTTCAGCCCGAAATAAACGCGTTTTTTCAGACAACTGAATCCCCATGCAACAGCAAGGCTCAGAAGAGCCCACACACTCAGCTCTTAACCCCAGTGTGCAGAGAGAGTCAAAACGTGTTTTTCAGCAGAAATAAACATGTTTCTGCAAGTTTGGTCAACCCCATGTAAGTTATGGGACAGTAACAGAACACTTTTCAAAACGTGTTTTTCAGCCCGAAATAAACGCGTTTTTTCAGACAATTGAATCCCCATGTAACAGCAAGGCTCAGAGGAGCCCACACACTCAGCTCTTAACCCCAGTGTGCAGAAAGGGTCACAACGTGTTTTTCAGCAGAAATAAACATGTTTCTGCAAGTTTGGTCAACCCCATGTAAGTTATGGGACAGTAACAGAACACTTTTCAAAACGTGTTTTTCAGCCCGAAATAAACGCGTTTTTTCAGACAACTGAATCCCCATGTAACAGCAAGGCTCAGAGGAGCCCACACACTCAGCTCTTAACCCCAGTGTGCAGAAAGGGTCAAAACGTGTTTTTCAGCAGAAATAAACATGTTTCTGCAAGTTTGGTCAACCCCATGTAAGTTATGGGACAGTAACAGAACACTTTTCAAAACGTGTTTTTCAGCCCGAAATAAACGCGTTTTTTCAGACAACTGAATCCCCATGTAACAGCAAGGCTCAGAGGAGCCCACACACTCAGCTCTTAACCCCAGTGTGCAGAAAGGGTCAAAACGTGTTTTTCAGCAGAAATAAACATGTTTCTGCAAGTTTGGTCAACCCCATGTAAGTTATGGGGAAGTAACAGAACACTTTTCAAAACGTGTTTTTCAGCCCGAAATAAACGCGTTTTTTCAGACAACTGAATCCCCATGTAACAGCAAGGCTCAGAGGAGCCCACACACTCAGCTCTTAACCCCAGTGTGCAGAAAGGGTCACAACGTGTTTTTCAGCAGAAATAAACATGTTTCTGCAAGTTTGGTCAACCCCATGTAAGTTATGGGACAGTAACAGAACACTTTTCAAAACGTGTTTTTCAGCCCGAAATAAACGCGTTTTTTCAGACAACTGAATCCCCATGTAACAGCAAGGCTCAGAGGAGCCCACACACTCAGCTCTTAACCCCAGTGTGCAGAAAGGGTCAAAACGTGTTTTTCAGCAGAAATAAACATGTTTCTGCAAGTTTGGTCAACCCCATGTAAGTTATGGGGCAGTAACAGAACACTTTTCAAAACGTGTTTTTCAGCCCGAAATAAACGCGTTTTTTCAGACAACTGAATCCCCATGTAACAGCAAGGCTCAGAGGAGCCCACACACTCAGCTCTTAACCCCAGTGTGCAGAAAGGGTCAAAACGTGTTTTTCAGCAGAAATAAACATTTTTCTGCAAGTTTGGTCAACACCATGTAAGTTATGGGGCAGTAACAGAACACTTTTCAAAACGTGTTTTTCAGCCCAAAATAAACGCGTTTTTTCAGACAACTGAATCCCCATGTAACAGCAAGGCTCAGAGGAGCCCACACACTCAGATCTTAACCCCAGTGTGCAGAAAGGGTCAAAACGTGTTTTTCAGCAGAAATAAACATGTTTCTGCAAGTTTGGTCAACCCCATGTAAGTTATGGGACAGTAACAGAACACTTTTCAAAACGTGTTTTTCAGCCCGAAATAAACGCGTTTTTTCAGACAACTGAATCCCCATGCAACAGCAAGGCTCAGAAGAGCCCACACACTCAGCTCTTAACCCCAGTGTGCAGAGAGAGTCAAAACGTGTTTTTCAGCAGAAATAAACATGTTTCTGCAAGTTTGGTCAACCCCATGTAAGTTATGGGACAGTAACAGAACACTTTTCAAAACGTGTTTTTCAGCCCGAAATAAACGCGTTTTTTCAGACAACTGAATCCCCATGCAACAGCAAGGCTCAGAAGAGCCCACACACTCAGCTCTTAACCCCAGTGTGCAGAAAGAGTCAAAACGTGTTTTTCAGCAGAAATAAACATGTTTCTGCAAGTTTGGTCAACCCCATGTAAGTTATGGTGCAGTAACAGAACACTTTTCAAAACGTGTTTTTCAGCCCGAAATAAACGCGTTTTTTCAGACAACTGAATCCCCATGTAACAGAAAGGCTCAGAGGAGCCCACACACTCAGCTCTTAACCCCAGTGTGCAGAAAGGGTCAAAACGTGTTTTTCAGCAGAAATAAACATGTTTCTGCAAGTTTGGTCAACCCCATGTAAGTTATGGGACAGTAACAGAACACTTTTCAAAACGTGTTTTTCAGCCCGAAATAAACGCGTTTTTTCAGACAACTGAATCCCCATGTAACAGCAAGGCTCAGAGGAGCCCACACACTCAGCTCTTAACCCCAGTGTGCAGAAAGGGTCAAAACGTGTTTTTCAGCAGAAATAAACATGTTTCTGCAAGTTTGGTCAACCCCATGTAAGTTATGGGGCAGTAACAGAACACTTTTCAAAACGTGTTTTTCAGCCCGAAATAAACGCGTTTTTTCAGACAACTGAATCCCCATGTAACAGCAAGGCTCAGAGGAGCCCACACACTCAGCTCTTAACCCCAGTGTGCAGAAAGGGTCACAACGTGTTTTTCAGCAGAAATAAACATGTTTCTGCAAGTTTGGTCAACCCCATGTAAGTTATGGGACAGTAACAGAACACTTTTCAAAACGTGTTTTTCAGCCCGAAATAAACGCGTTTTTTCAGACAACTGAATCCCCATGTAACAGCAAGGCTCAGAGGAGCCCACACACTCAGCTCTTAACCCCAGTGTGCAGAAAGGGTCAAAACGTGTTTTTCAGCAGAAATAAACATGTTTCTGCAAGTTTGGTCAACCCCATGTAAGTTATGGGGCAGTAACAGAACACTTTTCAAAACGTGTTGTAGTGGTTTTGATGGGTTTACTGAGACAATTATTAATTGTAGCAGTAATCACGAGGTTGTTCGTCGGGGCTTTTAGAAAATCAATCGTCAGAACAACTAACAACGCACACACACGGGTTCAATACACGGGATACATTTATTAATATAACTGTGCAACAAACATATATTAGTCTGCCTGGATACGAGCGGCAGACCTTACGGTGAGGGTTATCAACATACAAGGTATATAATCTCGAAGAGATGCAAACACAAAGAGATACACAACAGAGAATATATGTCAATATATATCGTTCGGTTACCAAATCGCTAATCAGTGTTATTACCCACTGTTACTCCAAACTCGGAAGTAAATACATTACTCATGAATTAAATTGATAACAACTTGTGTTGAGGTACAATTGAATTCTCGAGACGCAATGTAGAACATGGGGTTTACTTATCCACTGTGTTGGGATTTGGAATTCCCGGCACGAACACCAAACCAGCTGACAGGCTCTGTTGCAGCCTCTGTTGCAGCGGTTGTCCAATGGGCGTTGTGACGGCGTCCTCTGGCTACCGGCCAACCAGTCGAGGTGCAGCTCGGAGTAGGACGGGCGGAGGAATCTAACTGCGGCGCGCAGGGCAGTCGTTGCTCCGAGGGGATCTACCAGCAGTCCGGCTGGCTAGTAGAAAGTCTCTATGCACAGAGTGTGACCGCGAGTCCTCACAAGTCACTCTTTTGCCTGGGAAGAAACTGGTTCGTTCCCGGTCCAGCGCTGCTTCTGAATAAGCTATTCAGGTTGTCGACGAGGGTCCAACTGTAGGCTGCCGTTGATCAAGCGGAGCATTCACGTTGGTAGAATTCTGAGTACGTACGGGATCCTCGGCCTCGCGCTTAGAACAAAGTTCAAGTCCTTTTGCAGACAACAGCAGTTGTCACGTGATTGTCTCTGAGGATGCGCGAAAATGGCCAAGGAGAGCCCAGAACTGAGCTTGCGCTCCCTTTTTGATCAAGACCCAGATGTGTGCTGATTGGTTGAGAGTTTGGCGGGCATTGTAGACCCACGTGGTATTACCACGCCCTGCCAGTCCCTGATTGGTTGGTCAAGGTGAGATATGAGTCACTTAGTCTTGACACTTAGGAATGCAGTCCAGATGTCCATTCGGCACTCCCTAGACTGATAGGCGCCAATGCATGACCATTGATCATGATAGCCAGGCTTAGCTAAGTGCATCCCCCTTTGGGAGCTGGTTTCTTATCACAAGAAAACATCTTAAATCAGCTTGCATGAATTCTTTCTCTGTGGCTGCACCACAGAGATGGAGGGTGAGATGGGGCCTCTTTTAGGAGCATACCAACGCTTAATTCTGTCTTATTAACAAGCATTGCCGCTACATATCCCCCCTTTTTGAAGGTCACGAGGTCCTGAGGCGTTGTTGCCTTCAAAACAAAAACAGAGTTAAGTGATGTCTGTTGTACCCCGGTGGATTCTACCACCCAATATTCACATTACCTCTCGAGAATTTGTACAGGAAATAGTGTTGGAAAGAACATTGCGTATACCTGCTCTCAGTTATAAGGTACATAGAAATGAGGCATCGGGCGTCATCATTAGCCCTAGACCTTAAACTTCCGGCAGTTCACTATCAGTATCGGATAGCTCTGCAGCAGGCAGACGCTTGGGCGTGGTTACCTGATTTCGGTGATAAACCATTGCTCCCTTTGTCTCATTCAAACTACCCCGCAAGGCTTTGATACAAGAGAACAGCATCCAACACATTACCCCAGCCATGATCCAGCTACCCAGCAGCAGTGTCAAGATGACCACGTTTACTGTCCCTAGCGCCCCAGAGGATCCACACCGACTGTGCTTGGGACCTACCAGTGTAGTTTTTAAGTTTGTGTCGTTGAGAACAAATTCGACTACCTGTACACCCTCAAGACTTACTGTCTCTTGGATTCTCTCATCCAAGTCAACGCTGTGTCCTCTGAAAGCGTCCACAATCTCGAGTTCCGTTTCATACAGTTCTGACTCCAGGTGATACAGTGCTAAATCGTTGAGATGCACTATAGCTCCTTCAGGAACTTGTAGAAAAACTGTTTGGTTGGGTAGCTGCACTTCGGTAGCTGTATCATGTCTGTCATAGGTTATTGTAACCGTTAATTGTGGTGTGCTGACCAGCCATTTCTTTCCCACCTGCTCAACCTGGGGTTCGTTAACCTCACGTTTGCTCGTCACTGTGGCTTTACACTTTTCAGTGGCAGCCCCCTTTCTGATACCACACAACCTCTGAGTTGTGTCCCTAAGGAATGGCTTACTTGGGCATACCCAGTGGATATCCTTGGTTGATATACACAGTTCCAGGTTTGGAACAAGGTACAAATTCGGATCATCCTCCTGGTAAGCTACGAGCGGTGGGGTGGTCAACTTCACATGCATGTCCCCCTTCCAGAAGCCAACGTTCAATATAGACTTGAGTCTATAGATATCCTTGCTACTCACGATGGGAAGGTTCAACAGGAAACCTATTTCCTTGGCTTCGGGGTTGACATGTATGGGAATGGCACTGCCTAGACTGTATGCAAGATGTACTTGCAATGGCTGCACCATCTCGGAAGTGGTTGTCTTCAGTACTTCTTCTACTAAGGACAGTGGAACCAAGTAGGTTGGAATCTGTCCCATGGCTAGGCTAGTTACTGTGGCACTGAGCTCCCTAAGCAGATCCTGCATCAGCATTCTGACCTGTTGCACATAAGCATAGTCCCACTGTAACACGTCGACAATCCTGCCCACGGTGTGGAGGGTGTTATTTAACAGTGCTGCATGAAGGTTTACTGCTAAAATTGTGCCCTGTAAGGTTTTCCCTAGGCTTTCCAGCCGCTGCTGCTGTTGATACAGCTTGTCATAAATTTCTGGCATTTCCTTACGTAACCCAGACACCTGCCTTCTCAGGGTGGTCAGGGTGACAGTGTTAGCAGCAAACAGACCCGCTGAAAATAGCGAACCCACGGCGGAGGCCGCAGCAATCAGACCCCCCAAGAACCTTTTGGGGCGGCTGAGGCCTGTCATCTCCTCCTGGGTGACTGTTGCCTTCCTCAGCTGGCGGAGCATGTGTATAGTGTCTAGCTGGGCATGCCATACAGTATCCCCAGCCCACTGCCTACCATGATAGGACACCCTACTGTTCATGCTGATGTGCTTCCGAAACACATCATGTGGGTCCAGCCGTACATACACTCGCTGAGTATATGTTCTGCAATTTGTTAACAACAATCCGGGAGCGTCCTGCAGGACTATGCCGGTAGGAGGACCGGGTTCCACAACTTCAAGGGGCTGTGTCGAGGCGATCCACAGTACTGTCAGGACCAGCCGTGGCAGTTTTAGGATTCCCATTCTGGAACACAGATGAGGCACATGGTACAGTTCCACTATATTTTTGAATATATTTTCCTAGCAGGACCTACACTACAGTACCTAACTACCTGCAACTACAAAGGGGCACCCCCCTCTTTGATCGGGTTTAGACTTTTAACCCTATTCTGTGTCCTCCGGCGCCATTTGAGATGGGCGATACAACCGGAGGTGGTTGCGATGCACCCACTTGTAGACCAGAGATTGCCTTCCCTTTTCAATCCGAATTCGATAAGCTACCGGTGATACCTTATCGACAATCTCGTGGGGTCCTGTCCAACTGGGTAAGAACTTCCGGGCCACCCCTGTGGGTTTGGCAAATTGGAAGTACAGGACCTTGTCTCCTACTTGGAGTTCCTGGTTAACTGCCTTTCGGTCATAGTATGCTTTCCTACCCTCTGCACTCCTTCCCAGATTGTTCTGGGCAAAAGCAAAGGTTGCCTGCAGATGTGCTCGCAGGTCTGACACATACTGATGGGCCGTAGCAGCCCCCGTCATGCTCAGGTCCTCCACCCCATAGAGACAGTGTAGGGGAAGAGTCATCTTCCGACCTGTCATCATCTCAAAAGGTGGGACCCCCGTAGAGCAATGGGGAGTGGCTCGGATGGCCATCAGAACCAGGGGCAGCTTAATGTCCCAGTCCCTACTGTTGGTGGAGACAAACTTTTTGAGCATACTAACCACCGTTCGGTTTGCCCTTTCTGCCTGGCCCGAGGATTGAGGGTGGTAGGAGATATGCAACTGGGCCTTGACCCCAAGCATATTCCACAGGGTTGCCATTACTGTAGCTGTGAAATGGGTTCCCCGATCCGAGTCCACGGTCAGGGGAAGTCCCCATCGGCTGAACACATGGTTCACCAACAGCACTGCAGTTGTCTCTGCCGTGTCGTTGGGTGCTGGGAGGCACTCAATCCATTTTGTGAATGCACACGTAACAGTGAGGAAATATTTGTTCCCTCTGGATGACCTCACCAGCGGCCCCACCCAATCCATTTGTAGATTGGACCAGGGTAATGTCATGCCCTTTTTCTGGAGTGGTGCACGGTGCAAGGGCCGTGATGGTTGGAACTGGCTACACGTCAGACACCCCTTTACATACGCGGCGATGTCTTGGCCCATGTGAGGCCAGAATGCCACCTGCTGGATAGTGTCGTACGTGGCCTTGATTCCCCGGTGACCCCCGCAGGGTTCGTCATGAGCGTGTTGGATCATGACCCCCCGATGACAGCGGGGAACTACCCACTTTGGGACACCTTGTGCAACTGGTACACAAACCAACAACCCCTTTATAATTTTTAGGTTGTCTTTCACCTCTGCCAGCTCCTTCAGCTCCGGAGACTGGCTCAGCACCTGCTCTGAAAGAGGTTGACGCACTGGGTCAACGATATGCTGATACATTTGCCCAATTGCTGGGTCCTGTTTCTGCATTTCCGCAAGATCGGTGTTAAAACCCTGTGACCCAAGCACTACAGATTGAGGGTCGGCTCCGACATCCTGTCTAGCCCTGCTTCGGGTGACCGCCTTGACCTCAGCCATGGTTTCTGGGGGTAGCCATTCCTGCTGGAACTGCCAGGGATCACCCTCTAAGGCGCCAGATTTGGCCAGCCGGTCGGCCTCATCATTCCCGTCTTTGTCGGGTCCCTTCACCTGGGAGTGTCCCTTCACCTTCCTCCAGTAAACCATCATTCCAGCCTCGGTCGTGAGCTTGTCACTGGCCAGGAACAACTCTTTGTTCTTTACTTCCTTGCCCCGGGCATTTTTCATGCCGTTACCCTTCCAATACGGAAGATGGGACACGAAGCTATGTCGGGCGTAGTTCGAGTCACTACAGATGACAAATTGTTTAAGGCCATTTGTCAGGGCCTGCTGGAGGGTGATCAGCACCCCAGCTACTTCCGCATACTGACTAGTCTTTGGTCCTAGCTTATAGCGGGTCGGCCCACAGGGAGTATTGTCTTGCCAGACTACACCTACCCCTGCTAGCACCTGCTGTTCGTGGCGAAAAGAGCAACCGTCAACATAGGCCATGGGTAAGCCCTGGCCCACGTTCTCATCGTAGTACCGATGATTGTTCGGTAGCTCAGCAGCGGGAATCATTTCTGGAGCTTCCATGTCAGTGTCACAGCCGTGACACACTTGGCCCAAAGCCAGGCCCTGTCCCAGGTACATTTTCTTGCTCTGTGCATAACGTACCTCTATCTCATAGCCTTGTAGGGCCATCATCCATGCCACAATCCTGCTATTTGACACCCTGCCTGCTTTCAGTCTCTGGCTATGCAGGAATGTCACAGGTTGGTGGCAGGTTTCGATGATGATCTTTTGTCCCCCTACATAACTACGGAAGTGTTCTACCGACCAGACCGTAGACAACAGGGCCTTCTCGCAGTCCAAGAACTTTTGCTCCACTGGGGTCAGGGCTCGACTGGCATACGCCACCACCCTTCGCTCTTGGTCATATTCCTGACTCAGAGCAGCCCCAAGGCAGTGCTCTGAGAACCCTGCTTCAAGGTAGAAGACCTTATTTTTGTCAGGGTAGGCCAAGCATGGTGCACTACCGAGTTTGCGCTTCAGCTCCATCACAGCCTGTTCTGGGGAAGGTCCCCACTCAAAGGGCACGTCTTTCTGCAACAGCTTGTGGAGGGGCCTTGCTATTTCAGCGTAATCCTCAATGAACTGCCGGGAATAATTACATACTCCCAGAAAGCTGCGCAGTTCAGACAGGTTAGTGGGCGACTTCATATTCTGGATAGCTTGGACTCTGCTGGACTGTGGCTGTATGCCTTGGGCTCCAACCAACAGTCCCACGTACTCCACTTGGGTCCTACACCACTGTCCCTTAGCCAGAGACAGTTTGGCCCCTGCACGGGAGAGCTGGGTCAACACATGCCTGATCTCGGCCATGTGTTCTTCCCAGGTCTGACTCCGCATCAGAATATCGTCCACATAGACCAGGTTGCCCCTGGCGGCTGCATCACTCATGGCTTTGTGCAGAAATATGTTGAACTCCGCTGGGGAGTTGGAATACCCAAAGGGGCATCGATTCCAGGTGAACTGCCTGTTTCCGAAGGAAGAGGCCAGTTTGTACTGGTCTGTCGGTTCTACCTTAAGGGTCCAGAACCCATTGGCCACATCCACTGTGGTGAAATATTTCGCTGTTGTCACCTTGGCTAACTCCTGATCTAGGTAGATCATTGGCCATCGTGACAAAGGAACCTGTTTATTCAGCTGCCGGTAGTCAATGGTCAGACGCCACTTACCATTGGGTTTCAGCACCGGCCACAGTGGGGAGTTATAAGTGGAGTTGCACTCCCTTATGATCTGACGCTCTAGTAGAGCATCCAACGTCTGCTTTATGGACTCGTATGCCGTGAGGGGAATGCGATACTGCCTGACATAGGTTGGGCGGGCGCCAGGGGCTGTGGGAATGCGCACTGTATGCAAATCCGTCACCCCGCAGTCATAGGCATCCCGTGCAAACACTTCCTGGAAATCCTGGAAGATCTGACGCAGCTGCTGACGCTGGCTTTCCGTTTCCAGGGCATCTGCCTTACCAACCTGTTCCTGTACCTGCTCTAGGAACCCCGCTTTTGACGGCATGGCGGTATCCCGGGTCGCACTCTTAGCTGAGTGGTCCGTCGGAACACCTGCGTGTACTGTGTACACAACCATCTCATCCTTATCGCTAAGGTCCACTCTGCACACCTCCTGGTTGCAGAATCCCTCTATTGGCATAATTGCGATCATCCGCCGGGGGTAGGTGTAGTACACCTGCTCGTTTCCCCCCTCCCTGGCCAAGGGACCAGGGAGCTGCCCCAGTACTGGGATGGCCAGTTCGAAATCATAGAAACCATTGTCAATTACCAGTCCCATGTCAGTGCGAGCAGGGATTTTGACATCTTGTTTTGCTATGTTCTGCACCAACAGGCAGGTGGCTCGGCCATTCCGTTCCAGTCTGGGGGTACCACAGACTGCTAGGTTCAGTCTGATAAACTGAGCTGATGGTTGGAAGAAAACCATCTCAGCATCCATTCTCTGTCCCTTCTTCAGGACAAGGCGTACCGGAAACCCTGCGGTTGATGCAGGAACGATCAGGTCCGATTCATTTACAACCTGGCAGGCCTGAGGAATCGTCTGACCTGACCGAATGTTCTCGGGGTCGCCGCTTAGAGAGTGGGCATCTGGGTTCACCCGTGTCCACAGCACACTGTTTACTGTGTCCAGCTGGGCGCCCAGTCGAACCAAGAGGTCTGCACCAATACAGACCGAATTGGTCAGCTGAGGTGCTACCTGGAAGTAGTGAGCAAACTTCCTTTTTCCGATGGAGATGGAAGCTACACAACTTCCTTTGCTCCAAATGGACCTATGAGGTGGGGGTGCCCACCACAGAACCTGTGACTGCGTCACCAGGGTCACCTGACGGCTTCGCGACAGGTCCTTGAACAGACCTTCACTGATTATGGACTTCTCAGAGCTGAGGCTGAGAATTACATCATCAACCTGCACTTCTGCAACCTGGACCCCTCCCACCACCATGGGGTGGTAGTCCTGGTCCCCCTGAGGTACCAGGGCGCACAGAAAGGACTCCCATTCATTACCGGACAGGGAGATCCACTCTTCTTCAGGGATGAAAAAGGGGTGTGCTTTACCTGGCGGGTCAAGCAGCTGCTCGGAGCACTGCTCCTGTAGTTGGGAGACCGTGGGAGTGCTGGCCTGGGCAGGACTTCCCTGTAGTTTTGGAAAGCAAGAAGAGACATTTATTTCTCGTCCAGAGGAACCAGGTGGAACCTCCAACTCAGCTATAGTGTTCAGTGGGCACTGTGTGGTCACAGCATAACCACTGAACCCCCCTTTTTGCTGTACGACAGGCTTAGGGTTTTTGACCTGAGCCCACAATTTTCCACGCTGGCAGTCCACCAGAGGCTCCAGCCTGTCAAGCAGGTCTTGGCCAATGAGTAGTGGCTCTGTTTTAAACCTAGAGATGTAAACAGGATGCACCACATTCATTGGCCCGAACCTAAGTGCCACCCACACTCGGTGTGTGATCCTGGCATGATCCTGGGTATAGCTGGAAATCTCTATCTTACACGGTTCTACCTTAAGTCTGATGCCTTTTCCTTTCGCTACTCGTTTGAGCTCGCTGAGTAGATCGGCTGACATCAAACTAATTTCAGCCCCAGTGTCAATCAGTGCTTCTCTATCTAAGACGCTTTCAAGAGAAACCTTGATATAAATACGCCTTGCTTTGCCTTTCTGGCTGAGATTCCCTAAGAATTGTTGGAAGCCTGCCTTTCCTTTGACTTCAGGGGCGGGGTCAGCGCCCAATTCAGAGTCACAGCCTTCTTTCAGGCAGGAACCCTCCCACCCAATCAGATAGACTGAGGGAGGGGTTTGGGGTGGATCCCCGCCTCCTCCAGTGAGAAGGGGCGTGGTCCTCCTAAGCTCATTCACGCTTCCGGCATTCGGTGCGGAAGGTTTACCCTGTCCTGGTCTCTCAAGCAGGGCTTGTTCAAGCCGGGCCAGGCGGGCTGCAGTCGACTCCCTTTGTCCAGCCTTATGATAGGCTCTGCCTGAGCCCTTGCCTTCCCCGTAGCGCTCACGGCGGCTCTGACGCTTAGTGCGGTCTTGCCTGCCTATTTTGCGCCGGGGCTTATAGGGCTCAGGAACCTCAGCTCCCTCGAGCTGAGGCGAGTCGTCAACCCTGCTGGCTTTAGTGGCGAACACGGCCGTTTTAGCAGGTTTTCGCTCTGAGGAAGCAGAGACTTCAGCTCCCCAGGCTTTTTGAGCCAACCTTCTAATGTCAGCCATTTTCATCGCTTTTGCATCTGTGTGCATCACAATCATTTTCCTGACTGAGGGATGCAGATTAGCAATGAATAAACCTTTGAAATTCACGTTTTCTTCGCAACCCTCTTCATTCCGCCCTGCAAAATAAGTGCGCCTAAGCCTCTCATAATAGTCGCGAGGGGCTTCAGCTTTTTCGTGCTTAATATGGTGCGCAGCGGCCACAGCGGCTATGGGATCGATAAAAGCCGAAAATTCTCCGATCATTGCCTGACACAGCTCCTCAAAGCTATTACAGACCTCCGGTCCTTGTCTGGACATCCACTCGTGTACCGCTCGGCTAGTAGTTTTCCTTACTAACAAAGCCTTTTCCTGTTCGGACGCTCCGGGCATAAACTGCAAAGTATGTCTCAGCTCATCGATGTAGGTTTCCACATTGTTCCCTGACACTGACGGGTCAAACCTTTCTACATCTTTGGCCAACTGCCTCAGGGAGTGGAGGTTAATTTTTACGGTTTCTCCGCGAGCAGGGGGACGGCCGTGATCAGGAGCAGGGGGTCTCTGCCTGAATTGCATCGCCCTTGCGCCTCGCGCAGGACTCGGCGATCTCCCCCATGCCGATCCGACCACAGACCCTGGCCGGGAGAAACCTCCTCCCGGCGCGCTGGGTGAGCGCTCCGGGCTGCTAGGTGGGCTGGCATGCAAGTGGGATCTAGCCTGTTTTGCTTCCAGGACGGCAGCATCTAACTCCTTTTGCCTTTCCTGGCTGAGCTCATTTAAACTCTCAATTTCTTTTTCTTTTTCTTTCAAGCTCGCTTCCAGGTCTCTCCTAGCTACCTCAGCCGCAGTTTCTCTAGCAGACAGGTCATCTAATTTACCTAAAACTTCCCTGAGTCTGTCTTCACTTTCCTCATTTTTCACTCTCTTTTCTCTGATTATATCCAACAACTCAACTCGCTCCGCCTTATATCTTTCTAGCTTTCCCTGAAGCTTTTGAAACTTTGTCAGCTCTGACAAAGACAGTTCCAGCTGTTTAGCTAGATTTAAGGCGAAACTCGATAGGACCTGAACTGCGTTCACGGACCCTCCTGTGTTAAGCTGGTTCGCTACTTTAGCTACTAAATCTACTTGCAGCTTCTCAATATCATCAAAGTTCAACTTTTCGATACCGCTCCAGTAACCAGGATTGTCGTCGCTAGAAATAGTACTTATAAGCGACTCCACTTCAGACATTTTAGCAGCCATTGTCATTACGTCAGAGAAACGTTAAGAGTATTACTTTTTTTTCTTTTTACTAAAATACAGTATGGAATTTAAACACCCGAGCAGATGGATTTCCAATCAGCACACGTTACACTAAACGCTAGAAAACAGGGGGATTCCTTTGCGCAGTTATCAGCACACCCGGTATTCGCGTATAGAAGCCGCGGCGCTGTGCTGAACTTGAACTCACAGCAATATCAGTTATTCTGTGCGATTGATTCTCATTTCATTCTTAACTCCGCCCACCCAGGGACGCCATTAAATGTAGTGGTTTTGATGGGTTTACTGAGACAATTATTAATTGTAGCAGTAATCACGAGGTTGTTCGTCGGGGCTTTTAGAAAATCAATCGTCAGAACAACTAACAACGCACACACACGGGTTCAATACACGGGATACATTTATTAATATAACTGTGCAACAAACATATATTAGTCTGCCTGGATACGAGCGGCAGACCTTACGGTGAGGGTTATCAACATACAAGGTATATAATCTCGAAGAGATGCAAACACAAAGAGATACACAACAGAGAATATATGTCAATATATATCGTTCGGTTACCAAATCGCTAATCAGTGTTATTACCCACTGTTACTCCAAACTCGGAAGTAAATACATTACTCATGAATTAAATTGATAACAACTTGTGTTGAGGTACAATTGAATTCTCGAGACGCAATGTAGAACATGGGGTTTACTTATCCACTGTGTTGGGATTTGGAATTCCCGGCACGAACACCAAACCAGCTGACAGGCTCTGTTGCAGCCTCTGTTGCAGCGGTTGTCCAATGGGCGTTGTGACGGCGTCCTCTGGCTACCGGCCAACCAGTCGAGGTGCAGCTCGGAGTAGGACGGGCGGAGGAATCTAACTGCGGCGCGCAGGGCAGTCGTTGCTCCGAGGGGATCTACCAGCAGTCCGGCTGGCTAGTAGAAAGTCTCTATGCACAGAGTGTGACCGCGAGTCCTCACAAGTCACTCTTTTGCCTGGGAAGAAACTGGTTCGTTCCCGGTCCAGCGCTGCTTCTGAATAAGCTATTCAGGTTGTCGACGAGGGTCCAACTGTAGGCTGCCGTTGATCAAGCGGAGCATTCACGTTGGTAGAATTCTGAGTACGTACGGGATCCTCGGCCTCGCGCTTAGAACAAAGTTCAAGTCCTTTTGCAGACAACAGCAGTTGTCACGTGATTGTCTCTGAGGATGCGCGAAAATGGCCAAGGAGAGCCCAGAACTGAGCTTGCGCTCCCTTTTTGATCAAGACCCAGATGTGTGCTGATTGGTTGAGAGTTTGGCGGGCATTGTAGACCCACGTGGTATTACCACGCCCTGCCAGTCCCTGATTGGTTGGTCAAGGTGAGATATGAGTCACTTAGTCTTGACACTTAGGAATGCAGTCCAGATGTCCATTCGGCACTCCCTAGACTGATAGGCGCCAATGCATGACCATTGATCATGATAGCCAGGCTTAGCTAAGTGCATCCCCCTTTGGGAGCTGGTTTCTTATCACAAGAAAACATCTTAAATCAGCTTGCATGAATTCTTTCTCTGTGGCTGCACCACAGAGATGGAGGGTGAGATGGGGCCTCTTTTAGGAGCATACCAACGCTTAATTCTGTCTTATTAACAAGCATTGCCGCTACAGTGTTTTTCAGCCCGAAATAAACGCGTTTTTTCAGACAACTGAATCCCCATGCAGCAGCAAGGCTCAGAGGAGCCCACACACTCAGCTCTTAACCCCAGTGTGCAGAAAGAGTCAAAACGTGTTTTTCAGCAGAAATAAACATGTTTCTGCAAGTTTGGTCAACCCCATGTAAGTTATGGGGCAGTAACAGCACACTTTTCAAAACGTGTTTTTCAGCCCGAAATAAACGCGTTTTTTCAGACAACTGAATCCCCATGTAACAGCAAGGCTCAGAGGAGCCCACACACTCAGCTCTTAACCCCAGTGTGCAGAAAGGGTCAAAACGTGTTTTTCAGCAGAAATAAACATGTTTCTGCAAGTTTGGTCAACCCCATGTAAGTTATGGGGCAGTAACAGAACACTTTTCAAAACGTGTTTTTCAGCCCGAAATAAACGCGTTTTTTCAGACAACTGAATCCCCATGTAACAGCAAGGCTCAGAGGAGCCCACACACTCAGCTCTTAACCCCAGTGTGCAGAAAGGGTCACAACGTGTTTTTCAGCAGAAATAAACATGTTTCTGCAAGTTTGGTCAACCCCATGTAAGTTATGGGACAGTAACAGAACACTTTTCAAAACGTGTTTTTCAGCCCGAAATAAACGCGTTTTTTCAGACAACTGAATCCCCATGTAACAGCAAGGCTCAGAGGAGCCCACACACTCAGCTCTTAACCCCAGTGTGCAGAAAGGGTCAAAACGTGTTTTTCAGCAGAAATAAACATGTTTCTGCAAGTTTGGTCAACCCCATGTAAGTTATGGGGCAGTAACAGAACACTTTTCAAAACGTGTTTTTCAGCCCGAAATAAACGCGTTTTTTCAGACAACTGAATCCCCATGTAACAGCAAGGCTCAGAGGAGCCCACACACTCAGCTCTTAACCCCAGTGTGCAGAAAGGGTCACAACGTGTTTTTCAGCAGAAATAAACATGTTTCTGCAAGTTTGGTCAACCCCATGTAAGTTATGGGACAGTAACAGAACACTTTTCAAAACGTGTTTTTCAGCCCGAAATAAACGCGTTTTTTCAGACAACTGAATCCCCATGTAACAGCAAGGCTCAGAGGAGCCCACACACTCAGCTCTTAACCCCAGTGTGCAGAAAGGGTCAAAACGTGTTTTTCAGCAGAAATAAACATGTTTCTGCAAGTTTGGTCAACCCCATGTAAGTTATGGGACAGTAACAGAACACTTTTCAAAACGTGTTTTTCAGCCCGAAATAAACGCGTTTTTTCAGACAACTGAATCCCCATGCAACAGCAAGGCTCAGAAGAGCCCACACACTCAGCTCTTAACCCCAGTGTGCAGAGAGAGTCAAAACGTGTTTTTCAGCAGAAATAAACATGTTTCTGCAAGTTTGGTCAACCCCATGTAAGTTATGGGACAGTAACAGAACACTTTTCAAAACGTGTTTTTCAGCCCGAAATAAACGCGTTTTTTCAGACAACTGAATCCCCATGTAACAGCAAGGCTCAGAGGAGCCCACACACTCAGCTCTTAACCCCAGTGTGCAGAAAGGGTCACAACGTGTTTTTCAGCAGAAATAAACATGTTTCTGCAAGTTTGGTCAACCCCATGTAAGTTATGGGACAGTAACAGAACACTTTTCAAAACGTGTTTTTCAGCCCGAAATAAACGCGTTTTTTCAGACAACTGAATCCCCATGTAACAGCAAGGCTCAGAGGAGCCCACACACTCAGCTCTTAACCCCAGTGTGCAGAAAGGGTCAAAACGTGTTTTTCAGCAGAAATAAACATGTTTCTGCAAGTTTGGTCAACCCCATGTAAGTTATGGGACAGTAACAGAACACTTTTCAAAACGTGTTTTTCAGCCCGAAATAAACGCGTTTTTTCAGACAACTGAATCCCCATGCAACAGCAAGGCTCAGAGGAGCCCACACACTCAGCTCTTAACCCCAGTGTGCAGAAAGGGTCAAAACGTGTTTTTCAGCAGAAATAAACATGTTTCTGCAAGTTTGGTCAACCCCATGTAAGTTATGGGGCAGTAACAGAACACTTTTCAAAACGTGTTTTTCAGCCCGAAATAAACGCGTTTTTTCAGACAACTGAATCCCCATGTAACAGCAAGGCTCAGAGGAGCCCACACACTCAGATCTTAACCCCAGTGTGCAGAAAGGGTCAAAACGTGTTTTTCAGCAGAAATAAACATGTTTCTGCAAGTTTGGTCAACCCCATGTAAATTATGGGGCAGTAACAGAACACTTTTCAAAACGTGTTTTTCAGCCCGAAATAAACGCGTTTTTTCAGACAACTGAATCCCCATGTAACAGCAAGGCTCAGAGGAGCCCACACACTCAGCTCTTAACCCCAGTGTGCAGAAAGGGTCAAAACGTGTTTTTCAGCAGAAATAAACATGTTTCTGCAAGTTTGGTCAACCCCATGTAAGTTATGGGGCAGTAACAGAACACTTTTCAAAACGTGTTTTTCAGCCCGAAATAAACGCGTTTTTTCAGTCAACTGAATCCCCATGCAGCAGCAAGGCTCAGAGGAGCCCACACACTCAGCTCTTAACCCCAGTGTGCAGAAAGAGTCAAAACGTGTTTTTCAGCAGAAATAAACATGTTTCTGCAAGTTTGGTCAACCCCATGTAAGTTATGGGGCAGTAACAGCACACTTTTCAAAACGTGTTTTTCAGCCCGAAATAAACGCGTTTTTTCAGACATCTGAATCCCCATGTAACAGCAAGGCTCAGAGGAGCCCACACACTCAGCTCTTAACCCCAGTGTGCAGAAAGGGTCAAAACGTGTTTTTCAGCAGAAATAAACATGTTTCTGCAAGTTTGGTCAACCCCATGTAAGTTATGGGACAGTAACAGAACACTTTTCAAAACGTGTTTTTCAGCCCGAAATAAACGCGTTTTTTCAGACAACTGAATCCCCATGTAACAGCAAGGCTCAGAGGAGCCCACACACTCAGCTCTTAACCCCAGTGTGCAGAAAGGGTCAAAACGTGTTTTTCAGCAGAAATAAACATTTTTCTGCAAGTTTGGTCAACACCATGTAAGTTATGGGGCAGTAACAGAACACTTTTCAAAACGTGTTTTTCAGCCCGAAATAAACGCGTTTTTTCAGACAACTGAATCCCCATGTAACAGCAAGGCTCAGAGGAGCCCACACACTCAGATCTTAACCCCAGTGTGCAGAAAGGGTCAAAACGTGTTTTTCAGCAGAAATAAACATGTTTCTGCAAGTTTGGTCAACCCCATGTAAGTTATGGGACAGTAACAGAACACTTTTCAAAACGTGTTTTTCAGCCCGAAATAAACGCGTTTTTTCAGACAACTGAATCCCCATGTAACAGCAAGGCTCAGAGGAGCCCACACACTCAGATCTTAACCCCAGTGTGCAGAAAGGGTCAAAACGTGTTTTTCAGCAGAAATAAACATGTTTCTGCAAGTTTGGTCAACCCCATGTAAGTTATGGGGCAGTAACAGAACACTTTTCAAAACGTGTTTTTCAGCCCGAAATAAACGCGTTTTTTCAGACAACTGAATCCCCATGTAACAGCAAGGCTCAGAGGAGCCCACACACTCAGCTCTTAACCCCAGTGTGCAGAAAGGGTCAAAACGTGTTTTTCAGCAGAAATAAACATGTTTCTGCAAGTTTGGTCATTCCCATGTAAGTTATGGGGCAGTAACAGAACACTTTTCAAAACGTGTTTTTCAGCCCGAAATAAACGCGTTTTTTCAGACAACTGAATCCCCATGTAACAGCAAGCCTCAGAGGAGCCCACACACTCAGCTCTTAACCCCAGTGTGCAGAAAGGGTCAAAACGTGTTTTTCAGCAGAAATAAACATGTTTCTGCAAGTTTGGTCATTCCCATGTAAGTTATGGGGCAGTAACAGAACACTTTTCAAAACGTGTTTTTCAGCCCGAAATAAACGCGTTTTTTCAGACAACTGAATCCCCATGTAACAGCAAGGCTCAGAGGAGCCCACACACTCAGCTCTTAACCCCAGTGTGCAGAAAGGGTCAAAACGTGTTTTTCAGCAGAAATAAACATGTTTCTGCAAGTTTGGTCAACCCCATGTAAGTTATGGGACAGTAACAGAACACTTTTCAAAACGTGTTTTTCAGCCCGAAATAAACGCGTTTTTTCAGACAACTGAATCCCCATGTAACAGCAAGGCTCAGAGGAGCCCACACACTCAGCTCTTAACCCCAGTGTGCAGAAAGGGTCAAAACGTGTTTTTCAGCAGAAATAAACATGTTTCTGCAAGTTTGGTCAACCCCATGTAAGTTATGGGGCAGTAACAGAACACTTTTCAAAACGTGTTTTTCAGCCCGAAATAAACGCGTTTTTTCAGACAACTGAATCCCCATGTAACAGCAAGGCTCAGAGGAGCCCACACACTCAGCTCTTAACCCCAGTGTGCAGAAAGGGTCACAACGTGTTTTTCAGCAGAAATAAACATGTTTCTGCAAGTTTGGTCAACCCCATGTAAGTTATGGGACAGTAACATAACACTTTTCAAAACGTGTTTTTCAGCCCGAAATAAACGCGTTTTTTCAGACAACTGAATCCCCATGTAACAGCAAGGCTCAGAGGAGCCCACACACTCAGCTCTTAACCCCAGTGTGCAGAAAGGGTCAAAACGTGTTTTTCAGCAGAAATAAACATGTTTCTGCAAGTTTGGTCAACCCCATGTAAGTTATGGGGCAGTAACAGAACACTTTTCAAAACGTGTTTTTCAGCCCGAAATAAACGCGTTTTTTCAGACAACTGAATCCCCATGTAACAGCAAGGCTCAGAGGAGCCCACACACTCAGCTCTTAACCCCAGTGTGCAGAAAGGGTCAAAACGTGTTTTTCAGCAGAAATAAACATTTTTCTGCAAGTTTGGTCAACACCATGTAAGTTATGGGGCAGTAACAGAACACTTTTCAAAACGTGTTTTTCAGCCCGAAATAAACGCGTTTTTTCAGACAACTGAATCCCCATGTAACAGCAAGGCTCAGAGGAGCCCACACACTCAGATCTTAACCCCAGTGTGCAGAAAGGGTCAAAACGTGTTTTTCAGCAGAAATAAACATGTTTCTGCAAGTTTGGTCAACCCCATGTAAGTTATGGGACAGTAACAGAACACTTTTCAAAACGTGTTTTTCAGCCCGAAATAAACGCGTTTTTTCAGACAACTGAATCCCCATGCAACAGCAAGGCTCAGAAGAGCCCACACACTCAGCTCTTAACCCCAGTGTGCAGAGAGAGTCAAAACGTGTTTTTCAGCAGAAATAAACATGTTTCTGCAAGTTTGGTCAACCCCATGTAAGTTATGGGACAGTAACAGAACACTTTTCAAAACGTGTTTTTCAGCCCGAAATAAACGCGTTTTTTCAGACAACTGAATCCCCATGCAACAGCAAGGCTCAGAAGAGCCCACACACTCAGCTCTTAACCCCAGTGTGCAGAAAGAGTCAAAACGTGTTTTTCAGCAGAAATAAACATGTTTCTGCAAGTTTGGTCAACCCCATGTAAGTTATGGGACAGTAACAGAACACTTTTCAAAACGTGTTTTTCAGCCCGAAATAAACGCGTTTTTTCAGACAACTGAATCCCCATGTAACAGCAAGGCTCAGAGGAGCCCACACACTCAGCTCTTAACCCCAGTGTGCAGAAAGGGTCAAAACGTGTTTTTCAGCAGAAATAAACATGTTTCTGCAAGTTTGGTCAACCCCATGTAAGTTATGGGGCAGTAACAGAACACTTTTCAAAACGTGTTTTTCAGCCCGAAATAAACGCGTTTTTTCAGACAACTGAATCCCCATGCAACAGCAAGGCTCAGAAGAGCCCACACACTCAGCTCTTAACCCCAGTGTGCAGAAAGAGTCAAAACGTGTTTTTCAGCAGAAATAAACATGTTTCTGCAAGTTTGGTCAACCCCATGTAAGTTATGGTGCAGTAACAGAACACTTTTCAAAACGTGTTTTTCAGCCCGAAATAAACGCGTTTTTTCAGACAACTGAATCCCCATGTAACAGCAAGGCTCAGAGGAGCCCACACACTCAGATCTTAACCCCAGTGTGCAGAAAGGGTCAAAACGTGTTTTTCAGCAGAAATAAACATGTTTCTGCAAGTTTGGTCAACCCCATGTAAGTTATGGGACAGTAACAGAACACTTTTCAAAACGTGTTTTTCAGCCCGAAATAAACGCGTTTTTTCAGACAACTGAATCCCCATGTAACAGCAAGGCTCAGAGGAGCCCACACACTCAGCTCTTAACCCCAGTGTGCAGAAAGGGTCAAAACGTGTTTTTCAGCAGAAATAAACATGTTTCTGCAAGTTTGGTCAACCCCATGTAAGTTATGGTGCAGTAACAGAACACTTTTCAAAACGTGTTTTTCAGCCCGAAATAAACGCGTTTTTTCAGACAACTGAATCCCCATGTAACAGCAAGGCTCAGAGGAGCCCACACACTCAGATCTTAACCCCAGTGTGCAGAAAGGGTCAAAACGTGTTTTTCAGCAGAAATAAACATGTTTCTGCAAGTTTGGTCAACCCCATGTAAGTTATGGGGCAGTAACAGAACACTTTTCAAAACGTGTTTTTCAGCCCGAAATAAACGCGTTTTTTCAGACAACTGAATCCCCATGTAACAGCAAGGCTCAGAGGAGCCCACACACTCAGCTCTTAACCCCAGTGTGCAGAAAGGGTCAAAACGTGTTTTTCAGCAGAAATAAACATGTTTCTGCAAGTTTGGTCAACCCCATGTAAGTTATGGGGCAGTAACAGAACACTTTTCAAAACGTGTTTTTCAGCCCGAAATAAACGCGTTTTTTCAGACAACTGAATCCCCATGCAGCAGCAAGGCTCAGAGGAGCCCACACACTCAGCTCTTAACCCCAGTGTGCAGAAAGAGTCAAAACGTGTTTTTCAGCAGAAATAAACATGTTTCTGCAAGTTTGGTCAACCCCATGTAAGTTATGGGGCAGTAACAGCACACTTTTCAAAACGTGTTTTTCAGCCCGAAATAAACGCGTTTTTTCAGACATCTGAATCCCCATGTAACAGCAAGGCTCAGAGGAGCCCACACACTCAGCTCTTAACCCCAGTGTGCAGAAAGGGTCAAAACGTGTTTTTCAGCAGAAATAAACATTTTTCTGCAAGTTTGGTCAACCCCATGTAAGTTATGGGGCAGTAACAGAACACTTTTCAAAACGTGTTTTTCAGCCCGAAATAAACGCGTTTTTTCAGACAACTGAATCCCCATGTAACAGAAAGGCTCAGAGGAGCCCACACACTCAGCTCTTAACCCCAGTGTGCAGAAAGGGTCAAAACGTGTTTTTCAGCAGAAATAAACATGTTTCTGCAAGTTTGGTCAACCCCATGTAAGTTATGGGACAGTAACAGAACACTTTTCAAAACGTGTTTTTCAGCCCGAAATAAACGCGTTTTTTCAGACAACTGAATCCCCATGTAACAGCAAGGCTCAGAGGAGCCCACACACTCAGCTCTTAACCCCAGTGTGCAGAAAGGGTCAAAACGTGTTTTTCAGCAGAAATAAACATGTTTCTGCAAGTTTGGTCAACCCCATGTAAGTTATGGGGCAGTAACAGAACACTTTTCAAAACGTGTTTTTCAGCCCGAAATAAACGCGTTTTTTCAGACAACTGAATCCCCATGTAACAGCAAGGCTCAGAGGAGCCCACACACTCAGCTCTTAACCCCAGTGTGCAGAAAGGGTCAAAACGTGTTTTTCAGCAGAAATAAACATTTTTCTGCAAGTTTGGTCAACACCATGTAAGTTATGGGGCAGTAACAGAACACTTTTCAAAACGTGTTTTTCAGCCCGAAATAAACGCGTTTTTTCAGACAACTGAATCCCCATGTAACAGCAAGGCTCAGAGGAGCCCACACACTCAGATCTTAACCCCAGTGTGCAGAAAGGGTCAAAACGTGTTTTTCAGCAGAAATAAACATGTTTCTGCAAGTTTGGTCAACCCCATGTAAGTTATGGGACAGTAACAGAACACTTTTCAAAACGTGTTTTTCAGCCCGAAATAAACGCGTTTTTTCAGACAACTGAATCCACATGCAACAGCAAGGCTCAGAAGAGCCCACACACTCAGCTCTTAACCCCAGTGTGCAGAGAGAGTCAAAACGTGTTTTTCAGCAGAAATAAACATGTTTCTGCAAGTTTGGTCAACCCCATGTAAGTTATGGGACAGTAACAGAACACTTTTCAAAACGTGTTTTTCAGCCCGAAATAAACGCGTTTTTTCAGACAACTGAATCCCCATGCAACAGCAAGGCTCAGAAGAGCCCACACACTCAGCTCTTAACCCCAGTGTGCAGAAAGAGTCAAAACGTGTTTTTCAGCAGAAATAAACATGTTTCTGCAAGTTTGGTCAACCCCATGTAAGTTATGGTGCAGTAACAGAACACTTTTCAAAACGTGTTTTTCAGCCCGAAATAAACGCGTTTTTTCAGACAACTGAATCCCCATGTAACAGCAAGGCTCAGAGGAGCCCACACACTCAGCTCTTAACCCCAGTGTGCAGAAAGGGTCACAACGTGTTTTTCAGCAGAAATAAACATGTTTCTGCAAGTTTGGTCAACCCCATGTAAGTTATGGGACAGTAACAGAACACTTTTCAAAACGTGTTTTTCAGCCCGAAATAAACGCGTTTTTTCAGACAACTGAATCCCCATGTAACAGCAAGGCTCAGAGGAGCCCACACACTCAGCTCTTAACCCAAGTGTGCAGAAAGGGTCAAAACGTGTTTTTCAGCAGAAATAAACATTTTTCTGCAAGTTTGGTCAACCCCATGTAAGTTATGGGGCAGTAACAGAACACTTTTCAAAACGTGTTTTTCAGCCCGAAATAAACGCGTTTTTTCAGACAACTGAATCCCCATGTAACAGCAAGGCTCAGAGGAGCCCACACACTCAGATCTTAACCCCAGTGTGCAGAAAGGGTCAAAACGTGTTTTTCAGCAGAAATAAACATGTTTCTGCAAGTTTGGTCAACCCCATGTAAGTTATGGGACAGTAACAGAACACTTTTCAAAACGTGTTTTTCAGCCCGAAATAAACGCGTTTTTTCAGACAACTGAATCCCCATGCAACAGCAAGGCTCAGAAGAGCCCACACACTCAGCTCTTAACCCCAGTGTGCAGAAAGGGTCAAAACGTGTTTTTCAGCAGAAATAAACATGTTTCTGCAAGTTTGGTCAACCCCATGTAAGTTATGGGACAGTAACAGAACACTTTTCAAAACGTGTTTTTCAGCCCGAAATAAACGCGTTTTTTCAGACAACTGAATCCCCATGCAACAGCAAGGCTCAGAAGAGCCCACACACTCAGCTCTTAACCCCAGTGTGCAGAAAGGGTCAAAACGTGTTTTTCAGCAGAAATAAACATGTTTCTGCAAGTTTGGTCAACCCCATGTAAGTTATGGGGCAGTAACAGAACACTTTTCAAAACGTGTTTTTCAGCCCGAAATAAACGCTTTTTTTCAGACAACTGAATCCCCATGCAGCAGCAAGGCTCAGAGGAGCCCACACACTCAGCTCTTAACCCCAGTGTGCAGAAAGAGTCAAAACGTGTTTTTCAGCAGAAATAAACATGTTTCTGCAAGTTTGGTCAACCCCATGTAAGTTATGGGGCAGTAACAGCACACTTTTCAAAACGTGTTTTTCAGCCCGAAATAAACGCGTTTTTTCAGACATCTGAATCCCCATGTAACAGCAAGGCTCAGAGGAGCCCACACACTCAGCTCTTAACCCCAGTGTGCAGAAAGGGTCAAAACGTGTTTTTCAGCAGAAATAAACATTTTTCTGCAAGTTTGGTCAACCCCATGTAAGTTATGGGGCAGTAACAGAACACTTTTCAAAACGTGTTTTTCAGCCCGAAATAAACGCGTTTTTTCAGACAACTGAATCCCCATGTAACAGCAAGGCTCAGAGGAGCCCACACACTCAGCTCTTAACCCCAGTTTGCAGAAAGGGTCAAAACGTGTTTTTCAGCAGAAATAAACATGTTTCTGCAAGTTTGGTCAACCCCATGTAAGTTATGGGGCAGTAACAGAACACTTTTCAAAACGTGTTTTTCAGCCCGAAATAAACGCGTTTTTTCAGACAACTGAATCCCCATGTAACAGCAAGGCTCAGAGGAGCCCACACACTCAGCTCTTAACCCCAGTGTGCAGAAAGGGTCACAACGTGTTTTTCAGCAGAAATAAACATGTTTCTGCAAGTTTGGTCAACCCCATGTAAGTTATGGGACAGTAACAGAACACTTTTCAAAACGTGTTTTTCAGCCCGAAATAAACGCGTTTTTTCAGACAACTGAATCCCCATGTAACAGCAAGGCTCAGAGGAGCCCACACACTCAGCTCTTAACCCCAGTGTGCAGAAAGGGTCAAAACGTGTTTTTCAGCAGAAATAAACATGTTTCTGCAAGTTTGGTCAACCCCATGTAAGTTATGGGGCAGTAACAGAACACTTTTCAAAACGTGTTTTTCAGCCCGAAATAAACGCGTTTTTTCAGACAACTGAATCCCCATGTAACAGCAAGGCTCAGAGGAGCCCACACACTCAGCTCTTAACCCCAGTGTGCAGAAAGGGTCACAACGTGTTTTTCAGCAGAAATAAACATGTTTCTGCAAGTTTGGTCAACCCCATGTAAGTTATGGGACAGTAACAGAACACTTTTCAAAACGTGTTTTTCAGCCCGAAATAAACGCGTTTTTTCAGACAACTGAATCCCCATGTAACAGCAAGGCTCAGAGGAGCCCACACACTCAGCTCTTAACCCCAGTGTGCAGAAAGGGTCAAAACGTGTTTTTCAGCAGAAATAAACATGTTTCTGCAAGTTTGGTCAACCCCATGTAAGTTATGGGGCAGTAACAGAACACTTTTCAAAACGTGTTTTTCAGCCCGAAATAAACGCGTTTTTTCAGACAACTGAATCCCCATGCAGCAGCAAGGCTCAGAGGAGCCCACACACTCAGCTCTTAACCCCAGTGTGCAGAAAGAGTCAAAACGTGTTTTTCAGCAGAAATAAACATGTTTCTGCAAGTTTGGTCAACCCCATGTAAGTTATGGGGCAGTAACAGCACACTTTTCAAAACGTGTTTTTCAGCCCGAAATAAACGCGTTTTTTCAGACATCTGAATCCCCATGTAACAGCAAGGCTCAGAGGAGCCCACACACTCAGCTCTTAACCCCAGTGTGCAGAAAGGGTCAAAACGTGTTTTTCAGCAGAAATAAACATTTTTCTGCAAGTTTGGTCAACCCCATGTAAGTTATGGGGCAGTAACAGAACACTTTTCAAAACGTGTTTTTCAGCCCGAAATAAACGCGTTTTTTCAGACAACTGAATCCCCATGTAACAGAAAGGCTCAGAGGAGCCCACACACTCAGCTCTTAACCCCAGTGTGCAGAAAGGGTCAAAACGTGTTTTTCAGCAGAAATAAACATGTTTCTGCAAGTTTGGTCAACCCCATGTAAGTTATGGGACAGTAACAGAACACTTTTCAAAACGTGTTTTTCAGCCCGAAATAAACGCGTTTTTTCAGACAACTGAATCCCCATGTAACAGCAAGGCTCAGAGGAGCCCACACACTCAGCTCTTAACCCCAGTGTGCAGAAAGGGTCAAAACGTGTTTTTCAGCAGAAATAAACATGTTTCTGCAAGTTTGGTCAACCCCATGTAAGTTATGGGGCAGTAACAGAACACTTTTCAAAACGTGTTTTTCAGCCCGAAATAAACGCGTTTTTTCAGACAACTGAATCCCCATGTAACAGCAAGGCTCAGAGGAGCCCACACACTCAGCTCTTAACCCCAGTGTGCAGAAAGGGTCACAACGTGTTTTTCAGCAGAAATAAACATGTTTCTGCAAGTTTGGTCAACCCCATGTAAGTTATGGGACAGTAACAGAACACTTTTCAAAACGTGTTTTTCAGCCCGAATAAACGCGTTTTTTCAGACAACTGAATCCCCATGTAACAGCAAGGCTCAGAGGAGCCCACACACTCAGCTCTTAACCCCAGTGTGCAGAAAGGGTCACAACGTGTTTTTCAGCAGAAATAAACATGTTTCTGCAAGTTTGGTCAACCCCATGTAAGTTATGGGACAGTAACAGAACACTTTTCAAAACGTGTTTTTCAGCCCGAAATAAACGCGTTTTTTCAGACAACTGAATCCCCATGTAACAGCAAGGCTCAGAGGAGCCCACACACTCAGATCTTAACCCCAGTGTGCAGAAAGGGTCAAAACGTGTTTTTCAGCAGAAATAAACATGTTTCTGCAAGTTTGGTCAACCCCATGTAAGTTATGGGACAGTAACAGAACACTTTTCAAAACGTGTTTTTCAGCCCGAAATAAACGCGTTTTTTCAGACAACTGAATCCCCATGCAACAGCAAGGCTCAGAAGAGCCCACACACTCAGCTCTTAACCCCAGTGTGCAGAGAGAGTCAAAACGTGTTTTTCAGCAGAAATAAACATGTTTCTGCAAGTTTGGTCAACCCCATGTAAGTTATGGTGCAGTAACAGAACACTTTTCAAAACGTGTTTTTCAGCCCGAAATAAACGCGTTTTTTCAGACAACTGAATCCCCATGTAACAGAAAGGCTCAGAGGAGCCCACACACTCAGCTCTTAACCCCAGTGTGCAGAAAGGGTCAAAACGTGTTTTTCAGCAGAAATAAACATGTTTCTGCAAGTTTGGTCAACCCCATGTAAGTTATGGGGCAGTAACAGAACACTTTTCAAAACGTGTTTTTCAGCCCGAAATAAACGCGTTTTTTCATACAACTGAATCCCCATGTAACAGCAAGGCTCAGAGGAGCCCACACACTCAGCTCTTAACCCCAGTGTGCAGAAAGGGTCACAACGTGTTTTTCAGCAGAAATAAACATGTTTCTGCAAGTTTGGTCAACCCCATGTAAGTTATGGGACAGTAACAGAACACTTTTCAAAACGTGTTTTTCAGCCCGAAATAAACGCGTTTTTTCAGACAACTGAATCCCCATGTAACAGCAAGGCTCAGAGGAGCCCACACACTCAGCTCTTAACCCCAGTGTGCAGAAAGGGTCAAAACGTGTTTTTCAGCAGAAATAAACATGTTTCTGCAAGTTTGGTCAACCCCATGTAAGTTATGGGGCAGTAACAGAACACTTTTCAAAACGTGTTTTTCAGCCCGAAATAAACGCGTTTTTTCAGACAACTGAATCCCCATGTAACAGCAAGGCTCAGAGGAGCCCACACACTCAGCTCTTAACCCCAGTGTGCAGAAAGGGTCAAAACGTGTTTTTCAGCAGAAATAAACATTTTTCTGCAAGTTTGGTCAACACCATGTAAGTTATGGGGCAGTAACAGAACACTTTTCAAAACGTGTTTTTCAGCCCGAAATAAACGCGTTTTTTCAGACAACTGAATCCCCATGTAACAGCAAGGCTCAGAGGAGCCCACACACTCAGATCTTAACCCCAGTGTGCAGAAAGGGTCAAAACGTGTTTTTCAGCAGAAATAAACATGTTTCTGCAAGTTTGGTCAACCCCATGTAAGTTATGGGACAGTAACAGAACACTTTTCAAAACGTGTTTTTCAGCCCGAAATAAACGCGTTTTTTCAGAAAACTGAATCCCCATGTAACAGCAAGGCTCAGAGGAGCCCACACACTCAGATCTTAACCCCAGTGTGCAGAAAGGGTCAAAACGTGTTTTTCAGCAGAAATAAACATGTTTCTGCAAGTTTGGTCAACCCCATGTAAGTTATGGGGCAGTAACAGAACACTTTTCAAAACGTGTTTTTCAGCCCGAAATAAACGCGTTTTTTCAGACAACTGAATCCCCATGTAACAGCAAGGCTCAGAGGAGCCCACACACTCAGCTCTTAACCCCAGTGTGCAGAGAGAGTCAAAACGTGTTTTTCAGCAGAAATAAACATGTTTCTGCAAGTTTGGTCAACCCCATGTAAGTTATGGGGCAGTAACAGAACACTTTTCAAAACGTGTTTTTCAGCCCGAAATAAACGCGTTTTTTCAGACAACTGAATCCCCATGCAGCAGCAAGGCTCAGAGGAGCCCACACACTCAGCTCTTAACCCCAGTGTGCAGAAAGAGTCAAAACATGTTTTTCAGCAGAAATAAACATGTTTCTGCAAGATTGGTCAACCCCATGTAAGTTATGGGGCAGTAACAGCACACTTTTCAAAACGTGTTTTTCAGCCCGAAATAAACGCGTTTTTTCAGACATCTGAATCCCCATGTAACAGCAAGGCTCAGAGGAGCCCACACACTCAGCTCTTAACCCCAGTGTGCAGAAAGGGTCAAAACGTGTTTTTCAGCAGAAATAAACATTTTTCTGCAAGTTTGGTCAACCCCATGTAAGTTATGGGGCAGTAACAGCACACTTTTCAAAACGTGTTTTTCAGCCCGAAATAAACGCGTTTTTTCAGACATCTGAATCCCCATGTAACAGCTAGGCTCAGAGGAGCCCACACACTCAGCTCTTAACCCCAGTGTGCAGAAAGGGTCAAAACGTGTTTTTCAGCAGAAATAAACATGTTTCTGCAAGTTTGGTCAACCCCATGTAAGTTATGGGACAGTAACAGAACACTTTTCAAAACGTGTTTTTCAGCCCGAAATAAACGCGTTTTTTCAGACAACTGAATCCCCATGTAACAGCAAGGCTCAGAGGAGCCCACACACTCAGCTCTTAACCCCAGTGTGCAGAAAGGGTCAAAACGTGTTTTTCAGCAGAAATAAACATGTTTCTGCAAGTTTGGTCAACCCCATGTAAGTTATGGGGCAGTAACAGAACACTTTTCAAAACGTGTTTTTCAGCCCGAAATAAACGCGTTTTTTCAGACAACTGAATCCCCATGTAACAGCAAGGCTCAGAGGAGCCCACACACTCAGCTCTTAACCCCAGTGTGCAGAAAGGGTCAAAACGTGTTTTTCAGCAGAAATAAACATTTTTCTGCAAGTTTGGTCAACCCCATGTAAGTTATGGGGCAGTAACAGAACACTTTTCAAAACGTGTTTTTCAGCCCGAAATAAACGCGTTTTTTCAGACAACTGAATCCCCATGTAACAGAAAGGCTCAGAGGAGCCCACACACTCAGCTCTTAACCCCAGTGTGCAGAAAGGGTCAAAACGTGTTTTTCAGCAGAAATAAACATGTTTCTGCAAGTTTGGTCAACCCCATGTAAGTTATGGGACAGTAACAGAACACTTTTCAAAACGTGTTTTTCAGCCCGAAATAAACGCGTTTTTTCAGACAACTGAATCCCCATGTAACAGCAAGGCTCAGAGGAGCCCACACACTCAGCTCTTAACCCCAGTGTGCAGAAAGGGTCAAAACGTGTTTTTCAGCAGAAATAAACATGTTTCTGCAAGTTTGGTCAACCCCATGTAAGTTATGGGGCAGTAACAGAACACTTTTCAAAACGTGTTTTTCAGCCCGAAATAAACGCGTTTTTTCAGACAACTGAATCCCCATGTAACAGCAAGGCTCAGAGGAGCCCACACACTCAGCTCTTAACCCCAGTGTGCAGAAAGGGTCAAAACGTGTTTTTCAGCAGAAATAAACATTTTTCTGCAAGTTTGGTCAACCCCATGTAAGTTATGGGGCAGTAACAGAACACTTTTCAAAACGTGTTTTTCAGCCCGAAATAAACGCGTTTTTTCAGACAACTGAATCCCCATGTAACAGAAAGGCTCAGAGGAGCCCACACACTCAGCTCTTAACCCCAGTGTGCAGAAAGGGTCAAAACGTGTTTTTCAGCAGAAATAAACATGTTTCTGCAAGTTTGGTCAACCCCATGTAAGTTATGGGACAGTAACAGAACACTTTTCAAAACGTGTTTTTCAGCCCGAAATAAACGCGTTTTTTCAGACAACTGAATCCCCATGTAACAGCAAGGCTCAGAGGAGCCCACACACTCAGCTCTTAACCCCAGTGTGCAGAAAGGGTCAAAACGTGTTTTTCAGCAGAAATAAACATGTTTCTGCAAGTTTGGTCAACCCCATGTAAGTTATGGGGCAGTAACAGAACACTTTTCAAAACGTGTTTTTCAGCCCGAAATAAACGCGTTTTTTCAGACAACTGAATCCCCATGTAACAGCAAGGCTCAGAGGAGCCCACACACTCAGATCTTAACCCCAGTGTGCAGAAAGGGTCACAACGTGTTTTTCAGCAGAAATAAACATGTTTCTGCAAGTTTGGTCAACCCCATGTAAGTTATGGGACAGTAACAGAACACTTTTCAAAACGTGTTTTTCAGCCCGAAATAAACGCGTTTTTTCAGACAACTGAATCCCCATGTAACAGCAAGGCTCAGAGGAGCCCACACACTCAGCTCTTAACCCCAGTGTGCAGAAAGGGTCAAAACGTGTTTTTCAGCAGAAATAAACATGTTTCTGCAAGTTTGGTCAACCCCATGTAAGTTATGGGGCAGTAACAGAACACTTTTCAAAACGTGTTTTTCAGCCCGAAATAAACGCGTTTTTTCAGACAACTGAATCCCCATGTAACAGCAAGGCTCAGAGGAGCCCACACACTCAGCTCTTAACCCCAGTGTGCAGAAAGGGTCAAAACGTGTTTTTCAGCAGAAATAAACATTTTTCTGCAAGTTTGGTCAACACCATGTAAGTTATGGGGCAGTAACAGAACACTTTTCAAAACGTGTTTTTCAGCCCGAAATAAACGCGTTTTTTCAGACAACTGAATCCCCATGTAACAGCAAGGCTCAGAGGAGCCCACACACTCAGATCTTAACCCCAGTGTGCAGAAAGGGTCAAAACGTGTTTTTCAGCAGAAATAAACATGTTTCTGCAAGTTTGGTCAACCCCATGTAAGTTATGGGACAGTAACAGAACACTTTTCAAAACGTGTTTTTCAGCCCGAAATAAACGCGTTTTTTCAGAAAACTGAATCCCCATGTAACAGCAAGGCTCAGAGGAGCCCACACACTCAGATCTTAACCCCAGTGTGCAGAAAGGGTCAAAACGTGTTTTTCAGCAGAAATAAACATGTTTCTGCAAGTTTGGTCAACCCCATGTAAGTTATGGGGCAGTAACAGAACACTTTTCAAAACGTGTTTTTCAGCCCGAAATAAACGCGTTTTTTCAGACAACTGAATCCCCATGTAACAGCAAGGCTCAGAGGAGCCCACACACTCAGCTCTTAACCCCAGTGTGCAGAGAGAGTCAAAACGTGTTTTTCAGCAGAAATAAACATGTTTCTGCAAGTTTGGTCAACCCCATGTAAGTTATGGGGCAGTAACAGAACACTTTTCAAAACGTGTTTTTCAGCCCGAAATAAACGCGTTTTTTCAGACAACTGAATCCCCATGCAGCAGCAAGGCTCAGAGGAGCCCACACACTCAGCTCTTAACCAAAGTGTGCAGAAAGAGTCAAAACATGTTTTTCAGCAGAAATAAACATGTTTCTGCAAGATTGGTCAACCCCATGTAAGTTATGGGGCAGTAACAGCACACTTTTCAAAACGTGTTTTTCAGCCCGAAATAAACGCGTTTTTTCAGACATCTGAATCCCCATGTAACAGCAAGGCTCAGAGGAGCCCACACACTCAGCTCTTAACCCCAGTGTGCAGAAAGGGTCAAAACGTGTTTTTCAGCAGAAATAAACATTTTTCTGCAAGTTTGGTCAACCCCATGTAAGTTATGGGGCAGTAACAGCACACTTTTCAAAACGTGTTTTTCAGCCCGAAATAAACGCGTTTTTTCAGACATCTGAATCCCCATGTAACAGCTAGGCTCAGAGGAGCCCACACACTCAGCTCTTAACCCCAGTGTGCAGAAAGGGTCAAAACGTGTTTTTCAGCAGAAATAAACATGTTTCTGCAAGTTTGGTCAACCCCATGTAAGTTATGGGACAGTAACAGAACACTTTTCAAAACGTGTTTTTCAGCCCGAAATAAACGCGTTTTTTCAGACAACTGAATCCCCATGTAACAGCAAGGCTCAGAGGAGCCCACACACTCAGCTCTTAACCCCAGTGTGCAGAAAGGGTCAAAACGTGTTTTTCAGCAGAAATAAACATGTTTCTGCAAGTTTGGTCAACCCCATGTAAGTTATGGGGCAGTAACAGAACACTTTTCAAAACGTGTTTTTCAGCCCGAAATAAACGCGTTTTTTCAGACAACTGAATCCCCATGTAACAGCAAGGCTCAGAGGAGCCCACACACTCAGCTCTTAACCCCAGTGTGCAGAAAGGGTCACAACGTGTTTTTCAGCAGAAATAAACATGTTTCTGCAAGTTTGGTCAACCCCATGTAAGTTATGGGACAGTAACAGAACACTTTTCAAAACGTGTTTTTCAGCCCGAAATAAACGCGTTTTTTCAGACAACTGAATCCCCATGTAACAGCAAGGCTCAGAGGAGCCCACACACTCAGCTCTTAACCCCAGTGTGCAGAAAGGGTCAAAACGTGTTTTTCAGCAGAAATAAACATGTTTCTGCAAGTTTGGTCAACCCCATGTAAGTTATGGGGCAGTAACAGAACACTTTTCAAAACGTGTTTTTCAGCCCGAAATAAACGCGTTTTTTCAGACAACTGAATCCCCATGTAACAGCAAGGCTCAGAGGAGCCCACACACTCAGCTCTTAACCCCAGTGTGCAGAAAGGGTCACAACGTGTTTTTCAGCAGAAATAAACATGTTTCTGCAAGTTTGGTCAACCCCATGTAAGTTATGGGACAGTAACAGAACACTTTTCAAAACGTGTTTTTCAGCCCGAAATAAACGCGTTTTTTCAGACAACTGAATCCCCATGTAACAGCAAGGCTCAGAGGAGCCCACACACTCAGCTCTTAACCCCAGTGTGCAGAAAGGGTCAAAACGTGTTTTTCAGCAGAAATAAACATGTTTCTGCAAGTTTGGTCAACCCCATGTAAGTTATGGGGCAGTAACAGAACACTTTTCAAAACGTGTTTTTCAGCCCGAAATAAACGCGTTTTTTCAGACAACTGAATCCCCATGTAACAGCAAGGCTCAGAGGAGCCCACACACTCAGATCTTAACCCCAGTGTGCAGAAAGGGTCAAAACGTGTTTTTCAGCAGAAATAAACATGTTTCTGCAAGTTTGGTCAACCCCATGTAAATTATGGGGCAGTAACAGAACACTTTTCAAAACGTGTTTTTCAGCCCGAAATAAACGCGTTTTTTCAGACAACTGAATCCCCATGTAACAGCAAGGCTCAGAGGAGCCCACACACTCAGCTCTTAACCCCAGTGTGCAGAAAGGGTCAAAACGTGTTTTTCAGCAGAAATAAACATGTTTCTGCAAGTTTGGTCAACCCCATGTAAGTTATGGGGCAGTAACAGAACACTTTTCAAAACGTGTTTTTCAGCCCGAAATAAACGCGTTTTTTCAGACAACTGAATCCCCATGCAGCAGCAAGGCTCAGAGGAGCCCACACACTCAGCTCTTAACCCCAGTGTGCAGAAAGAGTCAAAACGTGTTTTTCAGCAGAAATAAACATGTTTCTGCAAGTTTGGTCAACCCCATGTAAGTTATGGGGCAGTAACAGCACACTTTTCAAAACGTGTTTTTCAGCCCGAAATAAACGCGTTTTTTCAGACATCTGAATCCCCATGTAACAGCAAGGCTCAGAGGAGCCCACACACTCAGCTCTTAACCCCAGTGTGCAGAAAGGGTCAAAACGTGTTTTTCAGCAGAAATAAACATTTTTCTGCAAGTTTGGTCAACCCCATGTAAGTTATGGGGCAGTAACAGAACACTTTTCAAAACGTGTTTTTCAGCCCGAAATAAACGCGTTTTTTCAGACAACTGAATCCCCATGTAACAGCAAGGCTCAGAGGAGCCCACACACTCAGCTCTTAACCCCAGTGTGCAGAAAGGGTCAAAACGTGTTTTTCAGCAGAAATAAACATTTTTCTGCAAGTTTGGTCAACCCCATGTAAGTTATGGGGCAGTAACAGAACACTTTTCAAAACGTGTTTTTCAGCCCGAAATAAACGCGTTTTTTCAGACAACTGAATCCCCATGTAACAGAAAGGCTCAGAGGAGCCCACACACTCAGCTCTTAACCCCAGTGTGCAGAAAGGGTCAAAACGTGTTTTTCAGCAGAAATAAACATGTTTCTGCAAGTTTGGTTAACCCCATGTAAGTTATGGGACAGTAACAGAACACTTTTCAAAACGTGTTTTTCAGCCCGAAATAAACGCGTTTTTTCAGACAACTGAATCCCCATGTAACAGCAAGGCTCAGAGGAGCCCACACACTCAGCTCTTAACCCCAGTGTGCAGAAAGGGTCAAAACGTGTTTTTCAGCAGAAATAAACATGTTTCTGCAAGTTTGGTCAACCCCATGTAAGTTATGGGGCAGTAACAGAACACTTTTCAAAACGTGTTTTTCAGCCCGAAATAAACGCGTTTTTTCAGACAACTGAATCCCCATGTAACAGCAAGGCTCAGAGGAGCCCACACACTCAGATCTTAACCCCAGTGTGCAGAAAGGGTCACAACGTGTTTTTCAGCAGAAATAAACATGTTTCTGCAAGTTTGGTCAACCCCATGTAAGTTATGGGACAGTAACAGAACACTTTTCAAAACGTGTTTTTCAGCCCGAAATAAACGCGTTTTTTCAGACAACTGAATCCCCATGTAACAGCAAGGCTCAGAGGAGCCCACACACTCAGCTCTTAACCCCAGTGTGCAGAAAGGGTCAAAACGTGTTTTTCAGCAGAAATAAACATGTTTCTGCAAGTTTGGTCAACCCCATGTAAGTTATGGGGCAGTAACAGAACACTTTTCAAAACGTGTTTTTCAGCCCGAAATAAACGCGTTTTTTCAGACAACTGAATCCCCATGTAACAGCAAGGCTCAGAGGAGCCCACACACTCAGCTCTTAACCCCAGTGTGCAGAAAGGGTCAAAACGTGTTTTTCAGCAGAAATAAACATTTTTCTGCAAGTTTGGTCAACACCATGTAAGTTATGGGGCAGTAACAGAACACTTTTCAAAACGTGTTTTTCAGCCCGAAATAAACGCGTTTTTTCAGACAACTGAATCCCCATGTAACAGCAAGGCTCAGAGGAGCCCACACACTCAGATCTTAACCCCAGTGTGCAGAAAGGGTCAAAACGTGTTTTTCAGCAGAAATAAACATGTTTCTGCAAGTTTGGTCAACCCCATGTAAGTTATGGGACAGTAACAGAACACTTTTCAAAACGTGTTTTTCAGCCCGAAATAAACGCGTTTTTTCAGAAAACTGAATCCCCATGTAACAGCAAGGCTCAGAGGAGCCCACACACTCAGATCTTAACCCCAGTGTGCAGAAAGGGTCAAAACGTGTTTTTCAGCAGAAATAAACATGTTTCTGCAAGTTTGGTCAACCCCATGTAAGTTATGGGGCAGTAACAGAACACTTTTCAAAACGTGTTTTTCAGCCCGAAATAAACGCGTTTTTTCAGACAACTGAATCCCCATGTAACAGCAAGGCTCAGAGGAGCCCACACACTCAGCTCTTAACCCCAGTGTGCAGAGAGAGTCAAAACGTGTTTTTCAGCAGAAATAAACATGTTTCTGCAAGTTTGGTCAACCCCATGTAAGTTATGGGGCAGTAACAGAACACTTTTCAAAACGTGTTTTTCAGCCCGAAATAAACGCGTTTTTTCAGACAACTGAATCCCCATGCAGCAGCAAGGCTCAGAGGAGCCCACACACTCAGCTCTTAACCAAAGTGTGCAGAAAGAGTCAAAACATGTTTTTCAGCAGAAATAAACATGTTTCTGCAAGATTGGTCAACCCCATGTAAGTTATGGGGCAGTAACAGCACACTTTTCAAAACGTGTTTTTCAGCCCGAAATAAACGCGTTTTTTCAGACATCTGAATCCCCATGTAACAGCAAGGCTCAGAGGAGCCCACACACTCAGCTCTTAACCCCAGTGTGCAGAAAGGGTCAAAACGTGTTTTTCAGCAGAAATAAACATTTTTCTGCAAGTTTGGTCAACCCCATGTAAGTTATGGGGCAGTAACAGCACACTTTTCAAAACGTGTTTTTCAGCCCGAAATAAACGCGTTTTTTCAGACATCTGAATCCCCATGTAACAGCTAGGCTCAGAGGAGCCCACACACTCAGCTCTTAACCCCAGTGTGCAGAAAGGGTCAAAACGTGTTTTTCAGCAGAAATAAACATGTTTCTGCAAGTTTGGTCAACCCCATGTAAGTTATGGGACAGTAACAGAACACTTTTCAAAACGTGTTTTTCAGCCCGAAATAAACGCGTTTTTTCAGACAACTGAATCCCCATGTAACAGCAAGGCTCAGAGGAGCCCACACACTCAGCTCTTAACCCCAGTGTGCAGAAAGGGTCAAAACGTGTTTTTCAGCAGAAATAAACATGTTTCTGCAAGTTTGGTCAACCCCATGTAAGTTATGGGGCAGTAACAGAACACTTTTCAAAACGTGTTTTTCAGCCCGAAATAAACGCGTTTTTTCAGACAACTGAATCCCCATGTAACAGCAAGGCTCAGAGGAGCCCACACACTCAGCTCTTAACCCCAGTGTGCAGAAAGGGTCACAACGTGTTTTTCAGCAGAAATAAACATGTTTCTGCAAGTTTGGTCAACCCCATGTAAGTTATGGGACAGTAACAGAACACTTTTCAAAACGTGTTTTTCAGCCCGAAATAAACGCGTTTTTTCAGACAACTGAATCCCCATGTAACAGCAAGGCTCAGAGGAGCCCACACACTCAGCTCTTAACCCCAGTGTGCAGAAAGGGTCAAAACGTGTTTTTCAGCAGAAATAAACATGTTTCTGCAAGTTTGGTCAACCCCATGTAAGTTATGGGGCAGTAACAGAACACTTTTCAAAACGTGTTTTTCAGCCCGAAATAAACGCGTTTTTTCAGACAACTGAATCCCCATGTAACAGCAAGGCTCAGAGGAGCCCACACACTCAGCTCTTAACCCCAGTGTGCAGAAAGGGTCACAACGTGTTTTTCAGCAGAAATAAACATGTTTCTGCAAGTTTGGTCAACCCCATGTAAGTTATGGGACAGTAACAGAACACTTTTCAAAACGTGTTTTTCAGCCCGAAATAAACGCGTTTTTTCAGACAACTGAATCCCCATGTAACAGCAAGGCTCAGAGGAGCCCACACACTCAGCTCTTAACCCCAGTGTGCAGAAAGGGTCAAAACGTGTTTTTCAGCAGAAATAAACATGTTTCTGCAAGTTTGGTCAACCCCATGTAAGTTATGGGGCAGTAACAGAACACTTTTCAAAACGTGTTTTTCAGCCCGAAATAAACGCGTTTTTTCAGACAACTGAATCCCCATGTAACAGCAAGGCTCAGAGGAGCCCACACACTCAGATCTTAACCCCAGTGTGCAGAAAGGGTCAAAACGTGTTTTTCAGCAGAAATAAACATGTTTCTGCAAGTTTGGTCAACCCCATGTAAATTATGGGGCAGTAACAGAACACTTTTCAAAACGTGTTTTTCAGCCCGAAATAAACGCGTTTTTTCAGACAACTGAATCCCCATGTAACAGCAAGGCTCAGAGGAGCCCACACACTCAGCTCTTAACCCCAGTGTGCAGAAAGGGTCAAAACGTGTTTTTCAGCAGAAATAAACATGTTTCTGCAAGTTTGGTCAACCCCATGTAAGTTATGGGGCAGTAACAGAACACTTTTCAAAACGTGTTTTTCAGCCCGAAATAAACGCGTTTTTTCAGACAACTGAATCCCCATGCAGCAGCAAGGCTCAGAGGAGCCCACACACTCAGCTCTTAACCCCAGTGTGCAGAAAGAGTCAAAACGTGTTTTTCAGCAGAAATAAACATGTTTCTGCAAGTTTGGTCAACCCCATGTAAGTTATGGGGCAGTAACAGCACACTTTTCAAAACGTGTTTTTCAGCCCGAAATAAACGCGTTTTTTCAGACATCTGAATCCCCATGTAACAGCAAGGCTCAGAGGAGCCCACACACTCAGCTCTTAACCCCAGTGTGCAGAAAGGGTCAAAACGTGTTTTTCAGCAGAAATAAACATTTTTCTGCAAGTTTGGTCAACCCCATGTAAGTTATGGGGCAGTAACAGAACACTTTTCAAAACGTGTTTTTCAGCCCGAAATAAACGCGTTTTTTCAGACAACTGAATCCCCATGTAACAGAAAGGCTCAGAGGAGCCCACACACTCAGCTCTTAACCCCAGTGTGCAGAAAGGGTCAAAACGTGTTTTTCAGCAGAAATAAACATGTTTCTGCAAGTTTGGTCAACCCCATGTAAGTTATGGGACAGTAACAGAACACTTTTCAAAACGTGTTTTTCAGCCCGAAATAAACGCGTTTTTTCAGACAACTGAATCCCCATGTAACAGCAAGGCTCAGAGGAGCCCACACACTCAGCTCTTAACCCCAGTGTGCAGAAAGAGTCAAAACGTGTTTTTCAGCAGAAATAAACATGTTTCTGCAAGTTTGGTCAACCCCATGTAAATTATGGGGCAGTAACAGAACACTTTTCAAAACGTGTTTTTCAGCCCGAAATAAACGCGTTTTTTCAGACAACTGAATCCCCATGTAACAGCAAGGCTCAGAGGAGCCCACACACTCAGCTCTTAACCCCAGTGTGCAGAAAGGGTCAAAACGTGTTTTTCAGCAGAAATAAACATTTTTCTGCAAGTTTGGTCAACACCATGTAAGTTATGGGGCAGTAACAGAACACTTTTCAAAACGTGTTTTTCAGCCCGAAATAAACGCGTTTTTTCAGACAACTGAATCCCCATGTAACAGCAAGGCTCAGAGGAGCCCACACACTCAGATCTTAACCCCAGTGTGCAGAAAGGGTCAAAACGTGTTTTTCAGCAGAAATAAACATGTTTCTGCAAGTTTGGTCAATCCCATGTAAGTTATGGGACAGTAACAGAACACTTTTCAAAACGTGTTTTTCAGCCCGAAATAAACGCGTTTTTTCAGACAACTGAATCCCCATGTAACAGCAAGGCTCAGAGGAGCCCACACACTCAGCTCTTAACCCCAGTGTGCAGAAAGGGTCAAAACGTGTTTTTCAGCAGAAATAAACATGTTTCTGCAAGTTTGGTCAACCCCATGTAAGTTATGGGGCAGTAACAGAACACTTTTCAAAACGTGTTTTTCAGCCCGAAATAAACGCGTTTTTTCAGACAACTGAATCCCCATGTAACAGCAAGGCTCAGAGGAGCCCACACACTCAGATCTTAACCCCAGTGTGCAGAAAGGGTCAAAACGTGTTTTTCAGCAGAAATAAACATGTTTCTGCAAGTTTGGTCAACCCCATGTAAATTATGGGGCAGTAACAGAACACTTTTCAAAACGTGTTTTTCAGCCCGAAATAAACGCGTTTTTTCAGACAACTGAATCCCCATGTAACAGCAAGGCTCAGAGGAGCCCACACACTCAGCTCTTAACCCCAGTGTGCAGAAAGGGTCAAAACGTGTTTTTCAGCAGAAATAAACATGTTTCTGCAAGTTTGGTCAACCCCATGTAAGTTATGGGGCAGTAACAGAACACTTTTCAAAACGTGTTTTTCAGCCCGAAATAAACGCGTTTTTTCAGACAACTGAATCCCCATGCAGCAGCAAGGCTCAGAGGAGCCCACACACTCAGCTCTTAACCCCAGTGTGCAGAAAGAGTCAAAACATGTTTTTCAGCAGAAATAAACATGTTTCTGCAAGATTGGTCAACCCCATGTAAGTTATGGGGCAGTAACAGCACACTTTTCAAAACGTGTTTTTCAGCCCGAAATAAACGCGTTTTTTCAGACATCTGAATCCCCATGTAACAGCAAGGCTCAGAGGAGCCCACACACTCAGCTCTTAACCCCAGTGTGCAGAAAGGGTCAAAACGTGTTTTTCAGCAGAAATAAACATTTTTCTGCAAGTTTGGTCAACCCCATGTAAGTTATGGGGCAGTAACAGAACACTTTTCAAAACGTGTTTTTCAGCCCGAAATAAACGCGTTTTTTCAGACAACTGAATCCCCATGTAACAGAAAGGCTCAGAGGAGTTCACACACTCAGCTCTTAACCCCAGTGTGCAGAAAGGGTCAAAACGTGTTTTTCAGCAGAAATAAACATGTTTCTGCAAGTTTGGTCAACCCCATGTAAGTTATGGGACAGTAACAGAACACTTTTCAAAACGTGTTTTTCAGCCCGAAATAAACGCGTTTTTTCAGACAACTGAATCCCCATGTAACAGCAAGGCTCAGAGGAGCCCACACACTCAGCTCTTAACCCCAGTGTGCAGAAAGGGTCAAAACGTGTTTTTCAGCAGAAATAAACATGTTTCTGCAAGTTTGGTCAACCCCATGTAAGTTATGGGGTAGTAACAGAACACTTTTCAAAACGTGTTTTTCAGCCCGAAATAAACGCGTTTTTTCAGACAACTGAATCCCCATGTAACAGCAAGGCTCAGAGGAGCCCACACACTCAGCTCTTAACCCCAGTGTGCAGAAAGGGTCACAACGTGTTTTTCAGCAGAAATAAACATGTTTCTGCAAGTTTGGTCAACCCCATGTAAGTTATGGGACAGTAACAGAACACTTTTCAAAACGTGTTTTTCAGCCCGAAATAAACGCGTTTTTTCAGACAACTGAATCCCCATGTAACAGCAAGGCTCAGAGGAGCCCACACACTCAGCTCTTAACCCCAGTGTGCAGAAAGGGTCAAAACGTGTTTTTCAGCAGAAATAAACATGTTTCTGCAAGTTTGGTCAACCCCATGTAAGTTATGGGGCAGTAACAGAACACTTTTCAAAACGTGTTTTTCAGCCCGAAATAAACGCGTTTTTTCAGACAACTGAATCCCCATGTAACAGCAAGGCTCAGAGGAGCCCACACACTCAGCTCTTAACCCCAGTGTGCAGAAAGGGTCAAAACGTGTTTTTCAGCAGAAATAAACATTTTTCTGCAAGTTTGGTCAACACCATGTAAGTTATGGGGCAGTAACAGAACACTTTTCAAAACGTGTTTTTCAGCCCGAAATAAACGCGTTTTTTCAGACAACTGAATCCCCATGTAACAGCAAGGCTCAGAGGAGCCCACACACTCAGATCTTAACCCCAGTGTGCAGAAAGGGTCAAAACGTGTTTTTCAGCAGAAATAAACATGTTTCTGCAAGTTTGGTCAACCCCATGTAAGTTATGGGACAGTAACAGAACACTTTTCAAAACGTGTTTTTCAGCCCGAAATAAACGCGTTTTTTCAGACAACTGAATCCCCATGTAACAGCAAGGCTCAGAGGAGCCCACACACTCAGATCTTAACCCCAGTGTGCAGAAAGGGTCAAAACGTGTTTTTCAGCAGAAATAAACATGTTTCTGCAAGTTTGGTCAACCCCATGTAAGTTATGGGGCAGTAACAGAACACTTTTCAAAACGTGTTTTTCAGCCCGAAATAAACGCGTTTTTTCAGACAACTGAATCCCCATGTAACAGCAAGGCTCAGAGGAGCCCACACACTCAGCTCTTAACCCCAGTGTGCAGAGAGAGTCAAAACGTGTTTTTCAGCAGAAATAAACATGTTTCTGCAAGTTTGGTCAACCCCATGTAAGTTATGGGGCAGTAACAGAACACTTTTCAAAACGTGTTTTTCAGCCCGAAATAAACGCGTTTTTTCAGACAACTGAATCCCCATGCAGCAGCAAGGCTCAGAGGAGCCCACACACTCAGCTCTTAACCCCAGTGTGCAGAAAGAGTCAAAACATGTTTTTCAGCAGAAATAAACATGTTTCTGCAAGATTGGTCAACCCCATGTAAGTTATGGGGCAGTAACAGCACACTTTTCAAAACGTGTTTTTCAGCCCGAAATAAACGCGTTTTTTCAGACATCTGAATCCCCATGTAACAGCAAGGCTCAGAGGAGCCCACACACTCAGCTCTTAACCCCAGTGTGCAGAAAGGGTCAAAACGTGTTTTTCAGCAGAAATAAACATTTTTCTGCAAGTTTGGTCAACCCCATGTAAGTTATGGGGCAGTAACAGCACACTTTTCAAAACGTGTTTTTCAGCCCGAAATAAACGCGTTTTTTCAGACATCTGAATCCCCATGTAACAGCTAGGCTCAGAGGAGCCCACACACTCAGCTCTTAACCCCAGTGTGCAGAAAGGGTCAAAACGTGTTTTTCAGCAAAAATAAACATGTTTCTGCAAGTTTGGTCAACCCCATGTAAGTTATGGGACAGTAACAGAACACTTTTCAAAACGTGTTTTTCAGCCCGAAATAAACGCGTTTTTTCAGACAACTGAATCCCCATGTAACAGCAAGGCTCAGAGGAGCCCACACACTCAGCTCTTAACCCCAGTGTGCAGAAAGGGTCAAAACGTGTTTTTCAGCAGAAATAAACATGTTTCTGCAAGTTTGGTCAACCCCATGTAAGTTATGGGGCAGTAACAGAACACTTTTCAAAACGTGTTTTTCAGCCTGAAATAAACGCGTTTTTTCAGACAACTGAATCCCCATGTAACAGCAAGGCTCAGAGGAGCCCACACACTCAGCTCTTAACCCCAGTGTGCAGAAAGGGTCACAACGTGTTTTTCAGCAGAAATAAACATGTTTCTGCAAGTTTGGTCAACCCCATGTAAGTTATGGGACAGTAACAGAACACTTTTCAAAACGTGTTTTTCAGCCCGAAATAAACGCGTTTTTTCAGACAACTGAATCCCCATGTAACAGCAAGGCTCAGAGGAGCCCACACACTCAGCTCTTAACCCCAGTGTGCAGAAAGGGTCAAAACGTGTTTTTCAGCAGAAATAAACATGTTTCTGCAAGTTTGGTCAACCCCATGTAAGTTATGGGGCAGTAACAGAACACTTTTCAAAACGTGTTTTTCAGCCCGAAATAAACGCGTTTTTTCAGACAACTGAATCCCCATGTAACAGCAAGGCTCAGAGGAGCCCACACACTCAGCTCTTAACCCCAGTGTGCAGAAAGGGTCACAACGTGTTTTTCAGCAGAAATAAACATGTTTCTGCAAGTTTGGTCAACCCCATGTAAGTTATGGGACAGTAACAGAACACTTTTCAAAACGTGTTTTTCAGCCCGAAATAAACGCGTTTTTTCAGACAACTGAATCCCCATGTAACAGCAAGGCTCAGAGGAGCCCACACACTCAGCTCTTAACCCCAGTGTGCAGAAAGGGTCAAAACGTGTTTTTCAGCAGAAATAAACATGTTTCTGCAAGTTTGGTCAACCCCATGTAAGTTATGGGGCAGTAACAGAACACTTTTCAAAACGTGTTTTTCAGCCCGAAATAAACGCGTTTTTTCAGACAACTGAATCCCCATGTAACAGCAAGGCTCAGAGGAGCCCACACACTCAGATCTTAACCCCAGTGTGCAGAAAGGGTCAAAACGTGTTTTTCAGCAGAAATAAACATGTTTCTGCAAGTTTGGTCAACCCCATGTAAATTATGGGGCAGTAACAGAACACTTTTCAAAACGTGTTTTTCAGCCCGAAATAAACGCGTTTTTTCAGACAACTGAATCCCCATGTAACAGCAAGGCTCAGAGGAGCCCACACACTCAGCTCTTAACCCCAGTGTGCAGAAAGGGTCAAAACGTGTTTTTCAGCAGAAATAAACATGTTTCTGCAAGTTTGGTCAACCCCATGTAAGTTATGGGGCAGTAACAGAACACTTTTCAAAACGTGTTTTTCAGCCCGAAATAAACGCGTTTTTTCAGACAACTGAATCCCCATGCAGCAGCAAGGCTCAGAGGAGCCCACACACTCAGCTCTTAACCCCAGTGTGCAGAAAGAGTCAAAACGTGTTTTTCAGCAGAAATAAACATGTTTCTGCAAGTTTGGTCAACCCCATGTAAGTTATGGGGCAGTAGCAGCACACTTTTCAAAACGTGTTTTTCAGCCCGAAATAAACGCGTTTTTTCAGACATCTGAATCCCCATGTAACAGCAAGGCTCAGAGGAGCCCACACACTCAGCTCTTAACCCCAGTGTGCAGAAAGGGTCAAAACGTGTTTTTCAGCAGAAATAAACATTTTTCTGCAAGTTTGGTCAACCCCATGTAAGTTATGGGGCAGTAACAGAACACTTTTCAAAACGTGTTTTTCAGCCCGAAATAAACGCGTTTTTTCAGACAACTGAATCCCCATGTAACAGAAAGGCTCAGAGGAGCCCACACACTCAGCTCTTAACCCCAGTGTGCAGAAAGGGTCAAAACGTGTTTTTCAGCAGAAATAAACATGTTTCTGCAAGTTTGGTCAACCCCATGTAAGTTATGGGACAGTAACAGAACACTTTTCAAAACGTGTTTTTCAGCCCGAAATAAACGCGTTTTTTCAGACAACTGAATCCCCATGTAACAGCAAGGCTCAGAGGAGCCCACACACTCAGCTCTTAACCCCAGTGTGCAGAAAGAGTCAAAACGTGTTTTTCAGCAGAAATAAACATGTTTCTGCAAGTTTGGTCAACCCCATGTAAATTATGGGGCAGTAACAGAACACTTTTCAAAACGTGTTTTTCAGCCCGAAATAAACGCGTTTTTTCAGACAACTGAATCCCCATGTAACAGCAAGGCTCAGAGGAGCCCACACACTCAGCTCTTAACCCCAGTGTGCAGAAAGGGTCAAAACGTGTTTTTCAGCAGAAATAAACATTTTTCTGCAAGTTTGGTCAACACCATGTAAGTTATGGGGCAGTAACAGAACACTTTTCAAAACGTGTTTTTCAGCCCGAAATAAACGCGTTTTTTCAGACAACTGAATCCCCATGTAACAGCAAGGCTCAGAGGAGCCCACACACTCAGATCTTAACCCCAGTGTGCAGAAAGGGTCAAAACGTGTTTTTCAGCAGAAATAAACATGTTTCTGCAAGTTTGGTCAACCCCATGTAAGTTATGGGACAGTAACAGAACACTTTTCAAAACGTGTTTTTCAGCCCGAAATAAACGCGTTTTTTCAGACAACTGAATCCCCATGTAACAGCAAGGCTCAGAGGAGCCCACACACTCAGATCTTAACCCCAGTGTGCAGAAAGGGTCAAAACGTGTTTTTCAGCAGAAATAAACATGTTTCTGCAAGTTTGGTCAACCCCATGTAAGTTATGGGGCAGTAACAGAACACTTTTCAAAACGTGTTTTTCAGCCCGAAATAAACGCGTTTTTTCAGACAACTGAATCCCCATGTAACAGCAAGGCTCAGAGGAGCCCACACACTCAGCTCTTAACCCCAGTGTGCAGAGAGAGTCAAAACGTGTTTTTCAGCAGAAATAAACATGTTTCTGCAAGTTTGGTCAACCCCATGTAAGTTATGGGGCAGTAACAGAACACTTTTCAAAACGTGTTTTTCAGCCCGAAATAAACGCGTTTTTTCAGACAACTGAATCCCCATGCAGCAGCAAGGCTCAGAGGAGCCCACACACTCAGCTCTTAACCCCAGTGTGCAGAAAGAGTCAAAACATGTTTTTCAGCAGAAATAAACATGTTTCTGCAAGATTGGTCAACCCCATGTAAGTTATGGGGCAGTAACAGCACACTTTTCAAAACGTGTTTTTCAGCCCGAAATAAACGCGTTTTTTCAGACATCTGAATCCCCATGTAACAGCAAGGCTCAGAGGAGCCCACACACTCAGCTCTTAACCCCAGTGTGCAGAAAGGGTCAAAACGTGTTTTTCAGCAGAAATAAACATTTTTCTGCAAGTTTGGTCAACCCCATGTAAGTTATGGGGCAGTAACAGCACACTTTTCAAAACGTGTTTTTCAGCCCGAAATAAACGCGTTTTTTCAGACATCTGAATCCCCATGTAACAGCTAGGCTCAGAGGAGCCCACACACTCAGCTCTTAACCCCAGTCTGCAGAAAGGGTCAAAACGTGTTTTTCAGCAGAAATAAACATGTTTCTGCAAGTTTGGTCAACCCCATGTAAGTTATGGGACAGTAACAGAACACTTTTCAAAACGTGTTTTTCAGCCCGAAATAAACGCGTTTTTTCAGACAACTGAATCCCCATGTAACAGCAAGGCTCAGAGGAGCCCACACACTCAGCTCTTAACCCCAGTGTGCAGAAAGGGTCAAAACGTGTTTTTCAGCAGAAATAAACATGTTTCTGCAAGTTTGGTCAACCCCATGTAAGTTATGGGGCAGTAACAGAACACTTTTCAAAACGTGTTTTTCAGCCCGAATTAAACGCGTTTTTTCAGACAACTGAATCCCCATGTAACAGCAAGGCTCAGAGGAGCCCACACACTCAGCTCTTAACCCCAGTGTGCAGAAAGGGTCACAACGTGTTTTTCAGCAGAAATAAACATGTTTCTGCAAGTTTGGTCAACCCCATGTAAGTTATGGGACAGTAACAGAACACTTTTCAAAACGTGTTTTTCAGCCCGAAATAAACGCGTTTTTTCAGACAACTGAATCCCCATGTAACAGCAAGGCTCAGAGGAGCCCACACACTCAGCTCTTAACCCCAGTGTGCAGAAAGGGTCAAAACGTGTTTTTCAGCAGAAATAAACATGTTTCTGCAAGTTTGGTCAACCCCATGTAAGTTATGGGGCAGTAACAGAACACTTTTCAAAACGTGTTTTTCAGCCCGAAATAAACGCGTTTTTTCAGACAACTGAATCCCCATGTAACAGCAAGGCTCAGAGGAGCCCACACACTCAGCTCTTAACCCCAGTGTGCAGAAAGGGTCACAACGTGTTTTTCAGCAGAAATAAACATGTTTCTGCAAGTTTGGTCAACCCCATGTAAGTTATGGGACAGTAACAGAACACTTTTCAAAACGTGTTTTTCAGCCCGAAATAAACGCGTTTTTTCAGACAACTGAATCCCCATGTAACAGCAAGGCTCAGAGGAGCCCACACACTCAGCTCTTAACCCCAGTGTGCAGAAAGGGTCAAAACGTGTTTTTCAGCAGAAATAAACATGTTTCTGCAAGTTTGGTCAACCCCATGTAAGTTATGGGGCAGTAACAGAACACTTTTCAAAACGTGTTTTTCAGCCCGAAATAAACGCGTTTTTTCAGACAACTGAATCCCCATGTAACAGCAAGGCTCAGAGGAGCCCACACACTCAGATCTTAACCCCAGTGTGCAGAAAGGGTCAAAACGTGTTTTTCAGCAGAAATAAACATGTTTCTGCAAGTTTGGTCAACCCCATGTAAATTATGGGGCAGTAACAGAACACTTTTCAAAACGTGTTTTTCAGCCCGAAATAAACGCGTTTTTTCAGACAACTGAATCCCCATGTAACAGCAAGGCTCAGAGGAGCCCACACACTCAGCTCTTAACCCCAGTGTGCAGAAAGGGTCAAAACGTGTTTTTCAGCAGAAATAAACATGTTTCTGCAAGTTTGGTCAACCCCATGTAAGTTATGGGGCAGTAACAGAACACTTTTCAAAACGTGTTTTTCAGCCCGAAATAAACGCGTTTTTTCAGACAACTGAATCCCCATGCAGCAGCAAGGCTCAGAGGAGCCCACACACTCAGCTCTTAACCCCAGTGTGCAGAAAGAGTCAAAACGTGTTTTTCAGCAGAAATAAACATGTTTCTGCAAGTTTGGTCAACCCCATGTAAGTTATGGGGCAGTAACAGCACACTTTTCAAAACGTGTTTTTCAGCCCGAAATAAACGCGTTTTTTCAGACATCTGAATCCCCATGTAACAGCAAGGCTCAGAGGAGCCCACACACTCAGCTCTTAACCCCAGTGTGCAGAAAGGGTCAAAACGTGTTTTTCAGCAGAAATAAACATTTTTCTGCAAGTTTGGTCAACCCCATGTAAGTTATGGGGCAGTAACAGAACACTTTTCAAAACGTGTTTTTCAGCCCGAAATAAACGCGTTTTTTCAGACAACTGAATCCCCATGTAACAGAAAGGCTCAGAGGAGCCCACACACTCAGCTCTTAACCCCAGTGTGCAGAAAGGGTCAAAACGTGTTTTTCAGCAGAAATAAACATGTTTCTGCAAGTTTGGTCAACCCCATGTAAGTTATGGGACAGTAACAGAACACTTTTCAAAACGTGTTTTTCAGCCCGAAATAAACGCGTTTTTTCAGACAACTGAATCCCCATGTAACAGCAAGGCTCAGAGGAGCCCACACACTCAGCTCTTAACCCCAGTGTGCAGAAAGAGTCAAAACGTGTTTTTCAGCAGAAATAAACATGTTTCTGCAAGTTTGGTCAACCCCATGTAAATTATGGGGCAGTAACAGAACACTTTTCAAAACGTGTTTTTCAGCCCGAAATAAACGCGTTTTTTCAGACAACTGAATCCCCATGTAACAGCAAGGCTCAGAGGAGCCCACACACTCAGCTCTTAACCCCAGTGTGCAGAAAGGGTCAAAACGTGTTTTTCAGCAGAAATAAACATGTTTCTGCAAGTTTGGTCAACCCCATGTAAGTTATGGGGCAGTAACAGAACACTTTTCAAAACGTGTTTTTCAGCCCGAAATAAACGCGTTTTTTCAGACAACTGAATCCCCATGCAGCAGCAAGGCTCAGAGGAGCCCACACACTCAGCTCTTAACCCCAGTGTGCAGAAAGAGTCAAAACGTGTTTTTCAGCAGAAATAAACATGTTTCTGCAAGTTTGGTCAACCCCATGTAAGTTATGGGGCAGTAACAGCACACTTTTCAAAACGTGTTTTTCAGCCCGAAATAAACGCGTTTTTTCAGACATCTGAATCCCCATGTAACAGCAAGGCTCAGAGGAGCCCACACACTCAGCTCTTAACCCCAGTGTGCAGAAAGGGTCAAAACGTGTTTTTCAGCAGAAATAAACATTTTTCTGCAAGTTTGGTCAACCCCATGTAAGTTATGGGGCAGTAACAGAACACTTTTCAAAACGTGTTTTTCAGCCCGAAATAAACGCGTTTTTTCAGACAACTGAATCCCCATGTAACAGAAAGGCTCAGAGGAGCCCACACACTCAGCTCTTAACCCCAGTGTGCAGAAAGGGTCAAAACGTGTTTTTCAGCAGAAATAAACATGTTTCTGCAAGTTTGGTCAACCCCATGTAAGTTATGGGACAGTAACAGAACACTTTTCAAAACGTGTTTTTCAGCCCGAAATAAACGCGTTTTTTCAGACAACTGAATCCCCATGTAACAGCAAGGCTCAGAGGAGCCCACACACTCAGCTCTTAACCCCAGTGTGCAGAAAGGGTCAAAACGTGTTTTTCAGCAGAAATAAACATGTTTCTGCAAGTTTGGTCAACCCCATGTAAGTTATGGGGCAGTAACAGAACACTTTTCAAAACGTGTTTTTCAGCCCGAAATAAACGCGTTTTTTCAGACAACTGAATCCCCATGTAACAGCAAGGCTCAGAGGAGCCCACACACTCAGCTCTTAACCCCAGTGTGCAGAAAGGGTCACAACGTGTTTTTCAGCAGAAATAAACATGTTTCTGCAAGTTTGGTCAACCCCATGTAAGTTATGGGACAGTAACAGAACACTTTTCAAAACGTGTTTTTCAGCCCGAAATAAACGCGTTTTTTCAGACAACTGAATCCCCATGTAACAGCAAGGCTCAGAGGAGCCCACACACTCAGCTCTTAACCCCAGTGTGCAGAAAGGGTCAAAACGTGTTTTTCAGCAGAAATAAACATGTTTCTGCAAGTTTGGTCAACCCCATGTAAGTTATGGGGCAGTAACAGAACACTTTTCAAAACGTGTTTTTCAGCCCGAAATAAACGCGTTTTTTCAGACAACTGAATCCCCATGTAACAGCAAGGCTCAGAGGAGCCCACACACTCAGCTCTTAACCCCAGTGTGCAGAAAGGGTCAAAACGTGTTTTTCAGCAGAAATAAACATTTTTCTGCAAGTTTGGTCAACACCATGTAAGTTATGGGGCAGTAATAGAACACTTTTCAAAACGTGTTTTTCAGCCCGAAATAAACGCGTTTTTTCAGACAACTGAATCCCCATGTAACAGCAAGGCTCAGAGGAGCCCACACACTCAGATCTTAACCCCAGTGTGCAGAAAGGGTCAAAACGTGTTTTTCAGCAGAAATAAACATGTTTCTGCAAGTTTGGTCAACCCCATGTAAGTTATGGGACAGTAACAGAACACTTTTCAAAACGTGTTTTTCAGCCCGAAATAAACGCGTTTTTTCAGACAACTGAATCCCCATGTAACAGCAAGGCTCAGAGGAGCCCACACACTCAGATCTTAACCCCAGTGTGCAGAAAGGGTCAAAACGTGTTTTTCAGCAGAAATAAACATGTTTCTGCAAGTTTGGTCAACCCCATGTAAGTTATGGGGCAGTAACAGAACACTTTTCAAAACGTGTTTTTCAGCCCGAAATAAACGCGTTTTTTCAGACAACTGAATCCCCATGTAACAGCAAGGCTCAGAGGAGCCCACACACTCAGCTCTTAACCCCAGTGTGCAGAGAGAGTCAAAACGTGTTTTTCAGCAGAAATAAACATGTTTCTGCAAGTTTGGTCAACCCCATGTAAGTTATGGGGCAGTAACAGAACACTTTTCAAAACGTGTTTTTCAGCCCGAAATAAACGCGTTTTTTCAGACAACTGAATCCCCATGCAGCAGCAAGGCTCAGAGGAGCCCACACACTCAGCTCTTAACCCCAGTGTGCAGAAAGAGTCAAAACATGTTTTTCAGCAGAAATAAACATGTTTCTGCAAGATTGGTCAACCCCATGTAAGTTATGGGGCAGTAACAGCACACTTTTCAAAACGTGTTTTTCAGCCCGAAATAAACGCGTTTTTTCAGACATCTGAATCCCCATGTAACAGCAAGGCTCAGAGGAGCCCACACACTCAGCTCTTAACCCCAGTGTGCAGAAAGGGTCAAAACGTGTTTTTCAGCAGAAATAAACATTTTTCTGCAAGTTTGGTCAACCCCATGTAAGTTATGGGGCAGTAACAGCACACTTTTCAAAACGTGTTTTTCAGCCCGAAATAAACGCGTTTTTTCAGACATCTGAATCCCCATGTAACAGCTAGGCTCAGAGGAGCCCACACACTCAGCTCTTAACCCCAGTGTGCAGAAAGGGTCAAAACGTGTTTTTCAGCAGAAATAAACATGTTTCTGCAAGTTTGGTCAACCCCATGTAAGTTATGGGACAGTAACAGAACACTTTTCAAAACGTGTTTTTCAGCCCGAAATAAACGCGTTTTTTCAGACAACTGAATCCCCATGTAACAGCAAGGCTCAGAGGAGCCCACACACTCAGCTCTTAACCCCAGTGTGCAGAAAGGGTCAAAACGTGTTTTTCAGCAGAAATAAACATGTTTCTGCAAGTTTGGTCAACCCCATGTAAGTTATGGGGCAGTAACAGAACACTTTTCAAAACGTGTTTTTCAGCCCGAAATAAACGCGTTTTTTCAGACAACTGAATCCCCATGTAACAGCAAGGCTCAGAGGAGCCCACACACTCAGCTCTTAACCCCAGTGTGCAGAAAGGGTCAAAACGTGTTTTTCAGCAGAAATAAACATGTTTCTGCAAGTTTGGTCAACCCCATGTAAGTTATGGGACAGTAACAGAACACTTTTCAAAACGTGTTTTTCAGCCCGAAATAAACGCGTTTTTTCAGACAACTGAATCCCCATGTAACAGCAAGGCTCAGAGGAGCCCACACACTCAGCTCTTAACCCCAGTGTGCAGAAAGGGTCAAAACGTGTTTTTCAGCAGAAATAAACATGTTTCTGCAAGTTTGGTCAACCCCATGTAAGTTATGGGGCAGTAACAGAACACTTTTCAAAACGTGTTTTTCAGCCCGAAATAAACGCGTTTTTTCAGACAACTGAATCCCCATGTAACAGCAAGGCTCAGAGGAGCCCACACACTCAGCTCTTAACCCCAGTGTGCAGAAAGGGTCACAACGTGTTTTTCAGCAGAAATAAACATGTTTCTGCAAGTTTGGTCAACCCCATGTAAGTTATGGGACAGTAACAGAACACTTTTCAAAACGTGTTTTTCAGCCCGAAATAAACGCGTTTTTTCAGACAACTGAATCCCCATGTAACAGCAAGGCTCAGAGGAGCCCACACACTCAGCTCTTAACCCCAGTGTGCAGAAAGGGTCAAAACGTGTTTTTCAGCAGAAATAAACATGTTTCTGCAAGTTTGGTCAACCCCATGTAAGTTATGGGGCAGTAACAGAACACTTTTCAAAACGTGTTTTTCAGCCCGAAATAAACGCGTTTTTTCAGACAACTGAATCCCCATGTAACAGCAAGGCTCAGAGGAGCCCACACACTCAGATCTTAACCCCAGTGTGCAGAAAGGGTCAAAACGTGTTTTTCAGCAGAAATAAACATGTTTCTGCAAGTTTGGTCAACCCCATGTAAATTATGGGGCAGTAACAGCACACTTTTCAAAACGTGTTTTTCAGCCCGAAATAAACGCGTTTTTTCAGACATCTGAATCCCCATGTAACAGCAAGGCTCAGAGGAGCCCACACACTCAGCTCTTAACCCCAGTGTGCAGAAAGGGTCAAAACGTGTTTTTCAGCAGAAATAAACATTTTTCTGCAAGTTTGGTCAACCCCATGTAAGTTATGGGGCAGTAACAGAACACTTTTCAAAACGTGTTTTTCAGCCCGAAATAAACGCGTTTTTTCAGACAACTGAATCCCCATGTAACAGCAAGGCTCAGAGGAGCCCACACACTCAGCTCTTAACCCCAGTGTGCAGAAAGGGTCAAAACGTGTTTTTCAGCAGAAATAAACATTTTTCTGCAAGTTTGGTCAACCCCATGTAAGTTATGGGGCAGTAACAGAACACTTTTCAAAACGTGTTTTTCAGCCCGAAATAAACGCGTTTTTTCAGACAACTGAATCCCCATGTAACAGAAAGGCTCAGAGGAGCCCACACACTCAGCTCTTAACCCCAGTGTGCAGAAAGGGTCAAAACGTGTTTTTCAGCAGAAATAAACATGTTTCTGCAAGTTTGGTTAACCCCATGTAAGTTATGGGACAGTAACAGAACACTTTTCAAAACGTGTTTTTCAGCCCGAAATAAACGCGTTTTTTCAGACAACTGAATCCCCATGTAACAGCAAGGCTCAGAGGAGCCCACACACTCAGCTCTTAACCCCAGTGTGCAGAAAGGGTCAAAACGTGTTTTTCAGCAGAAATAAACATGTTTCTGCAAGTTTGGTCAACCCCATGTAAGTTATGGGGCAGTAACAGAACACTTTTCAAAACGTGTTTTTCAGCCCGAAATAAACGCGTTTTTTCAGACAACTGAATCCCCATGTAACAGCAAGGCTCAGAGGAGCCCACACACTCAGATCTTAACCCCAGTGTGCAGAAAGGGTCACAACGTGTTTTTCAGCAGAAATAAACATGTTTCTGCAAGTTTGGTCAACCCCATGTAAGTTATGGGACAGTAACAGAACACTTTTCAAAACGTGTTTTTCAGCCCGAAATAAACGCGTTTTTTCAGACAACTGAATCCCCATGTAACAGCAAGGCTCAGAGGAGCCCACACACTCAGCTCTTAACCCCAGTGTGCAGAAAGGGTCAAAACGTGTTTTTCAGCAGAAATAAACATGTTTCTGCAAGTTTGGTCAACCCCATGTAAGTTATGGGGCAGTAACAGAACACTTTTCAAAACGTGTTTTTCAGCCCGAAATAAACGCGTTTTTTCAGACAACTGAATCCCCATGTAACAGCAAGGCTCAGAGGAGCCCACACACTCAGCTCTTAACCCCAGTGTGCAGAAAGGGTCAAAACGTGTTTTTCAGCAGAAATAAACATTTTTCTGCAAGTTTGGTCAACACCATGTAAGTTATGGGGCAGTAACAGAACACTTTTCAAAACGTGTTTTTCAGCCCGAAATAAACGCGTTTTTTCAGACAACTGAATCCCCATGTAACAGCAAGGCTCAGAGGAGCCCACACACTCAGATCTTAACCCCAGTGTGCAGAAAGGGTCAAAACGTGTTTTTCAGCAGAAATAAACATGTTTCTGCAAGTTTGGTCAACCCCATGTAAGTTATGGGACAGTAACAGAACACTTTTCAAAACGTGTTTTTCAGCCCGAAATAAACGCGTTTTTTCAGAAAACTGAATCCCCATGTAACAGCAAGGCTCAGAGGAGCCCACACACTCAGATCTTAACCCCAGTGTGCAGAAAGGGTCAAAACGTGTTTTTCAGCAGAAATAAACATGTTTCTGCAAGTTTGGTCAACCCCATGTAAGTTATGGGGCAGTAACAGAACACTTTTCAAAACGTGTTTTTCAGCCCGAAATAAACGCGTTTTTTCAGACAACTGAATCCCCATGTAACAGCAAGGCTCAGAGGAGCCCACACACTCAGCTCTTAACCCCAGTGTGCAGAGAGAGTCAAAACGTGTTTTTCAGCAGAAATAAACATGTTTCTGCAAGTTTGGTCAACCCCATGTAAGTTATGGGGCAGTAACAGAACACTTTTCAAAACGTGTTTTTCAGCCCGAAATAAACGCGTTTTTTCAGACAACTGAATCCCCATGCAGCAGCAAGGCTCAGAGGAGCCCACACACTCAGCTCTTAACCAAAGTGTGCAGAAAGAGTCAAAACATGTTTTTCAGCAGAAATAAACATGTTTCTGCAAGATTGGTCAACCCCATGTAAGTTATGGGGCAGTAACAGCACACTTTTCAAAACGTGTTTTTCAGCCCGAAATAAACGCGTTTTTTCAGACATCTGAATCCCCATGTAACAGCAAGGCTCAGAGGAGCCCACACACTCAGCTCTTAACCCCAGTGTGCAGAAAGGGTCAAAACGTGTTTTTCAGCAGAAATAAACATTTTTCTGCAAGTTTGGTCAACCCCATGTAAGTTATGGGGCAGTAACAGCACACTTTTCAAAACGTGTTTTTCAGCCCGAAATAAACGCGTTTTTTCAGACATCTGAATCCCCATGTAACAGCTAGGCTCAGAGGAGCCCACACACTCAGCTCTTAACCCCAGTGTGCAGAAAGGGTCAAAACGTGTTTTTCAGCAGAAATAAACATGTTTCTGCAAGTTTGGTCAACCCCATGTAAGTTATGGGACAGTAACAGAACACTTTTCAAAACGTGTTTTTCAGCCCGAAATAAACGCGTTTTTTCAGACAACTGAATCCCCATGTAACAGCAAGGCTCAGAGGAGCCCACACACTCAGCTCTTAACCCCAGTGTGCAGAAAGGGTCAAAACGTGTTTTTCAGCAGAAATAAACATGTTTCTGCAAGTTTGGTCAACCCCATGTAAGTTATGGGGCAGTAACAGAACACTTTTCAAAACGTGTTTTTCAGCCCGAAATAAACGCGTTTTTTCAGACAACTGAATCCCCATGTAACAGCAAGGCTCAGAGGAGCCCACACACTCAGCTCTTAACCCCAGTGTGCAGAAAGGGTCACAACGTGTTTTTCAGCAGAAATAAACATGTTTCTGCAAGTTTGGTCAACCCCATGTAAGTTATGGGACAGTAACAGAACACTTTTCAAAACGTGTTTTTCAGCCCGAAATAAACGCGTTTTTTCAGACAACTGAATCCCCATGTAACAGCAAGGCTCAGAGGAGCCCACACACTCAGCTCTTAACCCCAGTGTGCAGAAAGGGTCAAAACGTGTTTTTCAGCAGAAATAAACATGTTTCTGCAAGTTTGGTCAACCCCATGTAAGTTATGGGGCAGTAACAGAACACTTTTCAAAACGTGTTTTTCAGCCCGAAATAAACGCGTTTTTTCAGACAACTGAATCCCCATGTAACAGCAAGGCTCAGAGGAGCCCACACACTCAGCTCTTAACCCCAGTGTGCAGAAAGGGTCACAACGTGTTTTTCAGCAGAAATAAACATGTTTCTGCAAGTTTGGTCAACCCCATGTAAGTTATGGGACAGTAACAGAACACTTTTCAAAACGTGTTTTTCAGCCCGAAATAAACGCGTTTTTTCAGACAACTGAATCCCCATGTAACAGCAAGGCTCAGAGGAGCCCACACACTCAGCTCTTAACCCCAGTGTGCAGAAAGGGTCAAAACGTGTTTTTCAGCAGAAATAAACATGTTTCTGCAAGTTTGGTCAACCCCATGTAAGTTATGGGGCAGTAACAGAACACTTTTCAAAACGTGTTTTTCAGCCCGAAATAAACGCGTTTTTTCAGACAACTGAATCCCCATGTAACAGCAAGGCTCAGAGGAGCCCACACACTCAGATCTTAACCCCAGTGTGCAGAAAGGGTCAAAACGTGTTTTTCAGCAGAAATAAACATGTTTCTGCAAGTTTGGTCAACCCCATGTAAATTATGGGGCAGTAACAGAACACTTTTCAAAACGTGTTTTTCAGCCCGAAATAAACGCGTTTTTTCAGACAACTGAATCCCCATGTAACAGCAAGGCTCAGAGGAGCCCACACACTCAGCTCTTAACCCCAGTGTGCAGAAAGGGTCAAAACGTGTTTTTCAGCAGAAATAAACATGTTTCTGCAAGTTTGGTCAACCCCATGTAAGTTATGGGGCAGTAACAGAACACTTTTCAAAACGTGTTTTTCAGCCCGAAATAAACGCGTTTTTTCAGACAACTGAATCCCCATGCAGCAGCAAGGCTCAGAGGAGCCCACACACTCAGCTCTTAACCCCAGTGTGCAGAAAGAGTCAAAACGTGTTTTTCAGCAGAAATAAACATGTTTCTGCAAGTTTGGTCAACCCCATGTAAGTTATGGGGCAGTAACAGCACACTTTTCAAAACGTGTTTTTCAGCCCGAAATAAACGCGTTTTTTCAGACATCTGAATCCCCATGTAACAGCAAGGCTCAGAGGAGCCCACACACTCAGCTCTTAACCCCAGTGTGCAGAAAGGGTCAAAACGTGTTTTTCAGCAGAAATAAACATTTTTCTGCAAGTTTGGTCAACCCCATGTAAGTTATGGGGCAGTAACAGAACACTTTTCAAAACGTGTTTTTCAGCCCGAAATAAACGCGTTTTTTCAGACAACTGAATCCCCATGTAACAGAAAGGCTCAGAGGAGCCCACACACTCAGCTCTTAACCCCAGTGTGCAGAAAGGGTCAAAACGTGTTTTTCAGCAGAAATAAACATGTTTCTGCAAGTTTGGTCAACCCCATGTAAATTATGGGGCAGTAACAGAACACTTTTCAAAACGTGTTTTTCAGCCCGAAATAAACGCGTTTTTTCAGACAACTGAATCCCCATGTAACAGCAAGGCTCAGAGGAGCCCACACACTCAGCTCTTAACCCCAGTGTGCAGAAAGGGTCAAAACGTGTTTTTCAGCAGAAATAAACATTTTTCTGCAAGTTTGGTCAACACCATGTAAGTTATGGGGCAGTAACAGAACACTTTTCAAAACGTGTTTTTCAGCCCGAAATAAACGCGTTTTTTCAGACAACTGAATCCCCATGTAACAGCAAGGCTCAGAGGAGCCCACACACTCAGATCTTAACCCCAGTGTGCAGAAAGGGTCAAAACGTGTTTTTCAGCAGAAATAAACATGTTTCTGCAAGTTTGGTCAATCCCATGTAAGTTATGGGACAGTAACAGAACACTTTTCAAAACGTGTTTTTCAGCCCGAAATAAACGCGTTTTTTCAGACAACTGAATCCCCATGTAACAGCAAGGCTCAGAGGAGCCCACACACTCAGCTCTTAACCCCAGTGTGCAGAAAGGGTCAAAACGTGTTTTTCAGCAGAAATAAACATGTTTCTGCAAGTTTGGTCAACCCCATGTAAGTTATGGGGCAGTAACAGAACACTTTTCAAAACGTGTTTTTCAGCCCGAAATAAACGCGTTTTTTCAGACAACTGAATCCCCATGTAACAGCAAGGCTCAGAGGAGCCCACACACTCAGATCTTAACCCCAGTGTGCAGAAAGGGTCAAAACGTGTTTTTCAGCAGAAATAAACATGTTTCTGCAAGTTTGGTCAACCCCATGTAAATTATGGGGCAGTAACAGAACACTTTTCAAAACGTGTTTTTCAGCCCGAAATAAACGCGTTTTTTCAGACAACTGAATCCCCATGTAACAGCAAGGCTCAGAGGAGCCCACACACTCAGCTCTTAACCCCAGTGTGCAGAAAGGGTCAAAACGTGTTTTTCAGCAGAAATAAACATGTTTCTGCAAGTTTGGTCAACCCCATGTAAGTTATGGGGCAGTAACAGAACACTTTTCAAAACGTGTTTTTCAGCCCGAAATAAACGCGTTTTTTCAGACAACTGAATCCCCATGCAGCAGCAAGGCTCAGAGGAGCCCACACACTCAGCTCTTAACCCCAGTGTGCAGAAAGAGTCAAAACATGTTTTTCAGCAGAAATAAACATGTTTCTGCAAGATTGGTCAACCCCATGTAAGTTATGGGGCAGTAACAGCACACTTTTCAAAACGTGTTTTTCAGCCCGAAATAAACGCGTTTTTTCAGACATCTGAATCCCCATGTAACAGCAAGGCTCAGAGGAGCCCACACACTCAGCTCTTAACCCCAGTGTGCAGAAAGGGTCAAAACGTGTTTTTCAGCAGAAATAAACATTTTTCTGCAAGTTTGGTCAACCCCATGTAAGTTATGGGGCAGTAACAGAACACTTTTCAAAACGTGTTTTTCAGCCCGAAATAAACGCGTTTTTTCAGACAACTGAATCCCCATGTAACAGAAAGGCTCAGAGGAGTTCACACACTCAGCTCTTAACCCCAGTGTGCAGAAAGGGTCAAAACGTGTTTTTCAGCAGAAATAAACATGTTTCTGCAAGTTTGGTCAACCCCATGTAAGTTATGGGACAGTAACAGAACACTTTTCAAAACGTGTTTTTCAGCCCGAAATAAACGCGTTTTTTCAGACAACTGAATCCCCATGTAACAGCAAGGCTCAGAGGAGCCCACACACTCAGCTCTTAACCCCAGTGTGCAGAAAGGGTCAAAACGTGTTTTTCAGCAGAAATAAACATGTTTCTGCAAGTTTGGTCAACCCCATGTAAGTTATGGGGTAGTAACAGAACACTTTTCAAAACGTGTTTTTCAGCCCGAAATAAACGCGTTTTTTCAGACAACTGAATCCCCATGTAACAGCAAGGCTCAGAGGAGCCCACACACTCAGCTCTTAACCCCAGTGTGCAGAAAGGGTCACAACGTGTTTTTCAGCAGAAATAAACATGTTTCTGCAAGTTTGGTCAACCCCATGTAAGTTATGGGACAGTAACAGAACACTTTTCAAAACGTGTTTTTCAGCCCGAAATAAACGCGTTTTTTCAGACAACTGAATCCCCATGTAACAGCAAGGCTCAGAGGAGCCCACACACTCAGCTCTTAACCCCAGTGTGCAGAAAGGGTCAAAACGTGTTTTTCAGCAGAAATAAACATGTTTCTGCAAGTTTGGTCAACCCCATGTAAGTTATGGGGCAGTAACAGAACACTTTTCAAAACGTGTTTTTCAGCCCGAAATAAACGCGTTTTTTCAGACAACTGAATCCCCATGTAACAGCAAGGCTCAGAGGAGCCCACACACTCAGCTCTTAACCCCAGTGTGCAGAAAGGGTCAAAACGTGTTTTTCAGCAGAAATAAACATTTTTCTGCAAGTTTGGTCAACACCATGTAAGTTATGGGGCAGTAACAGAACACTTTTCAAAACGTGTTTTTCAGCCCGAAATAAACGCGTTTTTTCAGACAACTGAATCCCCATGTAACAGCAAGGCTCAGAGGAGCCCACACACTCAGATCTTAACCCCAGTGTGCAGAAAGGGTCAAAACGTGTTTTTCAGCAGAAATAAACATGTTTCTGCAAGTTTGGTCAACCCCATGTAAGTTATGGGACAGTAACAGAACACTTTTCAAAACGTGTTTTTCAGCCCGAAATAAACGCGTTTTTTCAGACAACTGAATCCCCATGTAACAGCAAGGCTCAGAGGAGCCCACACACTCAGATCTTAACCCCAGTGTGCAGAAAGGGTCAAAACGTGTTTTTCAGCAGAAATAAACATGTTTCTGCAAGTTTGGTCAACCCCATGTAAGTTATGGGGCAGTAACAGAACACTTTTCAAAACGTGTTTTTCAGCCCGAAATAAACGCGTTTTTTCAGACAACTGAATCCCCATGTAACAGCAAGGCTCAGAGGAGCCCACACACTCAGCTCTTAACCCCAGTGTGCAGAGAGAGTCAAAACGTGTTTTTCAGCAGAAATAAACATGTTTCTGCAAGTTTGGTCAACCCCATGTAAGTTATGGGGCAGTAACAGAACACTTTTCAAAACGTGTTTTTCAGCCCGAAATAAACGCGTTTTTTCAGACAACTGAATCCCCATGCAGCAGCAAGGCTCAGAGGAGCCCACACACTCAGCTCTTAACCCCAGTGTGCAGAAAGAGTCAAAACATGTTTTTCAGCAGAAATAAACATGTTTCTGCAAGATTGGTCAACCCCATGTAAGTTATGGGGCAGTAACAGCACACTTTTCAAAACGTGTTTTTCAGCCCGAAATAAACGCGTTTTTTCAGACATCTGAATCCCCATGTAACAGCAAGGCTCAGAGGAGCCCACACACTCAGCTCTTAACCCCAGTGTGCAGAAAGGGTCAAAACGTGTTTTTCAGCAGAAATAAACATTTTTCTGCAAGTTTGGTCAACCCCATGTAAGTTATGGGGCAGTAACAGCACACTTTTCAAAACGTGTTTTTCAGCCCGAAATAAACGCGTTTTTTCAGACATCTGAATCCCCATGTAACAGCTAGGCTCAGAGGAGCCCACACACTCAGCTCTTAACCCCAGTGTGCAGAAAGGGTCAAAACGTGTTTTTCAGCAAAAATAAACATGTTTCTGCAAGTTTGGTCAACCCCATGTAAGTTATGGGACAGTAACAGAACACTTTTCAAAACGTGTTTTTCAGCCCGAAATAAACGCGTTTTTTCAGACAACTGAATCCCCATGTAACAGCAAGGCTCAGAGGAGCCCACACACTCAGCTCTTAACCCCAGTGTGCAGAAAGGGTCAAAACGTGTTTTTCAGCAGAAATAAACATGTTTCTGCAAGTTTGGTCAACCCCATGTAAGTTATGGGGCAGTAACAGAACACTTTTCAAAACGTGTTTTTCAGCCTGAAATAAACGCGTTTTTTCAGACAACTGAATCCCCATGTAACAGCAAGGCTCAGAGGAGCCCACACACTCAGCTCTTAACCCCAGTGTGCAGAAAGGGTCACAACGTGTTTTTCAGCAGAAATAAACATGTTTCTGCAAGTTTGGTCAACCCCATGTAAGTTATGGGACAGTAACAGAACACTTTTCAAAACGTGTTTTTCAGCCCGAAATAAACGCGTTTTTTCAGACAACTGAATCCCCATGTAACAGCAAGGCTCAGAGGAGCCCACACACTCAGCTCTTAACCCCAGTGTGCAGAAAGGGTCAAAACGTGTTTTTCAGCAGAAATAAACATGTTTCTGCAAGTTTGGTCAACCCCATGTAAGTTATGGGGCAGTAACAGAACACTTTTCAAAACGTGTTTTTCAGCCCGAAATAAACGCGTTTTTTCAGACAACTGAATCCCCATGTAACAGCAAGGCTCAGAGGAGCCCACACACTCAGCTCTTAACCCCAGTGTGCAGAAAGGGTCACAACGTGTTTTTCAGCAGAAATAAACATGTTTCTGCAAGTTTGGTCAACCCCATGTAAGTTATGGGACAGTAACAGAACACTTTTCAAAACGTGTTTTTCAGCCCGAAATAAACGCGTTTTTTCAGACAACTGAATCCCCATGTAACAGCAAGGCTCAGAGGAGCCCACACACTCAGCTCTTAACCCCAGTGTGCAGAAAGGGTCAAAACGTGTTTTTCAGCAGAAATAAACATGTTTCTGCAAGTTTGGTCAACCCCATGTAAGTTATGGGGCAGTAACAGAACACTTTTCAAAACGTGTTTTTCAGCCCGAAATAAACGCGTTTTTTCAGACAACTGAATCCCCATGTAACAGCAAGGCTCAGAGGAGCCCACACACTCAGATCTTAACCCCAGTGTGCAGAAAGGGTCAAAACGTGTTTTTCAGCAGAAATAAACATGTTTCTGCAAGTTTGGTCAACCCCATGTAAATTATGGGGCAGTAACAGAACACTTTTCAAAACGTGTTTTTCAGCCCGAAATAAACGCGTTTTTTCAGACAACTGAATCCCCATGTAACAGCAAGGCTCAGAGGAGCCCACACACTCAGCTCTTAACCCCAGTGTGCAGAAAGGGTCAAAACGTGTTTTTCAGCAGAAATAAACATGTTTCTGCAAGTTTGGTCAACCCCATGTAAGTTATGGGGCAGTAACAGAACACTTTTCAAAACGTGTTTTTCAGCCCGAAATAAACGCGTTTTTTCAGACAACTGAATCCCCATGCAGCAGCAAGGCTCAGAGGAGCCCACACACTCAGCTCTTAACCCCAGTGTGCAGAAAGAGTCAAAACGTGTTTTTCAGCAGAAATAAACATGTTTCTGCAAGTTTGGTCAACCCCATGTAAGTTATGGGGCAGTAGCAGCACACTTTTCAAAACGTGTTTTTCAGCCCGAAATAAACGCGTTTTTTCAGACATCTGAATCCCCATGTAACAGCAAGGCTCAGAGGAGCCCACACACTCAGCTCTTAACCCCAGTGTGCAGAAAGGGTCAAAACGTGTTTTTCAGCAGAAATAAACATTTTTCTGCAAGTTTGGTCAACCCCATGTAAGTTATGGGGCAGTAACAGAACACTTTTCAAAACGTGTTTTTCAGCCCGAAATAAACGCGTTTTTTCAGACAACTGAATCCCCATGTAACAGAAAGGCTCAGAGGAGCCCACACACTCAGCTCTTAACCCCAGTGTGCAGAAAGGGTCAAAACGTGTTTTTCAGCAGAAATAAACATGTTTCTGCAAGTTTGGTCAACCCCATGTAAGTTATGGGACAGTAACAGAACACTTTTCAAAACGTGTTTTTCAGCCCGAAATAAACGCGTTTTTTCAGACAACTGAATCCCCATGTAACAGCAAGGCTCAGAGGAGCCCACACACTCAGCTCTTAACCCCAGTGTGCAGAAAGAGTCAAAACGTGTTTTTCAGCAGAAATAAACATGTTTCTGCAAGTTTGGTCAACCCCATGTAAATTATGGGGCAGTAACAGAACACTTTTCAAAACGTGTTTTTCAGCCCGAAATAAACGCGTTTTTTCAGACAACTGAATCCCCATGTAACAGCAAGGCTCAGAGGAGCCCACACACTCAGCTCTTAACCCCAGTGTGCAGAAAGGGTCAAAACGTGTTTTTCAGCAGAAATAAACATTTTTCTGCAAGTTTGGTCAACACCATGTAAGTTATGGGGCAGTAACAGAACACTTTTCAAAACGTGTTTTTCAGCCCGAAATAAACGCGTTTTTTCAGACAACTGAATCCCCATGTAACAGCAAGGCTCAGAGGAGCCCACACACTCAGATCTTAACCCCAGTGTGCAGAAAGGGTCAAAACGTGTTTTTCAGCAGAAATAAACATGTTTCTGCAAGTTTGGTCAACCCCATGTAAGTTATGGGACAGTAACAGAACACTTTTCAAAACGTGTTTTTCAGCCCGAAATAAACGCGTTTTTTCAGACAACTGAATCCCCATGTAACAGCAAGGCTCAGAGGAGCCCACACACTCAGATCTTAACCCCAGTGTGCAGAAAGGGTCAAAACGTGTTTTTCAGCAGAAATAAACATGTTTCTGCAAGTTTGGTCAACCCCATGTAAGTTATGGGGCAGTAACAGAACACTTTTCAAAACGTGTTTTTCAGCCCGAAATAAACGCGTTTTTTCAGACAACTGAATCCCCATGTAACAGCAAGGCTCAGAGGAGCCCACACACTCAGCTCTTAACCCCAGTGTGCAGAGAGAGTCAAAACGTGTTTTTCAGCAGAAATAAACATGTTTCTGCAAGTTTGGTCAACCCCATGTAAGTTATGGGGCAGTAACAGAACACTTTTCAAAACGTGTTTTTCAGCCCGAAATAAACGCGTTTTTTCAGACAACTGAATCCCCATGCAGCAGCAAGGCTCAGAGGAGCCCACACACTCAGCTCTTAACCCCAGTGTGCAGAAAGAGTCAAAACATGTTTTTCAGCAGAAATAAACATGTTTCTGCAAGATTGGTCAACCCCATGTAAGTTATGGGGCAGTAACAGCACACTTTTCAAAACGTGTTTTTCAGCCCGAAATAAACGCGTTTTTTCAGACATCTGAATCCCCATGTAACAGCAAGGCTCAGAGGAGCCCACACACTCAGCTCTTAACCCCAGTGTGCAGAAAGGGTCAAAACGTGTTTTTCAGCAGAAATAAACATTTTTCTGCAAGTTTGGTCAACCCCATGTAAGTTATGGGGCAGTAACAGCACACTTTTCAAAACGTGTTTTTCAGCCCGAAATAAACGCGTTTTTTCAGACATCTGAATCCCCATGTAACAGCTAGGCTCAGAGGAGCCCACACACTCAGCTCTTAACCCCAGTCTGCAGAAAGGGTCAAAACGTGTTTTTCAGCAGAAATAAACATGTTTCTGCAAGTTTGGTCAACCCCATGTAAGTTATGGGACAGTAACAGAACACTTTTCAAAACGTGTTTTTCAGCCCGAAATAAACGCGTTTTTTCAGACAACTGAATCCCCATGTAACAGCAAGGCTCAGAGGAGCCCACACACTCAGCTCTTAACCCCAGTGTGCAGAAAGGGTCAAAACGTGTTTTTCAGCAGAAATAAACATGTTTCTGCAAGTTTGGTCAACCCCATGTAAGTTATGGGGCAGTAACAGAACACTTTTCAAAACGTGTTTTTCAGCCCGAATTAAACGCGTTTTTTCAGACAACTGAATCCCCATGTAACAGCAAGGCTCAGAGGAGCCCACACACTCAGCTCTTAACCCCAGTGTGCAGAAAGGGTCACAACGTGTTTTTCAGCAGAAATAAACATGTTTCTGCAAGTTTGGTCAACCCCATGTAAGTTATGGGACAGTAACAGAACACTTTTCAAAACGTGTTTTTCAGCCCGAAATAAACGCGTTTTTTCAGACAACTGAATCCCCATGTAACAGCAAGGCTCAGAGGAGCCCACACACTCAGCTCTTAACCCCAGTGTGCAGAAAGGGTCAAAACGTGTTTTTCAGCAGAAATAAACATGTTTCTGCAAGTTTGGTCAACCCCATGTAAGTTATGGGGCAGTAACAGAACACTTTTCAAAACGTGTTTTTCAGCCCGAAATAAACGCGTTTTTTCAGACAACTGAATCCCCATGTAACAGCAAGGCTCAGAGGAGCCCACACACTCAGCTCTTAACCCCAGTGTGCAGAAAGGGTCACAACGTGTTTTTCAGCAGAAATAAACATGTTTCTGCAAGTTTGGTCAACCCCATGTAAGTTATGGGACAGTAACAGAACACTTTTCAAAACGTGTTTTTCAGCCCGAAATAAACGCGTTTTTTCAGACAACTGAATCCCCATGTAACAGCAAGGCTCAGAGGAGCCCACACACTCAGCTCTTAACCCCAGTGTGCAGAAAGGGTCAAAACGTGTTTTTCAGCAGAAATAAACATGTTTCTGCAAGTTTGGTCAACCCCATGTAAGTTATGGGGCAGTAACAGAACACTTTTCAAAACGTGTTTTTCAGCCCGAAATAAACGCGTTTTTTCAGACAACTGAATCCCCATGTAACAGCAAGGCTCAGAGGAGCCCACACACTCAGATCTTAACCCCAGTGTGCAGAAAGGGTCAAAACGTGTTTTTCAGCAGAAATAAACATGTTTCTGCAAGTTTGGTCAACCCCATGTAAATTATGGGGCAGTAACAGAACACTTTTCAAAACGTGTTTTTCAGCCCGAAATAAACGCGTTTTTTCAGACAACTGAATCCCCATGTAACAGCAAGGCTCAGAGGAGCCCACACACTCAGCTCTTAACCCCAGTGTGCAGAAAGGGTCAAAACGTGTTTTTCAGCAGAAATAAACATGTTTCTGCAAGTTTGGTCAACCCCATGTAAGTTATGGGGCAGTAACAGAACACTTTTCAAAACGTGTTTTTCAGCCCGAAATAAACGCGTTTTTTCAGACAACTGAATCCCCATGCAGCAGCAAGGCTCAGAGGAGCCCACACACTCAGCTCTTAACCCCAGTGTGCAGAAAGAGTCAAAACGTGTTTTTCAGCAGAAATAAACATGTTTCTGCAAGTTTGGTCAACCCCATGTAAGTTATGGGGCAGTAACAGCACACTTTTCAAAACGTGTTTTTCAGCCCGAAATAAACGCGTTTTTTCAGACATCTGAATCCCCATGTAACAGCAAGGCTCAGAGGAGCCCACACACTCAGCTCTTAACCCCAGTGTGCAGAAAGGGTCAAAACGTGTTTTTCAGCAGAAATAAACATTTTTCTGCAAGTTTGGTCAACCCCATGTAAGTTATGGGGCAGTAACAGAACACTTTTCAAAACGTGTTTTTCAGCCCGAAATAAACGCGTTTTTTCAGACAACTGAATCCCCATGTAACAGAAAGGCTCAGAGGAGCCCACACACTCAGCTCTTAACCCCAGTGTGCAGAAAGGGTCAAAACGTGTTTTTCAGCAGAAATAAACATGTTTCTGCAAGTTTGGTCAACCCCATGTAAGTTATGGGACAGTAACAGAACACTTTTCAAAACGTGTTTTTCAGCCCGAAATAAACGCGTTTTTTCAGACAACTGAATCCCCATGTAACAGCAAGGCTCAGAGGAGCCCACACACTCAGCTCTTAACCCCAGTGTGCAGAAAGAGTCAAAACGTGTTTTTCAGCAGAAATAAACATGTTTCTGCAAGTTTGGTCAACCCCATGTAAATTATGGGGCAGTAACAGAACACTTTTCAAAACGTGTTTTTCAGCCCGAAATAAACGCGTTTTTTCAGACAACTGAATCCCCATGTAACAGCAAGGCTCAGAGGAGCCCACACACTCAGCTCTTAACCCCAGTGTGCAGAAAGGGTCAAAACGTGTTTTTCAGCAGAAATAAACATGTTTCTGCAAGTTTGGTCAACCCCATGTAAGTTATGGGGCAGTAACAGAACACTTTTCAAAACGTGTTTTTCAGCCCGAAATAAACGCGTTTTTTCAGACAACTGAATCCCCATGCAGCAGCAAGGCTCAGAGGAGCCCACACACTCAGCTCTTAACCCCAGTGTGCAGAAAGAGTCAAAACGTGTTTTTCAGCAGAAATAAACATGTTTCTGCAAGTTTGGTCAACCCCATGTAAGTTATGGGGCAGTAACAGCACACTTTTCAAAACGTGTTTTTCAGCCCGAAATAAACGCGTTTTTTCAGACATCTGAATCCCCATGTAACAGCAAGGCTCAGAGGAGCCCACACACTCAGCTCTTAACCCCAGTGTGCAGAAAGGGTCAAAACGTGTTTTTCAGCAGAAATAAACATTTTTCTGCAAGTTTGGTCAACCCCATGTAAGTTATGGGGCAGTAACAGAACACTTTTCAAAACGTGTTTTTCAGCCCGAAATAAACGCGTTTTTTCAGACAACTGAATCCCCATGTAACAGAAAGGCTCAGAGGAGCCCACACACTCAGCTCTTAACCCCAGTGTGCAGAAAGGGTCAAAACGTGTTTTTCAGCAGAAATAAACATGTTTCTGCAAGTTTGGTCAACCCCATGTAAGTTATGGGACAGTAACAGAACACTTTTCAAAACGTGTTTTTCAGCCCGAAATAAACGCGTTTTTTCAGACAACTGAATCCCCATGTAACAGCAAGGCTCAGAGGAGCCCACACACTCAGCTCTTAACCCCAGTGTGCAGAAAGGGTCAAAACGTGTTTTTCAGCAGAAATAAACATGTTTCTGCAAGTTTGGTCAACCCCATGTAAGTTATGGGGCAGTAACAGAACACTTTTCAAAACGTGTTTTTCAGCCCGAAATAAACGCGTTTTTTCAGACAACTGAATCCCCATGTAACAGCAAGGCTCAGAGGAGCCCACACACTCAGCTCTTAACCCCAGTGTGCAGAAAGGGTCACAACGTGTTTTTCAGCAGAAATAAACATGTTTCTGCAAGTTTGGTCAACCCCATGTAAGTTATGGGACAGTAACAGAACACTTTTCAAAACGTGTTTTTCAGCCCGAAATAAACGCGTTTTTTCAGACAACTGAATCCCCATGTAACAGCAAGGCTCAGAGGAGCCCACACACTCAGCTCTTAACCCCAGTGTGCAGAAAGGGTCAAAACGTGTTTTTCAGCAGAAATAAACATGTTTCTGCAAGTTTGGTCAACCCCATGTAAGTTATGGGGCAGTAACAGAACACTTTTCAAAACGTGTTTTTCAGCCCGAAATAAACGCGTTTTTTCAGACAACTGAATCCCCATGTAACAGCAAGGCTCAGAGGAGCCCACACACTCAGCTCTTAACCCCAGTGTGCAGAAAGGGTCAAAACGTGTTTTTCAGCAGAAATAAACATTTTTCTGCAAGTTTGGTCAACACCATGTAAGTTATGGGGCAGTAATAGAACACTTTTCAAAACGTGTTTTTCAGCCCGAAATAAACGCGTTTTTTCAGACAACTGAATCCCCATGTAACAGCAAGGCTCAGAGGAGCCCACACACTCAGATCTTAACCCCAGTGTGCAGAAAGGGTCAAAACGTGTTTTTCAGCAGAAATAAACATGTTTCTGCAAGTTTGGTCAACCCCATGTAAGTTATGGGACAGTAACAGAACACTTTTCAAAACGTGTTTTTCAGCCCGAAATAAACGCGTTTTTTCAGACAACTGAATCCCCATGTAACAGCAAGGCTCAGAGGAGCCCACACACTCAGATCTTAACCCCAGTGTGCAGAAAGGGTCAAAACGTGTTTTTCAGCAGAAATAAACATGTTTCTGCAAGTTTGGTCAACCCCATGTAAGTTATGGGGCAGTAACAGAACACTTTTCAAAACGTGTTTTTCAGCCCGAAATAAACGCGTTTTTTCAGACAACTGAATCCCCATGTAACAGCAAGGCTCAGAGGAGCCCACACACTCAGCTCTTAACCCCAGTGTGCAGAGAGAGTCAAAACGTGTTTTTCAGCAGAAATAAACATGTTTCTGCAAGTTTGGTCAACCCCATGTAAGTTATGGGGCAGTAACAGAACACTTTTCAAAACGTGTTTTTCAGCCCGAAATAAACGCGTTTTTTCAGACAACTGAATCCCCATGCAGCAGCAAGGCTCAGAGGAGCCCACACACTCAGCTCTTAACCCCAGTGTGCAGAAAGAGTCAAAACATGTTTTTCAGCAGAAATAAACATGTTTCTGCAAGATTGGTCAACCCCATGTAAGTTATGGGGCAGTAACAGCACACTTTTCAAAACGTGTTTTTCAGCCCGAAATAAACGCGTTTTTTCAGACATCTGAATCCCCATGTAACAGCAAGGCTCAGAGGAGCCCACACACTCAGCTCTTAACCCCAGTGTGCAGAAAGGGTCAAAACGTGTTTTTCAGCAGAAATAAACATTTTTCTGCAAGTTTGGTCAACCCCATGTAAGTTATGGGGCAGTAACAGCACACTTTTCAAAACGTGTTTTTCAGCCCGAAATAAACGCGTTTTTTCAGACATCTGAATCCCCATGTAACAGCTAGGCTCAGAGGAGCCCACACACTCAGCTCTTAACCCCAGTGTGCAGAAAGGGTCAAAACGTGTTTTTCAGCAGAAATAAACATGTTTCTGCAAGTTTGGTCAACCCCATGTAAGTTATGGGACAGTAACAGAACACTTTTCAAAACGTGTTTTTCAGCCCGAAATAAACGCGTTTTTTCAGACAACTGAATCCCCATGTAACAGCAAGGCTCAGAGGAGCCCACACACTCAGCTCTTAACCCCAGTGTGCAGAAAGGGTCAAAACGTGTTTTTCAGCAGAAATAAACATGTTTCTGCAAGTTTGGTCAACCCCATGTAAGTTATGGGGCAGTAACAGAACACTTTTCAAAACGTGTTTTTCAGCCCGAAATAAACGCGTTTTTTCAGACAACTGAATCCCCATGTAACAGCAAGGCTCAGAGGAGCCCACACACTCAGCTCTTAACCCCAGTGTGCAGAAAGGGTCAAAACGTGTTTTTCAGCAGAAATAAACATGTTTCTGCAAGTTTGGTCAACCCCATGTAAGTTATGGGACAGTAACAGAACACTTTTCAAAACGTGTTTTTCAGCCCGAAATAAACGCGTTTTTTCAGACAACTGAATCCCCATGTAACAGCAAGGCTCAGAGGAGCCCACACACTCAGCTCTTAACCCCAGTGTGCAGAAAGGGTCAAAACGTGTTTTTCAGCAGAAATAAACATGTTTCTGCAAGTTTGGTCAACCCCATGTAAGTTATGGGGCAGTAACAGAACACTTTTCAAAACGTGTTTTTCAGCCCGAAATAAACGCGTTTTTTCAGACAACTGAATCCCCATGTAACAGCAAGGCTCAGAGGAGCCCACACACTCAGCTCTTAACCCCAGTGTGCAGAAAGGGTCACAACGTGTTTTTCAGCAGAAATAAACATGTTTCTGCAAGTTTGGTCAACCCCATGTAAGTTATGGGACAGTAACAGAACACTTTTCAAAACGTGTTTTTCAGCCCGAAATAAACGCGTTTTTTCAGACAACTGAATCCCCATGTAACAGCAAGGCTCAGAGGAGCCCACACACTCAGCTCTTAACCCCAGTGTGCAGAAAGGGTCAAAACGTGTTTTTCAGCAGAAATAAACATGTTTCTGCAAGTTTGGTCAACCCCATGTAAGTTATGGGGCAGTAACAGAACACTTTTCAAAACGTGTTTTTCAGCCCGAAATAAACGCGTTTTTTCAGACAACTGAATCCCCATGTAACAGCAAGGCTCAGAGGAGCCCACACACTCAGATCTTAACCCCAGTGTGCAGAAAGGGTCAAAACGTGTTTTTCAGCAGAAATAAACATGTTTCTGCAAGTTTGGTCAACCCCATGTAAATTATGGGGCAGTAACAGAACACTTTTCAAAACGTGTTTTTCAGCCCGAAATAAACGCGTTTTTTCAGACAACTGAATCCCCATGTAACAGCAAGGCTCAGAGGAGCCCACACACTCAGCTCTTAACCCCAGTGTGCAGAAAGGGTCAAAACGTGTTTTTCAGCAGAAATAAACATGTTTCTGCAAGTTTGGTCAACCCCATGTAAGTTATGGGGCAGTAACAGAACACTTTTCAAAACGTGTTTTTCAGCCCGAAATAAACGCGTTTTTTCAGACAACTGAATCCCCATGCAGCAGCAAGGCTCAGAGGAGCCCACACACTCAGTTCTTAACCCCAGTGTGCAGAAAGAGTCAAAACGTGTTTTTCAGCAGAAATAAACATGTTTCTGCAAGTTTGGTCAACCCCATGTAAGTTATGGGGCAGTAACAGCACACTTTTCAAAACGTGTTTTTCAGCCCGAAATAAACGCGTTTTTTCAGACATCTGAATCCCCATGTAACAGCAAGGCTCAGAGGAGCCCACACACTCAGCTCTTAACCCCAGTGTGCAGAAAGGGTCAAAACGTGTTTTTCAGCAGAAATAAACATTTTTCTGCAAGTTTGGTCAACCCCATGTAAGTTATGGGGCAGTAACAGAACACTTTTCAAAACGTGTTTTTCAGCCCGAAATAAACGCGTTTTTTCAGACAACTGAATCCCCATGTAACAGAAAGGCTCAGAGGAGCCCACACACTCAGCTCTTAACCCCAGTGTGCAGAAAGGGTCAAAACGTGTTTTTCAGCAGAAATAAACATGTTTCTGCAAGTTTGGTCAACCCCATGTAAGTTATGGGACAGTAACAGAACACTTTTCAAAACGTGTTTTTCAGCCCGAAATAAACGCGTTTTTTCAGACAACTGAATCCCCATGTAACAGCAAGGCTCAGAGGAGCCCACACACTCAGCTCTTAACCCCAGTGTGCAGAAAGAGTCAAAACGTGTTTTTCAGCAGAAATAAACATGTTTCTGCAAGTTTGGTCAACCCCATGTAAATTATGGGGCAGTAACAGAACACTTTTCAAAACGTGTTTTTCAGCCCGAAATAAACGCGTTTTTTCAGACAACTGAATCCCCATGTAACAGCAAGGCTCAGAGGAGCCCACACACTCAGATCTTAACCCCAGTGTGCAGAAAGGGTCAAAACGTGTTTTTCAGCAGAAATAAACATGTTTCTGCAAGTTTGGTCAACCCCATGTAAGTTATGGGACAGTAACAGAACACTTTTCAAAACGTGTTTTTCAGCCCGAAATAAACGCGTTTTTTCAGACAACTGAATCCCCATGTAACAGCAAGGCTCAGAGGAGCCCACACACTCAGATCTTAACCCCAGTGTGCAGAAAGGGTCAAAACGTGTTTTTCAGCAGAAATAAACATGTTTCTGCAAGTTTGGTCAACCCCATGTAAGTTATGGGGCAGTAACAGAACACTTTTCAAAACGTGTTTTTCAGCCCGAAATAAACGCGTTTTTTCAGACAACTGAATCCCCATGTAACAGCAAGGCTCAGAGGAGCCCACACACTCAGCTCTTAACCCCAGTGTGCAGAGAGAGTCAAAACGTGTTTTTCAGCAGAAATAAACATGTTTCTGCAAGTTTGGTCAACCCCATGTAAGTTATGGGGCAGTAACAGAACACTTTTCAAAACGTGTTTTTCAGCCCGAAATAAACGCGTTTTTTCAGACAACTGAATCCCCATGCAGCAGCAAGGCTCAGAGGAGCCCACACACTCAGCTCTTAACCCCAGTGTGCAGAAAGAGTCAAAACATGTTTTTCAGCAGAAATAAACATGTTTCTGCAAGATTGGTCAACCCCATGTAAGTTATGGGGCAGTAACAGCACACTTTTCAAAACGTGTTTTTCAGCCCGAAATAAACGCGTTTTTTCAGACAACTGAATCCCCATGTAACAGAAAGGCTCAGAGGAGCCCACACACTCAGCTCTTAACCCCAGTGTGCAGAAAGGGTCAAAACGTGTTTTTCAGCAGAAATAAACATGTTTCTGCAAGTTTGGTCAACCCCATGTAAGTTATGGGACAGTAACAGAACACTTTTCAGAACGTGTTTTTCAGCCCGAAATAAACGCGTTTTTTCAGACAACTGAATCCCCATGTAACAGCAAGGCTCAGAGGAGCCCACACACTCAGCTCTTAACCCCAGTGTGCAGAAAGAGTCAAAACGTGTTTTTCAGCAGAAATAAACATGTTTCTGCAAGTTTGGTCAACCCCATGTAAATTATGGGGCAGTAACAGAACACTTTTCAAAACGTGTTTTTCAGCCCGAAATAAACGCGTTTTTTCAGACAACTGAATCCCCATGCAGCAGCAAGGCTCAGAGGAGCCCACACACTCAGCTCTTAACCCCAGTGTGCAGAAAGAGTCAAAACATGTTTTTCAGCAGAAATAAACATGTTTCTGCAAGATTGGTCAACCCCATGTAAGTTATGGGGCAGTAACAGCACACTTTTCAAAACGTGTTTTTCAGCCCGAAATAAACGCGTTTTTTCAGACATCTGAATCCCCATGTAACAGCAAGGCTCAGAGGAGCCCACACACTCAGCTCTTAACCCCAGTGTGCAGAAAGGGTCAAAACGTGTTTTTCAGCAGAAATAAACATTTTTCTGCAAGTTTGGTCAACCCCATGTAAGTTATGGGGCAGTAACAGCACACTTTTCAAAACGTGTTTTTCAGCCCGAAATAAACGCGTTTTTTCAGACATCTGAATCCCCATGTAACAGCTAGGCTCAGAGGAGCCCACACACTCAGCTCTTAACCCCAGTGTGCAGAAAGGGTCAAAACGTGTTTTTCAGCAGAAATAAACATGTTTCTGCAAGTTTGGTCAACCCCATGTAAGTTATGGGACAGTAACAGAACACTTTTCAAAACGTGTTTTTCAGCCCGAAATAAACGCGTTTTTTCAGACAACTGAATCCCCATGTAACAGCAAGGCTCAGAGGAGCCCACACACTCAGCTCTTAACCCCAGTGTGCAGAAAGGGTCAAAACGTGTTTTTCAGCAGAAATAAACATGTTTCTGCAAGTTTGGTCAACCCCATGTAAGTTATGGGGCAGTAACAGAACACTTTTCAAAACGTGTTTTTCAGCCTGAAATAAACGCGTTTTTTCAGACAACTGAATCCCCATGTAACAGCAAGGCTCAGAGGAGCCCACACACTCAGCTCTTAACCCCAGTGTGCAGAAAGGGTCACAACGTGTTTTTCAGCAGAAATAAACATGTTTCTGCAAGTTTGGTCAACCCCATGTAAGTTATGGGACAGTAACAGAACACTTTTCAAAACGTGTTTTTCAGCCCGAAATAAACGCGTTTTTTCAGACAACTGAATCCCCATGTAACAGCAAGGCTCAGAGGAGCCCACACACTCAGCTCTTAACCCCAGTGTGCAGAAAGGGTCAAAACGTGTTTTTCAGCAGAAATAAACATGTTTCTGCAAGTTTGGTCAACCCCATGTAAGTTATGGGGCAGTAACAGAACACTTTTCAAAACGTGTTTTTCAGCCCGAAATAAACGCGTTTTTTCAGACAACTGAATCCCCATGTAACAGCAAGGCTCAGAGGAGCCCACACACTCAGCTCTTAACCCCAGTGTGCAGAAAGGGTCACAACGTGTTTTTCAGCAGAAATAAACATGTTTCTGCAAGTTTGGTCAACCCCATGTAAGTTATGGGACAGTAACAGAACACTTTTCAAAACGTGTTTTTCAGCCCGAAATAAACGCGTTTTTTCAGACAACTGAATCCCCATGTAACAGCAAGGCTCAGAGGAGCCCACACACTCAGCTCTTAACCCCAGTGTGCAGAAAGGGTCAAAACGTGTTTTTCAGCAGAAATAAACATGTTTCTGCAAGTTTGGTCAACCCCATGTAAGTTATGGGGCAGTAACAGAACACTTTTCAAAACGTGTTTTTCAGCCCGAAATAAACGCGTTTTTTCAGACAACTGAATCCCCATGTAACAGCAAGGCTCAGAGGAGCCCACACACTCAGATCTTAACCCCAGTGTGCAGAAAGGGTCAAAACGTGTTTTTCAGCAGAAATAAACATGTTTCTGCAAGTTTGGTCAACCCCATGTAAATTATGGGGCAGTAACAGAACACTTTTCAAAACGTGTTTTTCAGCCCGAAATAAACGCGTTTTTTCAGACAACTGAATTCGCATGTAACAGCAAGGCTCAGAGGAGCCCACACACTCAGCTCTTAACCCCAGTGTGCAGAAAGGGTCAAAACGTGTTTTTCAGCAGAAATAAACATGTTTCTGCAAGTTTGGTCAACCCCATGTAAGTTATGGGGCAGTAACAGAACACTTTTCAAAACGTGTTTTTCAGCCCGAAATAAACGCGTTTTTTCAGACAACTGAATCCCCATGCAGCAGCAAGGCTCAGAGGAGCCCACACACTCAGCTCTTAACCCCAGTGTGCAGAAAGAGTCAAAACGTGTTTTTCAGCAGAAATAAACATGTTTCTGCAAGTTTGGTCAACCCCATGTAAGTTATGGGGCAGTAACAGCACACTTTTCAAAACGTGTTTTTCAGCCCGAAATAAACGCGTTTTTTCAGACATCTGAATCCCCATGTAACAGCAAGGCTCAGAGGAGCCCACACACTCAGCTCTTAACCCCAGTGTGCAGAAAGGGTCAAAACGTGTTTTTCAGCAGAAATAAACATTTTTCTGCAAGTTTGGTCAACCCCATGTAAGTTATGGGGCAGTAACAACACACTTTTCAAAACGTGTTTTTCAGCCCGAAATAAACGCGTTTTTTCAGACATCTGAATCCCCATGTAACAGCTAGGCTCAGAGGAGCCCACACACTCAGCTCTTAACCCCAGTGTGCAGAAAGGGTCAAAACGTGTTTTTCAGCAGAAATAAACATGTTTCTGCAAGTTTGGTCAACCCCATGTAAGTTATGGGACAGTAACAGAACACTTTTCAAAACGTGTTTTTCAGCCCGAAATAAACGCGTTTTTTCAGACAACTGAATCCCCATGTAACAGCAAGGCTCAGAGGAGCCCACACACTCAGCTCTTAACCCCAGTGTGCAGAAAGGGTCAAAACGTGTTTTTCAGCAGAAATAAACATGTTTCTGCAAGTTTGGTCAACCCCATGTAAGTTATGGGGCAGTAACAGAACACTTTTCAAAACGTGTTTTTCAGCCTGAAATAAACGCGTTTTTTCAGACAACTGAATCCCCATGTAACAGCAAGGCTCAGAGGAGCCCACACACTCAGCTCTTAACCCCAGTGTGCAGAAAGGGTCACAACGTGTTTTTCAGCAGAAATAAACATGTTTCTGCAAGTTTGGTCAACCCCATGTAAGTTATGGGACAGTAACAGAACACTTTTCAAAACGTGTTTTTCAGCCCGAAATAAACGCGTTTTTTCAGACAACTGAATCCCCATGTAACAGCAAGGCTCAGAGGAGCCCACACACTCAGCTCTTAACCCCAGTGTGCAGAAAGGGTCAAAACGTGTTTTTCAGCAGAAATAAACATGTTTCTGCAAGTTTGGTCAACCCCATGTAAGTTATGGGGCAGTAACAGAACACTTTTCAAAACGTGTTTTTCAGCCCGAAATAAACGCGTTTTTTCAGACAACTGAATCCCCATGTAACAGCAAGGCTCAGAGGAGCCCACACACTCAGCTCTTAACCCCAGTGTGCAGAAAGGGTCACAACGTGTTTTTCAGCAGAAATAAACATGTTTCTGCAAGTTTGGTCAACCCCATGTAAGTTATGGGACAGTAACAGAACACTTTTCAAAACGTGTTTTTCAGCCCGAAATAAACGCGTTTTTTCAGACAACTGAATCCCCATGTAACAGCAAGGCTCAGAGGAGCCCACACACTCAGCTCTTAACCCCAGTGTGCAGAAAGGGTCAAAACGTGTTTTTCAGCAGAAATAAACATGTTTCTGCAAGTTTGGTCAACCCCATGTAAGTTATGGGGCAGTAACAGAACACTTTTCAAAACGTGTTTTTCAGCCCGAAATAAACGCGTTTTTTCAGACAACTGAATCCCCATGTAACAGCAAGGCTCAGAGGAGCCCACACACTCAGATCTTAACCCCAGTGTGCAGAAAGGGTCAAAACGTGTTTTTCAGCAGAAATAAACATGTTTCTGCAAGTTTGGTCAACCCCATGTAAATTATGGGGCAGTAACAGAACACTTTTCAAAACGTGTTTTTCAGCCCGAAATAAACGCGTTTTTTCAGACAACTGAATCCCCATGTAACAGCAAGGCTCAGAGGAGCCCACACACTCAGCTCTTAACCCCAGTGTGCAGAAAGGGTCAAAACGTGTTTTTCAGCAGAAATAAACATGTTTCTGCAAGTTTGGTCAACCCCATGTAAGTTATGGGGCAGTAACAGAACACTTTTCAAAACGTGTTTTTCAGCCCGAAATAAACGCGTTTTTTCAGACAACTGAATCCCCATGCAGCAGCAAGGCTCAGAGGAGCCCACACACTCAGCTCTTAACCCCAGTGTGCAGAAAGAGTCAAAACGTGTTTTTCAGCAGAAATAAACATGTTTCTGCAAGTTTGGTCAACCCCATGTAAGTTATGGGGCAGTAACAGCACACTTTTCAAAACGTGTTTTTCAGCCCGAAATAAACGCGTTTTTTCAGACATCTGAATCCCCATGTAACAGCAAGGCTCAGAGGAGCCCACACACTCAGCTCTTAACCCCAGTGTGCAGAAAGGGTCAAAACGTGTTTTTCAGCAGAAATAAACATTTTTCTGCAAGTTTGGTCAACCCCATGTAAGTTATGGGGCAGTAACAGAACACTTTTCAAAACGTGTTTTTCAGCCCGAAATAAACGCGTTTTTTCAGACAACTGAATCCCCATGTAACAGAAAGGCTCAGAGGAGCCCACACACTCAGCTCTTAACCCCAGTGTGCAGAAAGGGTCAAAACGTGTTTTTCAGCAGAAATAAACATGTTTCTGCAAGTTTGGTCAACCCCATGTAAGTTATGGGACAGTAACAGAACACTTTTCAAAACGTGTTTTTCAGCCCGAAATAAACGCGTTTTTTCAGACAACTGAATCCCCATGTAACAGCAAGGCTCAGAGGAGCCCACACACTCAGCTCTTAACCCCAGTGTGCAGAAAGAGTCAAAACGTGTTTTTCAGCAGAAATAAACATGTTTCTGCAAGTTTGGTCAACCCCATGTAAATTATGGGGCAGTAACAGAACACTTTTCAAAACGTGTTTTTCAGCCCGAAATAAACGCGTTTTTTCAGACAACTGAATCCCCATGTAACAGCAAGGCTCAGAGGAGCCCACACACTCAGCTCTTAACCCCAGTGTGCAGAAAGGGTCAAAACGTGTTTTTCAGCAGAAATAAACATTTTTCTGCAAGTTTGGTCAACACCATGTAAGTTATGGGGCAGTAACAGAACACTTTTCAAAACGTGTTTTTCAGCCCGAAATAAACGCGTTTTTTCAGACAACTGAATCCCCATGTAACAGCAAGGCTCAGAGGAGCCCACACACTCAGATCTTAATCCCAGTGTGCAGAAAGGGTCAAAACGTGTTTTTCAGCAGAAATAAACATGTTTCTGCAAGTTTGGTCAACCCCATGTAAGTTATGGGACAGTAACAGAACACTTTTCAAAACGTGTTTTTCAGCCCGAAATAAACGCGTTTTTTCAGACAACTGAATCCCCATGTAACAGCAAGGCTCAGAGGAGCCCACACACTCAGATCTTAACCCCAGTGTGCAGAAAGGGTCAAAACGTGTTTTTCAGCAGAAATAAACATGTTTCTGCAAGTTTGGTCAACCCCATGTAAGTTATGGGGCAGTAACAGAACACTTTTCAAAACGTGTTTTTCAGCCCGAAATAAACGCGTTTTTTCAGACAACTGAATCCCCATGTAACAGCAAGGCTCAGAGGAGCCCACACACTCAGCTCTTAACCCCAGTGTGCAGAGAGAGTCAAAACGTGTTTTTCAGCAGAAATAAACATGTTTCTGCAAGTTTGGTCAACCCCATGTAAGTTATGGGGCAGTAACAGAACACTTTTCAAAACGTGTTTTTCAGCCCGAAATAAACGCGTTTTTTCAGACAACTGAATCCCCATGCAGCAGCAAGGCTCAGAGGAGCCCACACACTCAGCTCTTAACCCCAGTGTGCAGAAAGAGTCAAAACATGTTTTTCAGCAGAAATAAACATGTTTCTGCAAGATTGGTCAACCCCATGTAAGTTATGGGGCAGTAACAGCACACTTTTCAAAACGTGTTTTTCAGCCCGAAATAAACGCGTTTTTTCAGACATCTGAATCCCCATGTAACAGCAAGGCTCAGAGGAGCCCACACACTCAGCTCTTAACCCCAGTGTGCAGAAAGGGTCAAAACGTGTTTTTCAGCAGAAATAAACATTTTTCTGCAAGTTTGGTCAACCCCATGTAAGTTATGGGGCAGTAACAGCACACTTTTCAAAACGTGTTTTTCAGCCCGAAATAAACGCGTTTTTTCAGACATCTGAATCCCCATGTAACAGCTAGGCTCAGAGGAGCCCACACACTCAGCTCTTAACCCCAGTGTGCAGAAAGGGTCAAAACGTGTTTTTCAGCAGAAATAAACATGTTTCTGCAAGTTTGGTCAACCCCATGTAAGTTATGGGACAGTAACAGAACACTTTTCAAAACGTGTTTTTCAGCCCGAAATAAACGCGTTTTTTCAGACAACTGAATCCCCATGTAACAGCAAGGCTCAGAGGAGCCCACACACTCAGCTCTTAACCCCAGTGTGCAGAAAGGGTCAAAACGTGTTTTTCAGCAGAAATAAACATGTTTCTGCAAGTTTGGTCAACCCCATGTAAGTTATGGGGCAGTAACAGAACACTTTTCAAAACGTGTTTTTCAGCCCGAAATAAACGCGTTTTTTCAGACAACTGAATCCCCATGTAACAGCAAGGCTCAGAGGAGCCCACACACTCAGCTCTTAACCCCAGTGTGCAGAAAGGGTCACAACGTGTTTTTCAGCAGAAATAAACATGTTTCTGCAAGTTTGGTCAACCCCATGTAAGTTATGGGACAGTAACAGAACACTTTTCAAAACGTGTTTTTCAGCCCGAAATAAACGCGTTTTTTCAGACAACTGAATCCCCATGTAACAGCAAGGCTCAGAGGAGCCCACACACTCAGCTCTTAACCCCAGTGTGCAGAAAGGGTCAAAACGTGTTTTTCAGCAGAAATAAACATGTTTCTGCAAGTTTGGTCAACCCCATGTAAGTTATGGGGCAGTAACAGAACACTTTTCAAAACGTGTTTTTCAGCCCGAAATAAACGCGTTTTTTCAGACAACTGAATCCCCATGTAACAGAAAGGCTCAGAGGAGCCCACACACTCAGCTCTTAACCCCAGTGTGCAGAAAGGGTCAAAACGTGTTTTTCAGCAGAAATAAACATGTTTCTGCAAGTTTGGTCAACCCCATGTAAGTTATGGGACAGTAACAGAACACTTTTCAAAACGTGTTTTTCAGCCCGAAATAAACGCGTTTTTTCAGACAACTGAATCCCCATGTAACAGCAAGGCTCAGAGGAGCCCACACACTCAGCTCTTAACCCCAGTGTGCAGAAAGAGTCAAAACGTGTTTTTCAGCAGAAATAAACATGTTTCTGCAAGTTTGGTCAACCCCATGTAAATTATGGGGCAGTAACAGAACACTTTTCAAAACGTGTTTTTCAGCCCGAAATAAACGCGTTTTTTCAGACAACTGAATCCCCATGTAACAGCAAGGCTCAGAGGAGCCCACACACTCAGCTCTTAACCCCAGTGTGCAGAAAGGGTCAAAACGTGTTTTTCAGCAGAAATAAACATGTTTCTGCAAGTTTGGTCAACCCCATGTAAGTTATGGGGCAGTAACAGAACACTTTTCAAAACGTGTTTTTCAGCCCGAAATAAACGCGTTTTTTCAGACAACTGAATCCCCATGCAGCAGCAAGGCTCAGAGGAGCCCACACACTCAGCTCTTAACCCCAGTGTGCAGAAAGAGTCAAAACGTGTTTTTCAGCAGAAATAAACATGTTTCTGCAAGTTTGGTCAACCCCATGTAAGTTATGGGGCAGTAACAGCACACTTTTCAAAACGTGTTTTTCAGCCCGAAATAAACGCGTTTTTTCAGACATCTGAATCCCCATGTAACAGCAAGGCTCAGAGGAGCCCACACACTCAGCTCTTAACCCCAGTGTGCAGAAAGGGTCAAAACGTGTTTTTCAGCAGAAATAAACATGTTTCTGCAAGTTTGGTCAACCCTATGTAAGTTATGGGACAGTAACAGAACACTTTTCAAAACGTGTTTTTCAGCCCGAAATAAACGCGTTTTTTCAGACAACTGAATCCCCATGTAACAGCAAGGCTCAGAGGAGCCCACACACTCAGCTCTTAACCCCAGTGTGCAGAAAGGGTCAAAACGTGTTTTTCAGCAGAAATAAACATGTTTCTGCAAGTTTGGTCAACCCCATGTAAGTTATGGGGCAGTAACAGAATACTTTTCAAAACGTGTTTTTCAGCCCGAAATAAACGCGTTTTTTCAGACAACTGAATCCCCATGTAACAGCAAGGCTCAGAGGAGCCCACACACTCAGCTCTTAACCCCAGTGTGCAGAAAGGGTCACAACGTGTTTTTCAGCAGAAATAAACATGTTTCTGCAAGTTTGGTCAACCCCATGTAAGTTATGGGACAGTAACAGAACACTTTTCAAAACGTGTTTTTCAGCCCGAAATAAACGCGTTTTTTCAGACAACTGAATCCCCATGTAACAGCAAGGCTCAGAGGAGCCCACACACTCAGCTCTTAACCCCAGTGTGCAGAAAGGGTCACAACGTGTTTTTCAGCAGAAATAAACATGTTTCTGCAAGTTTGGTCAACCCCATGTAAATTATGGGGCAGTAACAGAACACTTTTCAAAACGTGTTTTTCAGCCCGAAATAAACGCGTTTTTTCAGACAACTGAATCCCCATGTAACAGCAAGGCTCAGAGGAGCCCACACACTCAGCTCTTAACCCCAGTGTGCAGAAAGGGTCACAACGTGTTTTTCAGCAGAAATAAACATGTTTCTGCAAGTTTGGTCAACCCCATGTAAGTTATGGGACAGTAACAGAACACTTTTCAAAACGTGTTTTTCAGCCCGAAATAAACGCGTTTTTTCAGACAACTGAATCCCCATGTAACAGCAAGGCTCAGAGGAGCCCACACACTCAGCTCTTAACCCCAGTGTGCAGAAAGGGTCAAAACGTGTTTTTCAGCAGAAATAAACATGTTTCTGCAAGTTTGGTCAACCCCATGTAAGTTATGGGGCAGTAACAGAACACTTTTCAAAACGTGTTTTTCAGCCCGAAATAAACGCGTTTTTTCAGACAACTGAATCCCCATGTAACAGCAAGGCTCAGAGGAGCCCACACACTCAGCTCTTAACCCCAGTGTGCAGAAAGGGTCACAACGTGTTTTTCAGCAGAAATAAACATGTTTCTGCAAGTTTGGTCAACCCCATGTAAGTTATGGGACAGTAACAGAACACTTTTCAAAACGTGTTTTTCAGCCCGAAATAAACGCGTTTTTTCAGACAACTGAATCCCCATGTAACAGCAAGGCTCAGAGGAGCCCACACACTCAGCTCTTAACCCCAGTGTGCAGAAAGGGTCAAAACGTGTTTTTCAGCAGAAATAAACATGTTTCTGCAAGTTTGGTCAACCCCATGTAAGTTATGGGGCAGTAACAGAACACTTTTCAAAACGTGTTTTTCAGCCCGAAATAAACGCGTTTTTTCAGACAACTGAATCCCCATGTAACAGCAAGGCTCAGAGGAGCCCACACACTCAGCTCTTAACCCCAGTGTGCAGAAAGGGTCACAACGTGTTTTTCAGCAGAAATAAACATGTTTCTGCAAGTTTGGTCAACCCCATGTAAGTTATGGGACAGTAACAGAACACTTTTCAAAACGTGTTTTTCAGCCCGAAATAAACGCGTTTTTTCAGACAACTGAATCCCCATGTAACAGCAAGGCTCAGAGGAGCCCACACACTCAGCTCTTAACCCCAGTGTGCAGAAAGGGTCAAAACGTGTTTTTCAGCAGAAATAAACATGTTTCTGCAAGTTTGGTCAACCCCATGTAAGTTATGGGGCAGTAACAGAACACTTTTCAAAACGTGTTTTTCAGCCCGAAATAAACGCGTTTTTTCAGACAACTGAATCCCCATGTAACAGCAAGGCTCAGAGGAGCCCACACACTCAGATCTTAACCCCAGTGTGCAGAAAGGGTCAAAACGTGTTTTTCAGCAGAAATAAACATGTTTCTGCAAGTTTGGTCAACCCCATGTAAATTATGGGGCAGTAACAGAACACTTTTCAAAACGTGTTTTTCAGCCCGAAATAAACGCGTTTTTTCAGACAACTGAATCCCCATGTAACAGCAAGGCTCAGAGGAGCCCACACACTCAGCTCTTAACCCCAGTGTGCAGAAAGGGTCAAAACGTGTTTTTCAGCAGAAATAAACATGTTTCTGCAAGTTTGGTCAACCCCATGTAAGTTATGGGGCAGTAACAGAACACTTTTCAAAACGTGTTTTTCAGCCCGAAATAAACGCGTTTTTTCAGACAACTGAATCCCCATGCAGCAGCAAGGCTCAGAGGAGCCCACACACTCAGCTCTTAACCCCAGTGTGCAGAAAGAGTCAAAACGTGTTTTTCAGCAGAAATAAACATGTTTCTGCAAGTTTGGTCAACCCCATGTAAGTTATGGGGCAGTAACAGCACACTTTTCAAAACGTGTTTTTCAGCCCGAAATAAACGCGTTTTTTCAGACATCTGAATCCCCATGTAACAGCAAGGCTCAGAGGAGCCCACACACTCAGCTCTTAACCCCAGTGTGCAGAAAGGGTCAAAACGTGTTTTTCAGCAGAAATAAACATGTTTCTGCAAGTTTGGTCAACCCCATGTAAGTTATGGGGCAGTAACAGAACACTTTTCAAAACGTGTTTTTCAGCCCGAAATAAACGCGTTTTTTCAGACAACTGAATCCCCATGTAACAGCAAGGCTCAGAGGAGCCCACACACTCAGCTCTTAACCCCAGTGTGCAGAAAGGGTCACAACGTGTTTTTCAGCAGAAATAAACATGTTTCTGCAAGTTTGGTCAACCCCATGTAAGTTATGGGACAGTAACAGAACACTTTTCAAAACGTGTTTTTCAGCCCGAAATAAACGCGTTTTTTCAGACAACTGAATCCCCATGTAACAGCAAGGCTCAGAGGAGCCCACACACTCAGCTCTTAACCCCAGTGTGCAGAAAGGGTCAAAACGTGTTTTTCAGCAGAAATAAACATGTTTCTGCAAGTTTGGTCAACCCCATGTAAGTTATGGGGCAGTAACAGAACACTTTTCAAAACGTGTTTTTCAGCCCGAAATAAACGCGTTTTTTCAGACAACTGAATCCCCATGTAACAGCAAGGCTCAGAGGAGCCCACACACTCAGCTCTTAACCCCAGTGTGCAGAAAGGGTCAAAACGTGTTTTTCAGCAGAAATAAACATGTTTCTGCAAGTTTGGTCAACCCCATGTAAGTTATGGGGCAGTAACAGAACACTTTTCAAAACGTGTTTTTCAGCCCGAAATAAACGCGTTTTTTCAGACAACTGAATCCCCATGTAACAGCAAGGCTCAGAGGAGCCCACACACTCAGCTCTTAACCCCAGTGTGCAGAAAGGGTCAAAACGTGTTTTTCAGCAGAAATAAACATGTTTCTGCAAGTTTGGTCAACCCCATGTAAGTTATGGGGCAGTAACAGAACACTTTTCAAAACGTGTTTTTCAGCCCGAAATAAACGCGTTTTTTCAGACAACTGAATCCCCATGTAACAGCAAGGCTCAGAGGAGCCCACACACTCAGCTCTTAACCCCAGTGTGCAGAAAGGGTCACAACGTGTTTTTCAGCAGAAATAAACATGTTTCTGCAAGTTTGGTCAACCCCATGTAAGTTATGGGACAGTAACAGAACACTTTTCAAAACGTGTTTTTCAGCCCGAAATAAACGCGTTTTTTCAGACAACTGAATCCCCATGTAACAGCAAGGCTCAGAGGAGCCCACACACTCAGCTCTTAACCCCAGTGTGCAGAAAGGGTCAAAACGTGTTTTTCAGCAGAAATAAACATGTTTCTGCAAGTTTGGTCAACCCCATGTAAGTTATGGGGCAGTAACAGAACACTTTTCAAAACGTGTTTTTCAGCCCGAAATAAACGCGTTTTTTCAGACAACTGAATCCCCATGTAACAGCAAGGCTCAGAGGAGCCCACACACTCAGATCTTAACCCCAGTGTGCAGAAAGGGTCAAAACGTGTTTTTCAGCAGAAATAAACATGTTTCTGCAAGTTTGGTCAACCCCATGTAAATTATGGGGCAGTAACAGAACACTTTTCAAAACGTGTTTTTCAGCCCGAAATAAACGCGTTTTTTCAGACAACTGAATCCCCATGTAACAGCAAGGCTCAGAGGAGCCCACACACTCAGCTCTTAACCCCAGTGTGCAGAAAGGGTCAAAACGTGTTTTTCAGCAGAAATAAACATGTTTCTGCAAGTTTGGTCAACCCCATGTAAGTTATGGGGCAGTAACAGAACACTTTTCAAAACGTGTTTTTCAGCCCGAAATAAACGCGTTTTTTCAGACAACTGAATCCCCATGCAGCAGCAAGGCTCAGAGGAGCCCACACACTCAGCTCTTAACCCCAGTGTGCAGAAAGAGTCAAAACGTGTTTTTCAGCAGAAATAAACATGTTTCTGCAAGTTTGGTCAACCCCATGTAAGTTATGGGGCAGTAACAGCACACTTTTCAAAACGTGTTTTTCAGCCCGAAATAAACGCGTTTTTTCAGACATCTGAATCCCCATGTAACAGCAAGGCTCAGAGGAGCCCACACACTCAGCTCTTAACCCCAGTGTGCAGAAAGGGTCAAAACGTGTTTTTCAGCAGAAATAAACATGTTTCTGCAAGTTTGGTCAACCCTATGTAAGTTATGGGACAGTAACAGAACACTTTTCAAAACGTGTTTTTCAGCCCGAAATAAACGCGTTTTTTCAGACAACTGAATCCCCATGTAACAGCAAGGCTCAGAGGAGCCCACACACTCAGCTCTTAACCCCAGTGTGCAGAAAGGGTCAAAACGTGTTTTTCAGCAGAAATAAACATGTTTCTGCAAGTTTGGTCAACCCCATGTAAGTTATGGGGCAGTAACAGAATACTTTTCAAAACGTGTTTTTCAGCCCGAAATAAACGCGTTTTTTCAGACAACTGAATCCCCATGTAACAGCAAGGCTCAGAGGAGCCCACACACTCAGCTCTTAACCCCAGTGTGCAGAAAGGGTCACAACGTGTTTTTCAGCAGAAATAAACATGTTTCTGCAAGTTTGGTCAACCCCATGTAAGTTATGGGACAGTAACAGAACACTTTTCAAAACGTGTTTTTCAGCCCGAAATAAACGCGTTTTTTCAGACAACTGAATCCCCATGTAACAGCAAGGCTCAGAGGAGCCCACACACTCAGCTCTTAACCCCAGTGTGCAGAAAGGGTCACAACGTGTTTTTCAGCAGAAATAAACATGTTTCTGCAAGTTTGGTCAACCCCATGTAAGTTATGGGGCAGTAACAGAACACTTTTCAAAACGTGTTTTTCAGCCCGAAATAAACGCGTTTTTTCAGACAACTGAATCCCCATGTAACAGCAAGGCTCAGAGGAGCCCACACACTCAGCTCTTAACCCCAGTGTGCAGAAAGGGTCACAACGTGTTTTTCAGCAGAAATAAACATGTTTCTGCAAGTTTGGTCAACCCCATGTAAGTTATGGGACAGTAACAGAACACTTTTCAAAACGTGTTTTTCAGCCCGAAATAAACGCGTTTTTTCAGACAACTGAATCCCCATGTAACAGCAAGGCTCAGAGGAGCCCACACACTCAGCTCTTAACCCCAGTGTGCAGAAAGGGTCAAAACGTGTTTTTCAGCAGAAATAAACATGTTTCTGCAAGTTTGGTCAACCCCATGTAAGTTATGGGGCAGTAACAGAACACTTTTCAAAACGTGTTTTTCAGCCCGAAATAAACGCGTTTTTTCAGACAACTGAATCCCCATGTAACAGCAAGGCTCAGAGGAGCCCACACACTCAGCTCTTAACCCCAGTGTGCAGAAAGGGTCACAACGTGTTTTTCAGCAGAAATAAACATGTTTCTGCAAGTTTGGTCAACCCCATGTAAGTTATGGGACAGTAACAGAACACTTTTCAAAACGTGTTTTTCAGCCCGAAATAAACGCGTTTTTTCAGACAACTGAATCCCCATGTAACAGCAAGGCTCAGAGGAGCCCACACACTCAGCTCTTAACCCCAGTGTGCAGAAAGGGTCAAAACGTGTTTTTCAGCAGAAATAAACATGTTTCTGCAAGTTTGGTCAACCCCATGTAAGTTATGGGGCAGTAACAGAACACTTTTCAAAACGTGTTTTTCAGCCCGAAATAAACGCGTTTTTTCAGACAACTGAATCCCCATGTAACAGCAAGGCTCAGAGGAGCCCACACACTCAGCTCTTAACCCCAGTGTGCAGAAAGGGTCACAACGTGTTTTTCAGCAGAAATAAACATGTTTCTGCAAGTTTGGTCAACCCCATGTAAGTTATGGGACAGTAACAGAACACTTTTCAAAACGTGTTTTTCAGCCCGAAATAAACGCGTTTTTTCAGACAACTGAATCCCCATGTAACAGCAAGGCTCAGAGGAGCCCACACACTCAGCTCTTAACCCCAGTGTGCAGAAAGGGTCAAAACGTGTTTTTCAGCAGAAATAAACATGTTTCTGCAAGTTTGGTCAACCCCATGTAAGTTATGGGGCAGTAACAGAACACTTTTCAAAACGTGTTTTTCAGCCCGAAATAAACGCGTTTTTTCAGACAACTGAATCCCCATGTAACAGCAAGGCTCAGAGGAGCCCACACACTCAGATCTTAACCCCAGTGTGCAGAAAGGGTCAAAACGTGTTTTTCAGCAGAAATAAACATGTTTCTGCAAGTTTGGTCAACCCCATGTAAATTATGGGGCAGTAACAGAACACTTTTCAAAACGTGTTTTTCAGCCCGAAATAAACGCGTTTTTTCAGACAACTGAATCCCCATGTAACAGCAAGGCTCAGAGGAGCCCACACACTCAGCTCTTAACCCCAGTGTGCAGAAAGGGTCAAAACGTGTTTTTCAGCAGAAATAAACATGTTTCTGCAAGTTTGGTCAACCCCATGTAAGTTATGGGGCAGTAACAGAACACTTTTCAAAACGTGTTTTTCAGCCCGAAATAAACGCGTTTTTTCAGACAACTGAATCCCCATGCAGCAGCAAGGCTCAGAGGAGCCCACACACTCAGCTCTTAACCCCAGTGTGCAGAAAGAGTCAAAACGTGTTTTTCAGCAGAAATAAACATGTTTCTGCAAGTTTGGTCAACCCCATGTAAGTTATGGGGCAGTAACAGCACACTTTTCAAAACGTGTTTTTCAGCCCGAAATAAACGCGTTTTTTCAGACATCTGAATCCCCATGTAACAGCAAGGCTCAGAGGAGCCCACACACTCAGCTCTTAACCCCAGTGTGCAGAAAGGGTCAAAACGTGTTTTTCAGCAGAAATAAACATGTTTCTGCAAGTTTGGTCAACCCCATGTAAGTTATGGGGCAGTAACAGAACACTTTTCAAAACGTGTTTTTCAGCCCGAAATAAACGCGTTTTTTCAGACAACTGAATCCCCATGTAACAGCAAGGCTCAGAGGAGCCCACACACTCAGCTCTTAACCCCAGTGTGCAGAAAGGGTCACAACGTGTTTTTCAGCAGAAATAAACATGTTTCTGCAAGTTTGGTCAACCCCATGTAAGTTATGGGACAGTAACAGAACACTTTTCAAAACGTGTTTTTCAGCCCGAAATAAACGCGTTTTTTCAGACAACTGAATCCCCATGTAACAGCAAGGCTCAGAGGAGCCCACACACTCAGCTCTTAACCCCAGTGTGCAGAAAGGGTCAAAACGTGTTTTTCAGCAGAAATAAACATGTTTCTGCAAGTTTGGTCAACCCCATGTAAGTTATGGGGCAGTAACAGAACACTTTTCAAAACGTGTTTTTCAGCCCGAAATAAACGCATTTTTTCAGACAACTGAATCCCCATGTAACAGCAAGGCTCAGAGGAGCCCACACACTCAGCTCTTAACCCCAGTGTGCAGAAAGGGTCAAAACGTGTTTTTCAGCAGAAATAAACATGTTTCTGCAAGTTTGGTCAACCCCATGTAAGTTATGGGGCAGTAACAGAACACTTTTCAAAACGTGTTTTTCAGCCCGAAATAAACGCGTTTTTTCAGACAACTGAATCCCCATGTAACAGCAAGGCTCAGAGGAGCCCACACACTCAGCTCTTAACCCCAGTGTGCAGAAAGGGTCAAAACGTGTTTTTCAGCAGAAATAAACATGTTTCTGCAAGTTTGGTCAACCCCATGTAAGTTATGGGGCAGTAACAGAACACTTTTCAAAACGTGTTTTTCAGCCCGAAATAAACGCGTTTTTTCAGACAACTGAATCCCCATGTAACAGCAAGGCTCAGAGGAGCCCACACACTCAGCTCTTAACCCCAGTGTGCAGAAAGGGTCAAAACGTGTTTTTCAGCAGAAATAAACATGTTTCTGCAAGTTTGGTCAACCCCATGTAAGTTATGGGGCAGTAACAGAACACTTTTCAAAACGTGTTTTTCAGCCCGAAATAAACGCGTTTTTTCAGACAACTGAATCCCCATGTAACAGCAAGGCTCAGAGGAGCCCACACACTCAGCTCTTAACCCCAGTGTGCAGAAAGGGTCACAACGTGTTTTTCAGCAGAAATAAACATGTTTCTGCAAGTTTGGTCAACCCCATGTAAGTTATGGGACAGTAACAGAACACTTTTCAAAACGTGTTTTTCAGCCCGAAATAAACGCGTTTTTTCAGACAACTGAATCCCCATGTAACAGCAAGGCTCAGAGGAGCCCACACACTCAGCTCTTAACCCCAGTGTGCAGAAAGGGTCAAAACGTGTTTTTCAGCAGAAATAAACATGTTTCTGCAAGTTTGGTCAACCCCATGTAAGTTATGGGGCAGTAACAGAACACTTTTCAAAACGTGTTTTTCAGCCCGAAATAAACGCATTTTTTCAGACAACTGAATCCCCATGTAACAGCAAGGCTCAGAGGAGCCCACACACTCAGCTCTTAACCCCAGTGTGCAGAAAGGGTCAAAACGTGTTTTTCAGCAGAAATAAACATGTTTCTGCAAGTTTGGTCAACCCCATGTAAGTTATGGGGCAGTAACAGAACACTTTTCAAAACGTGTTTTTCAGCCCGAAATAAACGCGTTTTTTCAGACAACTGAATCCCCATGTAACAGCAAGGCTCAGAGGAGCCCACACACTCAGCTCTTAACCCCAGTGTGCAGAAAGGGTCAAAACGTGTTTTTCAGCAGAAATAAACATGTTTCTGCAAGTTTGGTCAACCCCATGTAAGTTATGGGGCAGTAACAGAACACTTTTCAAAACGTGTTTTTCAGCCCGAAATAAACGCGTTTTTTCAGACAACTGAATCCCCATGTAACAGCAAGGCTCAGAGGAGCCCACACACTCAGCTCTTAACCCCAGTGTGCAGAAAGGGTCACAACGTGTTTTTCAGCAGAAATAAACATGTTTCTGCAAGTTTGGTCAACCCCATGTAAGTTATGGGACAGTAACAGAACACTTTTCAAAACGTGTTTTTCAGCCCGAAATAAACGCGTTTTTTCAGACAACTGAATCCCCATGTAACAGCAAGGCTCAGAGGAGCCCACACACTCAGCTCTTAACCCCAGTGTGCAGAAAGGGTCAAAACGTGTTTTTCAGCAGAAATAAACATGTTTCTGCAAGTTTGGTCAACCCCATGTAAGTTATGGGGCAGTAACAGAACACTTTTCAAAACGTGTTTTTCAGCCCGAAATAAACGCGTTTTTTCAGACAACTGAATCCCCATGTAACAGCAAGGCTCAGAGGAGCCCACACACTCAGCTCTTAACCCCAGTGTGCAGAAAGGGTCAAAACGTGTTTTTCAGCTGAAATAAACATGTTTCTGCAAGTTTGGTCAACCCCATGTAAGTTATGGGGCAGTAACAGAACACTTTTCAAAACGTGTTTTTCAGCCCGAAATAAACGCGTTTTTTCAGACAACTGAATCCCCATGTAACAGCAAGGCTCAGAGGAGCCCACACACTCAGATCTTAACCCCAGTGTGCAGAAAGGGTCAAAACGTGTTTTTCAGCAGAAATAAACATGTTTCTGCAAGTTTGGTCAACCCCATGTAAATTATGGGGCAGTAACAGAACACTTTTCAAAACGTGTTTTTCAGCCCGAAATAAACGCGTTTTTTCAGACAACTGAATCCCCATGTAACAGCAAGGCTCAGAGGAGCCCACACACTCAGCTCTTAACCCCAGTGTGCAGAAAGGGTCAAAACGTGTTTTTCAGCAGAAATAAACATGTTTCTGCAAGTTTGGTCAACCCCATGTAAGTTATGGGGCAGTAACAGAACACTTTTCAAAACGTGTTTTTCAGCCCGAAATAAACGCGTTTTTTCAGACAACTGAATCCCCATGCAGCAGCAAGGCTCAGAGGAGCCCACACACTCAGCTCTTAACCCCAGTGTGCAGAAAGGGTCACAACGTGTTTTTCAGCAGAAATAAACATGTTTCTGCAAGTTTGGTCAACCCCATGTAAGTTATGGGACAGTAACAGAACACTTTTCAAAACGTGTTTTTCAGCCCGAAATAAACGCGTTTTTTCAGACAACTGAATCCCCATGTAACAGCAAGGCTCAGAGGAGCCCACACACTCAGCTCTTAACCCCAGTGTGCAGAAAGGGTCAAAACGTGTTTTTCAGCAGAAATAAACATGTTTCTGCAAGTTTGGTCAACCCCATGTAAGTTATGGGGCAGTAACAGAACACTTTTCAAAACGTGTTTTTCAGCCCGAAATAAACGCGTTTTTTCAGACAACTGAATCCCCATGTAACAGCAAGGCTCAGAGGAGCCCACACACTCAGATCTTAACCCCAGTGTGCAGAAAGGGTCAAAACGTGTTTTTCAGCAGAAATAAACATGTTTCTGCAAGTTTGGTCAACCCCATGTAAATTATGGGGCAGTAACAGAACACTTTTCAAAACGTGTTTTTCAGCCCGAAATAAACGCGTTTTTTCAGACAACTGAATCCCCATGTAACAGCAAGGCTCAGAGGAGCCCACACACTCAGCTCTTAACCCCAGTGTGCAGAAAGGGTCAAAACGTGTTTTTCAGCAGAAATAAACATGTTTCTGCAAGTTTGGTCAACCCCATGTAAGTTATGGGGCAGTAACAGAACACTTTTCAAAACGTGTTTTTCAGCCCGAAATAAACGCGTTTTTTCAGACAACTGAATCCCCATGCAGCAGCAAGGCTCAGAGGAGCCCACACACTCAGCTCTTAACCCCAGTGTGCAGAAAGAGTCAAAACGTGTTTTTCAGCAGAAATAAACATGTTTCTGCAAGTTTGGTCAACCCCATGTAAGTTATGGGGCAGTAACAGCACACTTTTCAAAACGTGTTTTTCAGCCCGAAATAAACGCGTTTTTTCAGACATCTGAATCCCCATGTAACAGCAAGGCTCAGAGGAGCCCACACACTCAGCTCTTAACCCCAGTGTGCAGAAAGGGTCAAAACGTGTTTTTCAGCAGAAATAAACATTTTTCTGCAAGTTTGGTCAACCCCATGTAAGTTATGGGGCAGTAACAGAACACTTTTCAAAACGTGTTTTTCAGCCCGAAATAAACGCGTTTTTTCAGACAACTGAATCCCCATGTAACAGAAAGGCTCAGAGGAGCCCACACACTCAGCTCTTAACCCCAGTGTGCAGAAAGGGTCAAAACGTGTTTTTCAGCAGAAATAAACATGTTTCTGCAAGTTTGGTCAACCCCATGTAAGTTATGGGACAGTAACAGAACACTTTTCAAAACGTGTTTTTCAGCCCGAAATAAACGCGTTTTTTCAGACAACTGAATCCCCATGTAACAGCAAGGCTCAGAGGAGCCCACACACTCAGCTCTTAACCCCAGTGTGCAGAAAGAGTCAAAACGTGTTTTTCAGCAGAAATAAACATGTTTCTGCAAGTTTGGTCAACCCCATGTAAATTATGGGGCAGTAACAGAACACTTTTCAAAACGTGTTTTTCAGCCCGAAATAAACGCGTTTTTTCAGACAACTGAATCCCCATGTAACAGCAAGGCTCAGAGGAGCCCACACACTCAGCTCTTAACCCCAGTGTGCAGAAAGGGTCAAAACGTGTTTTTCAGCAGAAATAAACATGTTTCTGCAAGTTTGGTCAACCCCATGTAAGTTATGGGGCAGTAACAGAACACTTTTCAAAACGTGTTTTTCAGCCCGAAATAAACGCGTTTTTTCAGACAACTGAATCCCCATGCAGCAGCAAGGCTCAGAGGAGCCCACACACTCAGCTCTTAACCCCAGTGTGCAGAAAGAGTCAAAACGTGTTTTTCAGCATAAATAAACATGTTTCTGCAAGTTTGGTCAACCCCATGTAAGTTATGGGGCAGTAACAGCACACTTTTCAAAACGTGTTTTTCAGCCCGAAATAAACGCGTTTTTTCAGACATCTGAATCCCCATGTAACAGCAAGGCTCAGAGGAGCCCACACACTCAGCTCTTAACCCCAGTGTGCAGAAAGGGTCAAAACGTGTTTTTCAGCAGAAATAAACATGTTTCTGCAAGTTTGGTCAACCCTATGTAAGTTATGGGACAGTAACAGAACACTTTTCAAAACGTGTTTTTCAGCCCGAAATAAACGCGTTTTTTCAGACAACTGAATCCCCATGTAACAGCAAGGCTCAGAGGAGCCCACACACTCAGCTCTTAACCCCAGTGTGCAGAAAGGGTCAAAACGTGTTTTTCAGCAGAAATAAACATGTTTCTGCAAGTTTGGTCAACCCCATGTAAGTTATGGGGCAGTAACAGAATACTTTTCAAAACGTGTTTTTCAGCCCGAAATAAACGCGTTTTTTCAGACAACTGAATCCCCATGTAACAGCAAGGCTCAGAGGAGCCCACACACTCAGCTCTTAACCCCAGTGTGCAGAAAGGGTCACAACGTGTTTTTCAGCAGAAATAAACATGTTTCTGCAAGTTTGGTCAACCCCATGTAAGTTATGGGACAGTAACAGAACACTTTTCAAAACGTGTTTTTCAGCCCGAAATAAACGCGTTTTTTCAGACAACTGAATCCCCATGTAACAGCAAGGCTCAGAGGAGCCCACACACTCAGCTCTTAACCCCAGTGTGCAGAAAGGGTCACAACGTGTTTTTCAGCAGAAATAAACATGTTTCTGCAAGTTTGGTCAACCCCATGTAAGTTATGGGGCAGTAACAGAACACTTTTCAAAACGTGTTTTTCAGCCCGAAATAAACGCGTTTTTTCAGACAACTGAATCCCCATGTAACAGCAAGGCTCAGAGGAGCCCACACACTCAGCTCTTAACCCCAGTGTGCAGAAAGGGTCACAACGTGTTTTTCAGCAGAAATAAACATGTTTCTGCAAGTTTGGTCAACCCCATGTAAGTTATGGGACAGTAACAGAACACTTTTCAAAACGTGTTTTTCAGCCCGAAATAAACGCGTTTTTTCAGACAACTGAATCCCCATGTAACAGCAAGGCTCAGAGGAGCCCACACACTCAGCTCTTAACCCCAGTGTGCAGAAAGGGTCAAAACGTGTTTTTCAGCAGAAATAAACATGTTTCTGCAAGTTTGGTCAACCCCATGTAAGTTATGGGGCAGTAACAGAACACTTTTCAAAACGTGTTTTTCAGCCCGAAATAAACGCGTTTTTTCAGACAACTGAATCCCCATGTAACAGCAAGGCTCAGAGGAGCCCACACACTCAGCTCTTAACCCCAGTGTGCAGAAAGGGTCACAACGTGTTTTTCAGCAGAAATAAACATGTTTCTGCAAGTTTGGTCAACCCCATGTAAGTTATGGGACAGTAACAGAACACTTTTCAAAACGTGTTTTTCAGCCCGAAATAAACGCGTTTTTTCAGACAACTGAATCCCCATGTAACAGCAAGGCTCAGAGGAGCCCACACACTCAGCTCTTAACCCCAGTGTGCAGAAAGGGTCAAAACGTGTTTTTCAGCAGAAATAAACATGTTTCTGCAAGTTTGGTCAACCCCATGTAAGTTATGGGGCAGTAACAGAACACTTTTCAAAACGTGTTTTTCAGCCCGAAATAAACGCGTTTTTTCAGACAACTGAATCCCCATGTAACAGAAAGGCTCAGAGGAGCCCACACACTCAGCTCTTAACCCCAGTGTGCAGAAAGGGTCAAAACGTGTTTTTCAGCAGAAATAAACATGTTTCTGCAAGTTTGGTCAACCCCATGTAAGTTATGGGACAGTAACAGAACACTTTTCAAAACGTGTTTTTCAGCCCGAAATAAACGCGTTTTTTCAGACAACTGAATCCCCATGTAACAGCAAGGCTCAGAGGAGCCCACACACTCAGCTCTTAACCCCAGTGTGCAGAAAGAGTCAAAACGTGTTTTTCAGCAGAAATAAACATGTTTCTGCAAGTTTGGTCAACCCCATGTAAATTATGGGGCAGTAACAGAACACTTTTCAAAACGTGTTTTTCAGCCCGAAATAAACGCGTTTTTTCAGACAACTGAATCCCCATGTAACAGCAAGGCTCAGAGGAGCCCACACACTCAGCTCTTAACCCCAGTGTGCAGAAAGGGTCAAAACGTGTTTTTCAGCAGAAATAAACATGTTTCTGCAAGTTTGGTCAACCCCATGTAAGTTATGGGGCAGTAACAGAACACTTTTCAAAACGTGTTTTTCAGCCCGAAATAAACGCGTTTTTTCAGACAACTGAATCCCCATGCAGCAGCAAGGCTCAGAGGAGCCCACACACTCAGCTCTTAACCCCAGTGTGCAGAAAGAGTCAAAACGTGTTTTTCAGCAGAAATAAACATGTTTCTGCAAGTTTGGTCAACCCCATGTAAGTTATGGGGCAGTAACAGCACACTTTTCAAAACGTGTTTTTCAGCCCGAAATAAACGCGTTTTTTCAGACATCTGAATCCCCATGTAACAGCAAGGCTCAGAGGAGCCCACACACTCAGCTCTTAACCCCAGTGTGCAGAAAGGGTCAAAACGTGTTTTTCAGCAGAAATAAACATGTTTCTGCAAGTTTGGTCAACCCTATGTAAGTTATGGGACAGTAACAGAACACTTTTCAAAACGTGTTTTTCAGCCCGAAATAAACGCGTTTTTTCAGACAACTGAATCCCCATGTAACAGCAAGGCTCAGAGGAGCCCACACACTCAGCTCTTAACCCCAGTGTGCAGAAAGGGTCAAAACGTGTTTTTCAGCAGAAATAAACATGTTTCTGCAAGTTTGGTCAACCCCATGTAAGTTATGGGGCAGTAACAGAATACTTTTCAAAACGTGTTTTTCAGCCCGAAATAAACGCGTTTTTTCAGACAACTGAATCCCCATGTAACAGCAAGGCTCAGAGGAGCCCACACACTCAGCTCTTAACCCCAGTGTGCAGAAAGGGTCACAACGTGTTTTTCAGCAGAAATAAACATGTTTCTGCAAGTTTGGTCAACCCCATGTAAATTATGGGGCAGTAACAGAACACTTTTCAAAACGTGTTTTTCAGCCCGAAATAAACGCGTTTTTTCAGACAACTGAATCCCCATGTAACAGCAAGGCTCAGAGGAGCCCACACACTCAGCTCTTAACCCCAGTGTGCAGAAAGGGTCACAACGTGTTTTTCAGCAGAAATAAACATGTTTCTGCAAGTTTGGTCAACCCCATGTAAGTTATGGGACAGTAACAGAACACTTTTCAAAACGTGTTTTTCAGCCCGAAATAAACGCGTTTTTTCAGACAACTGAATCCCCATGTAACAGCAAGGCTCAGAGGAGCCCACACACTCAGCTCTTAACCCCAGTGTGCAGAAAGGGTCAAAACGTGTTTTTCAGCAGAAATAAACATGTTTCTGCAAGTTTGGTCAACCCCATGTAAGTTATGGGGCAGTAACAGAACACTTTTCAAAACGTGTTTTTCAGCCCGAAATAAACGCGTTTTTTCAGACAACTGAATCCCCATGTAACAGCAAGGCTCAGAGGAGCCCACACACTCAGCTCTTAACCCCAGTGTGCAGAAAGGGTCACAACGTGTTTTTCAGCAGAAATAAACATGTTTCTGCAAGTTTGGTCAACCCCATGTAAGTTATGGGACAGTAACAGAACACTTTTCAAAACGTGTTTTTCAGCCCGAAATAAACGCGTTTTTTCAGACAACTGAATCCCCATGTAACAGCAAGGCTCAGAGGAGCCCACACACTCAGCTCTTAACCCCAGTGTGCAGAAAGGGTCAAAACGTGTTTTTCAGCAGAAATAAACATGTTTCTGCAAGTTTGGTCAACCCCATGTAAGTTATGGGGCAGTAACAGAACACTTTTCAAAACGTGTTTTTCAGCCCGAAATAAACGCGTTTTTTCAGACAACTGAATCCCCATGTAACAGCAAGGCTCAGAGGAGCCCACACACTCAGCTCTTAACCCCAGTGTGCAGAAAGGGTCACAACGTGTTTTTCAGCAGAAATAAACATGTTTCTGCAAGTTTGGTCAACCCCATGTAAGTTATGGGACAGTAACAGAACACTTTTCAAAACGTGTTTTTCAGCCCGAAATAAACGCGTTTTTTCAGACAACTGAATCCCCATGTAACAGCAAGGCTCAGAGGAGCCCACACACTCAGCTCTTAACCCCAGTGTGCAGAAAGGGTCAAAACGTGTTTTTCAGCAGAAATAAACATGTTTCTGCAAGTTTGGTCAACCCCATGTAAGTTATGGGGCAGTAACAGAACACTTTTCAAAACGTGTTTTTCAGCCCGAAATAAACGCGTTTTTTCAGACAACTGAATCCCCATGTAACAGCAAGGCTCAGAGGAGCCCACACACTCAGCTCTTAACCCCAGTGTGCAGAAAGGGTCACAACGTGTTTTTCAGCAGAAATAAACATGTTTCTGCAAGTTTGGTCAACCCCATGTAAGTTATGGGACAGTAACAGAACACTTTTCAAAACGTGTTTTTCAGCCCGAAATAAACGCGTTTTTTCAGACAACTGAATCCCCATGTAACAGCAAGGCTCAGAGGAGCCCACACACTCAGCTCTTAACCCCAGTGTGCAGAAAGGGTCAAAACGTGTTTTTCAGCAGAAATAAACATGTTTCTGCAAGTTTGGTCAACCCCATGTAAGTTATGGGGCAGTAACAGAACACTTTTCAAAACGTGTTTTTCAGCCCGAAATAAACGCGTTTTTTCAGACAACTGAATCCCCATGTAACAGCAAGGCTCAGAGGAGCCCACACACTCAGCTCTTAACCCCAGTGTGCAGAAAGGGTCACAACGTGTTTTTCAGCAGAAATAAACATGTTTCTGCAAGTTTGGTCAACCCCATGTAAGTTATGGGGCAGTAACAGAACACTTTTCAAAACGTGTTTTTCAGCCCGAAATAAACGCGTTTTTTCAGACAACTGAATCCCCATGTAACAGCAAGGCTCAGAGGAGCCCACACACTCAGCTCTTAACCCCAGTGTGCAGAAAGGGTCACAACGTGTTTTTCAGCAGAAATAAACATGTTTCTGCAAGTTTGGTCAACCCCATGTAAGTTATGGGACAGTAACAGAACACTTTTCAAAACGTGTTTTTCAGCCCGAAATAAACGCGTTTTTTCAGACAACTGAATCCCCATGTAACAGCAAGGCTCAGAGGAGCCCACACACTCAGCTCTTAACCCCAGTGTGCAGAAAGGGTCAAAACGTGTTTTTCAGCAGAAATAAACATGTTTCTGCAAGTTTGGTCAACCCCATGTAAGTTATGGGGCAGTAACAGAACACTTTTCAAAACGTGTTTTTCAGCCCGAAATAAACGCGTTTTTTCAGACAACTGAATCCCCATGTAACAGAAAGGCTCAGAGGAGCCCACACACTCAGCTCTTAACCCCAGTGTGCAGAAAGGGTCAAAACGTGTTTTTCAGCAGAAATAAACATGTTTCTGCAAGTTTGGTCAACCCCATGTAAGTTATGGGACAGTAACAGAACACTTTTCAAAACGTGTTTTTCAGCCCGAAATAAACGCGTTTTTTCAGACAACTGAATCCCCATGTAACAGCAAGGCTCAGAGGAGCCCACACACTCAGCTCTTAACCCCAGTGTGCAGAAAGAGTCAAAACGTGTTTTTCAGCAGAAATAAACATGTTTCTGCAAGTTTGGTCAACCCCATGTAAATTATGGGGCAGTAACAGAACACTTTTCAAAACGTGTTTTTCAGCCCGAAATAAACGCGTTTTTTCAGACAACTGAATCCCCATGTAACAGCAAGGCTCAGAGGAGCCCACACACTCAGCTCTTAACCCCAGTGTGCAGAAAGGGTCAAAACGTGTTTTTCAGCAGAAATAAACATGTTTCTGCAAGTTTGGTCAACCCCATGTAAGTTATGGGGCAGTAACAGAACACTTTTCAAAACGTGTTTTTCAGCCCGAAATAAACGCGTTTTTTCAGACAACTGAATCCCCATGCAGCAGCAAGGCTCAGAGGAGCCCACACACTCAGCTCTTAACCCCAGTGTGCAGAAAGAGTCAAAACGTGTTTTTCAGCAGAAATAAACATGTTTCTGCAAGTTTGGTCAACCCCATGTAAGTTATGGGGCAGTAACAGCACACTTTTCAAAACGTGTTTTTCAGCCCGAAATAAACGCGTTTTTTCAGACATCTGAATCCCCATGTAACAGCAAGGCTCAGAGGAGCCCACACACTCAGCTCTTAACCCCAGTGTGCAGAAAGGGTCAAAACGTGTTTTTCAGCAGAAATAAACATGTTTCTGCAAGTTTGGTCAACCCTATGTAAGTTATGGGACAGTAACAGAACACTTTTCAAAACGTGTTTTTCAGCCCGAAATAAACGCGTTTTTTCAGACAACTGAATCCCCATGTAACAGCAAGGCTCAGAGGAGCCCACACACTCAGCTCTTAACCCCAGTGTGCAGAAAGGGTCAAAACGTGTTTTTCAGCAGAAATAAACATGTTTCTGCAAGTTTGGTCAACCCCATGTAAGTTATGGGGCAGTAACAGAATACTTTTCAAAACGTGTTTTTCAGCCCGAAATAAACGCGTTTTTTCAGACAACTGAATCCCCATGTAACAGCAAGGCTCAGAGGAGCCCACACACTCAGCTCTTAACCCCAGTGTGCAGAAAGGGTCACAACGTGTTTTTCAGCAGAAATAAACATGTTTCTGCAAGTTTGGTCAACCCCATGTAAATTATGGGGCAGTAACAGAACACTTTTCAAAACGTGTTTTTCAGCCCGAAATAAACGCGTTTTTTCAGACAACTGAATCCCCATGTAACAGCAAGGCTCAGAGGAGCCCACACACTCAGCTCTTAACCCCAGTGTGCAGAAAGGGTCACAACGTGTTTTTCAGCAGAAATAAACATGTTTCTGCAAGTTTGGTCAACCCCATGTAAGTTATGGGACAGTAACAGAACACTTTTCAAAACGTGTTTTTCAGCCCGAAATAAACGCGTTTTTTCAGACAACTGAATCCCCATGTAACAGCAAGGCTCAGAGGAGCCCACACACTCAGCTCTTAACCCCAGTGTGCAGAAAGGGTCAAAACGTGTTTTTCAGCAGAAATAAACATGTTTCTGCAAGTTTGGTCAACCCCATGTAAGTTATGGGGCAGTAACAGAACACTTTTCAAAACGTGTTTTTCAGCCCGAAATAAACGCGTTTTTTCAGACAACTGAATCCCCATGTAACAGCAAGGCTCAGAGGAGCCCACACACTCAGCTCTTAACCCCAGTGTGCAGAAAGGGTCACAACGTGTTTTTCAGCAGAAATAAACATGTTTCTGCAAGTTTGGTCAACCCCATGTAAGTTATGGGACAGTAACAGAACACTTTTCAAAACGTGTTTTTCAGCCCGAAATAAACGCGTTTTTTCAGACAACTGAATCCCCATGTAACAGCAAGGCTCAGAGGAGCCCACACACTCAGCTCTTAACCCCAGTGTGCAGAAAGGGTCAAAACGTGTTTTTCAGCAGAAATAAACATGTTTCTGCAAGTTTGGTCAACCCCATGTAAGTTATGGGGCAGTAACAGAACACTTTTCAAAACGTGTTTTTCAGCCCGAAATAAACGCGTTTTTTCAGACAACTGAATCCCCATGTAACAGCAAGGCTCAGAGGAGCCCACACACTCAGCTCTTAACCCCAGTGTGCAGAAAGGGTCACAACGTGTTTTTCAGCAGAAATAAACATGTTTCTGCAAGTTTGGTCAACCCCATGTAAGTTATGGGACAGTAACAGAACACTTTTCAAAACGTGTTTTTCAGCCCGAAATAAACGCGTTTTTTCAGACAACTGAATCCCCATGTAACAGCAAGGCTCAGAGGAGCCCACACACTCAGCTCTTAACCCCAGTGTGCAGAAAGGGTCAAAACGTGTTTTTCAGCAGAAATAAACATGTTTCTGCAAGTTTGGTCAACCCCATGTAAGTTATGGGGCAGTAACAGAACACTTTTCAAAACGTGTTTTTCAGCCCGAAATAAACGCGTTTTTTCAGACAACTGAATCCCCATGTAACAGCAAGGCTCAGAGGAGCCCACACACTCAGATCTTAACCCCAGTGTGCAGAAAGGGTCAAAACGTGTTTTTCAGCAGAAATAAACATGTTTCTGCAAGTTTGGTCAACCCCATGTAAATTATGGGGCAGTAACAGAACACTTTTCAAAACGTGTTTTTCAGCCCGAAATAAACGCGTTTTTTCAGACAACTGAATCCCCATGTAACAGCAAGGCTCAGAGGAGCCCACACACTCAGATCTTAACCCCAGTGTGCAGAAAGGGTCAAAACGTGTTTTTCAGCAGAAATAAACATGTTTCTGCAAGTTTGGTCAACCCCATGTAAATTATGGGGCAGTAACAGAACACTTTTCAAAACGTGTTTTTCAGCCCGAAATAAACGCGTTTTTTCAGACAACTGAATCCCCATGTAACAGCAAGGCTCAGAGGAGCCCACACACTCAGCTCTTAACCCCAGTGTGCAGAAAGGGTCAAAACGTGTTTTTCAGCAGAAATAAACATGTTTCTGCAAGTTTGGTCAACCCCATGTAAGTTATGGGGCAGTAACAGAACACTTTTCAAAACGTGTTTTTCAGCCCGAAATAAACGCGTTTTTTCAGACAACTGAATCCCCATGCAGCAGCAAGGCTCAGAGGAGCCCACACACTCAGCTCTTAACCCCAGTGTGCAGAAAGAGTCAAAACGTGTTTTTCAGCAGAAATAAACATGTTTCTGCAAGTTTGGTCAACCCCATGTAAGTTATGGGGCAGTAACAGCACACTTTTCAAAACGTGTTTTTCAGCCCGAAATAAACGCGTTTTTTCAGACATCTGAATCCCCATGTAACAGCAAGGCTCAGAGGAGCCCACACACTCAGCTCTTAACCCCAGTGTGCAGAAAGGGTCAAAACGTGTTTTTCAGCAGAAATAAACATTTTTCTGCAAGTTTGGTCAACCCCATGTAAGTTATGGGGCAGTAACAGAACACTTTTCAAAACGTGTTTTTCAGCCCGAAATAAACGCGTTTTTTCAGACAACTGAATCCCCATGTAACAGAAAGGCTCAGAGGAGCCCACACACTCAGCTCTTAACCCCAGTGTGCAGAAAGGGTCAAAACGTGTTTTTCAGCAGAAATAAACATGTTTCTGCAAGTTTGGTCAACCCCATGTAAGTTATGGGACAGTAACAGAACACTTTTCAAAACGTGTTTTTCAGCCCGAAATAAACGCGTTTTTTCAGACAACTGAATCCCCATGTAACAGCAAGGCTCAGAGGAGCCCACACACTCAGCTCTTAACCCCAGTGTGCAGAAAGAGTCAAAACGTGTTTTTCAGCAGAAATAAACATGTTTCTGCAAGTTTGGTCAACCCCATGTAAATTATGGGGCAGTAACAGAACACTTTTCAAAACGTGTTTTTCAGCCCGAAATAAACGCGTTTTTTCAGACAACTGAATCCCCATGTAACAGCAAGGCTCAGAGGAGCCCACACACTCAGCTCTTAACCCCAGTGTGCAGAAAGGGTCAAAACGTGTTTTTCAGCAGAAATAAACATGTTTCTGCAAGTTTGGTCAACCCCATGTAAGTTATGGGGCAGTAACAGAACACTTTTCAAAACGTGTTTTTCAGCCCGAAATAAACGCGTTTTTTCAGACAACTGAATCCCCATGCAGCAGCAAGGCTCAGAGGAGCCCACACACTCAGCTCTTAACCCCAGTGTGCAGAAAGAGTCAAAACGTGTTTTTCAGCATAAATAAACATGTTTCTGCAAGTTTGGTCAACCCCATGTAAGTTATGGGGCAGTAACAGCACACTTTTCAAAACGTGTTTTTCAGCCCGAAATAAACGCGTTTTTTCAGACATCTGAATCCCCATGTAACAGCAAGGCTCAGAGGAGCCCACACACTCAGCTCTTAACCCCAGTGTGCAGAAAGGGTCAAAACGTGTTTTTCAGCAGAAATAAACATGTTTCTGCAAGTTTGGTCAACCCTATGTAAGTTATGGGACAGTAACAGAACACTTTTCAAAACGTGTTTTTCAGCCCGAAATAAACGCGTTTTTTCAGACAACTGAATCCCCATGTAACAGCAAGGCTCAGAGGAGCCCACACACTCAGCTCTTAACCCCAGTGTGCAGAAAGGGTCAAAACGTGTTTTTCAGCAGAAATAAACATGTTTCTGCAAGTTTGGTCAACCCCATGTAAGTTATGGGGCAGTAACAGAATACTTTTCAAAACGTGTTTTTCAGCCCGAAATAAACGCGTTTTTTCAGACAACTGAATCCCCATGTAACAGCAAGGCTCAGAGGAGCCCACACACTCAGCTCTTAACCCCAGTGTGCAGAAAGGGTCACAACGTGTTTTTCAGCAGAAATAAACATGTTTCTGCAAGTTTGGTCAACCCCATGTAAGTTATGGGACAGTAACAGAACACTTTTCAAAACGTGTTTTTCAGCCCGAAATAAACGCGTTTTTTCAGACAACTGAATCCCCATGTAACAGCAAGGCTCAGAGGAGCCCACACACTCAGCTCTTAACCCCAGTGTGCAGAAAGGGTCACAACGTGTTTTTCAGCAGAAATAAACATGTTTCTGCAAGTTTGGTCAACCCCATGTAAGTTATGGGGCAGTAACAGAACACTTTTCAAAACGTGTTTTTCAGCCCGAAATAAACGCGTTTTTTCAGACAACTGAATCCCCATGTAACAGCAAGGCTCAGAGGAGCCCACACACTCAGCTCTTAACCCCAGTGTGCAGAAAGGGTCACAACGTGTTTTTCAGCAGAAATAAACATGTTTCTGCAAGTTTGGTCAACCCCATGTAAGTTATGGGACAGTAACAGAACACTTTTCAAAACGTGTTTTTCAGCCCGAAATAAACGCGTTTTTTCAGACAACTGAATCCCCATGTAACAGCAAGGCTCAGAGGAGCCCACACACTCAGCTCTTAACCCCAGTGTGCAGAAAGGGTCAAAACGTGTTTTTCAGCAGAAATAAACATGTTTCTGCAAGTTTGGTCAACCCCATGTAAGTTATGGGGCAGTAACAGAACACTTTTCAAAACGTGTTTTTCAGCCCGAAATAAACGCGTTTTTTCAGACAACTGAATCCCCATGTAACAGCAAGGCTCAGAGGAGCCCACACACTCAGCTCTTAACCCCAGTGTGCAGAAAGGGTCACAACGTGTTTTTCAGCAGAAATAAACATGTTTCTGCAAGTTTGGTCAACCCCATGTAAGTTATGGGACAGTAACAGAACACTTTTCAAAACGTGTTTTTCAGCCCGAAATAAACGCGTTTTTTCAGACAACTGAATCCCCATGTAACAGCAAGGCTCAGAGGAGCCCACACACTCAGCTCTTAACCCCAGTGTGCAGAAAGGGTCAAAACGTGTTTTTCAGCAGAAATAAACATGTTTCTGCAAGTTTGGTCAACCCCATGTAAGTTATGGGGCAGTAACAGAACACTTTTCAAAACGTGTTTTTCAGCCCGAAATAAACGCGTTTTTTCAGACAACTGAATCCCCATGTAACAGAAAGGCTCAGAGGAGCCCACACACTCAGCTCTTAACCCCAGTGTGCAGAAAGGGTCAAAACGTGTTTTTCAGCAGAAATAAACATGTTTCTGCAAGTTTGGTCAACCCCATGTAAGTTATGGGACAGTAACAGAACACTTTTCAAAACGTGTTTTTCAGCCCGAAATAAACGCGTTTTTTCAGACAACTGAATCCCCATGTAACAGCAAGGCTCAGAGGAGCCCACACACTCAGCTCTTAACCCCAGTGTGCAGAAAGAGTCAAAACGTGTTTTTCAGCAGAAATAAACATGTTTCTGCAAGTTTGGTCAACCCCATGTAAATTATGGGGCAGTAACAGAACACTTTTCAAAACGTGTTTTTCAGCCCGAAATAAACGCGTTTTTTCAGACAACTGAATCCCCATGTAACAGCAAGGCTCAGAGGAGCCCACACACTCAGCTCTTAACCCCAGTGTGCAGAAAGGGTCAAAACGTGTTTTTCAGCAGAAATAAACATGTTTCTGCAAGTTTGGTCAACCCCATGTAAGTTATGGGGCAGTAACAGAACACTTTTCAAAACGTGTTTTTCAGCCCGAAATAAACGCGTTTTTTCAGACAACTGAATCCCCATGCAGCAGCAAGGCTCAGAGGAGCCCACACACTCAGCTCTTAACCCCAGTGTGCAGAAAGAGTCAAAACGTGTTTTTCAGCAGAAATAAACATGTTTCTGCAAGTTTGGTCAACCCCATGTAAGTTATGGGGCAGTAACAGCACACTTTTCAAAACGTGTTTTTCAGCCCGAAATAAACGCGTTTTTTCAGACATCTGAATCCCCATGTAACAGCAAGGCTCAGAGGAGCCCACACACTCAGCTCTTAACCCCAGTGTGCAGAAAGGGTCAAAACGTGTTTTTCAGCAGAAATAAACATGTTTCTGCAAGTTTGGTCAACCCTATGTAAGTTATGGGACAGTAACAGAACACTTTTCAAAACGTGTTTTTCAGCCCGAAATAAACGCGTTTTTTCAGACAACTGAATCCCCATGTAACAGCAAGGCTCAGAGGAGCCCACACACTCAGCTCTTAACCCCAGTGTGCAGAAAGGGTCAAAACGTGTTTTTCAGCAGAAATAAACATGTTTCTGCAAGTTTGGTCAACCCCATGTAAGTTATGGGGCAGTAACAGAATACTTTTCAAAACGTGTTTTTCAGCCCGAAATAAACGCGTTTTTTCAGACAACTGAATCCCCATGTAACAGCAAGGCTCAGAGGAGCCCACACACTCAGCTCTTAACCCCAGTGTGCAGAAAGGGTCACAACGTGTTTTTCAGCAGAAATAAACATGTTTCTGCAAGTTTGGTCAACCCCATGTAAGTTATGGGACAGTAACAGAACACTTTTCAAAACGTGTTTTTCAGCCCGAAATAAACGCGTTTTTTCAGACAACTGAATCCCCATGTAACAGCAAGGCTCAGAGGAGCCCACACACTCAGCTCTTAACCCCAGTGTGCAGAAAGGGTCACAACGTGTTTTTCAGCAGAAATAAACATGTTTCTGCAAGTTTGGTCAACCCCATGTAAATTATGGGGCAGTAACAGAACACTTTTCAAAACGTGTTTTTCAGCCCGAAATAAACGCGTTTTTTCAGACAACTGAATCCCCATGTAACAGCAAGGCTCAGAGGAGCCCACACACTCAGCTCTTAACCCCAGTGTGCAGAAAGGGTCACAACGTGTTTTTCAGCAGAAATAAACATGTTTCTGCAAGTTTGGTCAACCCCATGTAAGTTATGGGACAGTAACAGAACACTTTTCAAAACGTGTTTTTCAGCCCGAAATAAACGCGTTTTTTCAGACAACTGAATCCCCATGTAACAGCAAGGCTCAGAGGAGCCCACACACTCAGCTCTTAACCCCAGTGTGCAGAAAGGGTCAAAACGTGTTTTTCAGCAGAAATAAACATGTTTCTGCAAGTTTGGTCAACCCCATGTAAGTTATGGGGCAGTAACAGAACACTTTTCAAAACGTGTTTTTCAGCCCGAAATAAACGCGTTTTTTCAGACAACTGAATCCCCATGTAACAGCAAGGCTCAGAGGAGCCCACACACTCAGCTCTTAACCCCAGTGTGCAGAAAGGGTCACAACGTGTTTTTCAGCAGAAATAAACATGTTTCTGCAAGTTTGGTCAACCCCATGTAAGTTATGGGACAGTAACAGAACACTTTTCAAAACGTGTTTTTCAGCCCGAAATAAACGCGTTTTTTCAGACAACTGAATCCCCATGTAACAGCAAGGCTCAGAGGAGCCCACACACTCAGCTCTTAACCCCAGTGTGCAGAAAGGGTCAAAACGTGTTTTTCAGCAGAAATAAACATGTTTCTGCAAGTTTGGTCAACCCCATGTAAGTTATGGGGCAGTAACAGAACACTTTTCAAAACGTGTTTTTCAGCCCGAAATAAACGCGTTTTTTCAGACAACTGAATCCCCATGTAACAGCAAGGCTCAGAGGAGCCCACACACTCAGCTCTTAACCCCAGTGTGCAGAAAGGGTCACAACGTGTTTTTCAGCAGAAATAAACATGTTTCTGCAAGTTTGGTCAACCCCATGTAAGTTATGGGACAGTAACAGAACACTTTTCAAAACGTGTTTTTCAGCCCGAAATAAACGCGTTTTTTCAGACAACTGAATCCCCATGTAACAGCAAGGCTCAGAGGAGCCCACACACTCAGCTCTTAACCCCAGTGTGCAGAAAGGGTCAAAACGTGTTTTTCAGCAGAAATAAACATGTTTCTGCAAGTTTGGTCAACCCCATGTAAGTTATGGGGCAGTAACAGAACACTTTTCAAAACGTGTTTTTCAGCCCGAAATAAACGCGTTTTTTCAGACAACTGAATCCCCATGTAACAGCAAGGCTCAGAGGAGCCCACACACTCAGATCTTAACCCCAGTGTGCAGAAAGGGTCAAAACGTGTTTTTCAGCAGAAATAAACATGTTTCTGCAAGTTTGGTCAACCCCATGTAAATTATGGGGCAGTAACAGAACACTTTTCAAAACGTGTTTTTCAGCCCGAAATAAACGCGTTTTTTCAGACAACTGAATCCCCATGTAACAGCAAGGCTCAGAGGAGCCCACACACTCAGCTCTTAACCCCAGTGTGCAGAAAGGGTCAAAACGTGTTTTTCAGCAGAAATAAACATGTTTCTGCAAGTTTGGTCAACCCCATGTAAGTTATGGGGCAGTAACAGAACACTTTTCAAAACGTGTTTTTCAGCCCGAAATAAACGCGTTTTTTCAGACAACTGAATCCCCATGCAGCAGCAAGGCTCAGAGGAGCCCACACACTCAGCTCTTAACCCCAGTGTGCAGAAAGAGTCAAAACGTGTTTTTCAGCAGAAATAAACATGTTTCTGCAAGTTTGGTCAACCCCATGTAAGTTATGGGGCAGTAACAGCACACTTTTCAAAACGTGTTTTTCAGCCCGAAATAAACGCGTTTTTTCAGACATCTGAATCCCCATGTAACAGCAAGGCTCAGAGGAGCCCACACACTCAGCTCTTAACCCCAGTGTGCAGAAAGGGTCAAAACGTGTTTTTCAGCAGAAATAAACATGTTTCTGCAAGTTTGGTCAACCCCATGTAAGTTATGGGGCAGTAACAGAACACTTTTCAAAACGTGTTTTTCAGCCCGAAATAAACGCGTTTTTTCAGACAACTGAATCCCCATGTAACAGCAAGGCTCAGAGGAGCCCACACACTCAGCTCTTAACCCCAGTGTGCAGAAAGGGTCACAACGTGTTTTTCAGCAGAAATAAACATGTTTCTGCAAGTTTGGTCAACCCCATGTAAGTTATGGGACAGTAACAGAACACTTTTCAAAACGTGTTTTTCAGCCCGAAATAAACGCGTTTTTTCAGACAACTGAATCCCCATGTAACAGCAAGGCTCAGAGGAGCCCACACACTCAGCTCTTAACCCCAGTGTGCAGAAAGGGTCAAAACGTGTTTTTCAGCAGAAATAAACATGTTTCTGCAAGTTTGGTCAACCCCATGTAAGTTATGGGGCAGTAACAGAACACTTTTCAAAACGTGTTTTTCAGCCCGAAATAAACGCGTTTTTTCAGACAACTGAATCCCCATGTAACAGCAAGGCTCAGAGGAGCCCACACACTCAGCTCTTAACCCCAGTGTGCAGAAAGGGTCAAAACGTGTTTTTCAGCAGAAATAAACATGTTTCTGCAAGTTTGGTCAACCCCATGTAAGTTATGGGGCAGTAACAGAACACTTTTCAAAACGTGTTTTTCAGCCCGAAATAAACGCGTTTTTTCAGACAACTGAATCCCCATGTAACAGCAAGGCTCAGAGGAGCCCACACACTCAGCTCTTAACCCCAGTGTGCAGAAAGGGTCAAAACGTGTTTTTCAGCAGAAATAAACATGTTTCTGCAAGTTTGGTCAACCCCATGTAAG